>NC_045701.1:53929481-54232512 GCF_009834535.1 Camelus ferus
CACAACAATTACAACAGTAACATCAAAGATCGCTAGTTACAGATCACCATAACAAATAGAATAATGAAAAAGGTTGAAATATGGTGAGAATTACAAAAATGTGACACAGAGACACCAAGTGAACAAATGGTATTGGAAAATGGTGCCAACAGACTTGCTGGATGCAGGGTTGCGACAAACCTTCAGTTTATAAGAGAGGCAATCTCTGCGAAGCACAGCAAGGCAGAGGGCAATAAAACGAGTGCTGCCTGTCAGCTACATGCAGCCTTAGCAGAATAAAATGACGACAATAAAGGGCATAAAAAGGTATGTGATTTGTAGTGATGCCTCATTAGTCACATTTTAAATTTCCATTCTCAAAAATCAACCACATCATTTTAGGATCAAATCCTACTGACTACAGAGCAGTTGTAACAAGTCATAGAGAGTGAGATTGGGAGGAAGGGTAAGTATATCAGAATCCCCTAAAGACTTGTTTCAAAAATATACATACTCAGGTCTTTCCTCTACAGAGATGATGCTATTCCCTTGGGATGGAGTATGTTTCAGGTAGGTGTTTTGAAAACTTAGGGTAGTGGATGAAACTCTGATGTGTCGCTTTGCCCCATATAGGAAGCACAGAATAGGAACTCTGTAAATGTTGTTTGAATAACTAAATAAAATTCTTGGGGTTGGAGATACATTAGATACTATAAATTTCTTCTTCTTTTTTTTAATTGCAAAGCTCACAGCCCCTCATGAGAACTCAGAAGGCAAGTCTGTGTTCCCAGGACATAAATGTATAGAGCTCAGTAGATTTATGAGTATCTCAAAGGTAAAGAAAAAAGTTAGGTAGAACTCTACCACTTGCTCTTAATAGCTATCTTTTAAAATTGTGTTTGAAGTCTAAAATTTCTCAGAGATTCTGATATATTAAAATAGGGAGGGGATATTGTCGGCAGACATTGTGGGTACATTAGGTAACCCTATCATTTTGGCCAAAGATTCACTGGGTACTTATGTAAAATATTTATAGGTAGGTGACATTTGACTAAAACTTTCATAGCCTAAAACTTTATTTACTGCCTCTAACTTGGAAGTGTTAGCACACACTGGTTCAGTAGTTATGTCTATGTAATTTTCAAATGGCTATGTAAATCCAGATTAGGAAGTAATAAAGAAGCTATTATTACACAGAATTTTATTTATGCCTCTTGTAGAACTCAGGAATTGGATAAGGTGATTCTGATTAAAACAAGCGCTCTGCTTTAGTGCTCATTCGCCCTGGTGTCTCTGCTATTGGTCCCTTTCACAGAATTCAGCGTTAGGGCTCCACTGCTGGCTCACTGCATTGAGGCCCAAATCTCTGACCACAGCTGCAGGGGAGGAAAAAGCCTTTTCTCCCTCTGTCCTCCTCTTAGGTTCCCTGACTGGGGCCCTGCAAGCTAAACTGGCAAAAGACAGATTAACGAGAGAAAAGAAAACCAAGTTTATTTACACAGGCAGTGTGCAGATATGCGGGAGAAACTCAAAGGTATGGTTAGACACAGGCCCTTGTAAACCATTTTAACAAAGAGCAACAAAATTATGGAGAAGTGAGATGACAAAGAAAAAGGGGTTTAGGCTCTCAGGGTTTAGGCTCTCAGAGAAACTAATGGAAGACAAGGGTTGTTTAATAAGGTTTCTTATGTAGATTGCTCTCAGTTCTGTCTCTGGGCTGACAAGAGTCTAGAGTCTCCAGTGATTAAGAGTTTTGCCCTTCCACAAGAATATACAACAGAGAAAAGACATCCTCTTCAGCAGGTGGTGTTGGGAAAGCTGGACAGCTGCATGTAAACTAACGAAGTTAGAATCACACCATACACAAAAATAAACTCTAAATGGCTTGAAGACTTAAATATAAGACATGACACCATGAAACTCCTAGTAGACAGCATAGGCAAAGCATTCTCTGACATAAATCATAGTAATGTTTTATTAGGTCAATCTCCCAAGGCAAAAGAAATAAAAGCAAAAATAAACAAATTGGACCTAATCAAACTTATAAGCTTCTGCACAGCAAAGGAAACTAGAAACAAAATGAAAAGACAACCTACAGACTGGGAGAAAATAGTTGCAAACGATGCGACTGACAAGGGCTTAATTTCCAAACTATACAAACAGCTCATACAGCTCAATATCAAAAAAACAAACAATCCAATCAAAAAATGGGCAGAAGACCTAAATAGACATTTCTCCAAGGAAGACATACAGATGGCATATAGACACATGAAAAAATGCTCAGTATCACTAACCATCAGGGAAATGCAAATCAAAACTGCAATGAAGTATTACTTCATATAGGTCAGAATGGCCATCATCAAAGTCTACAAATGATAAATGCTGGAGAGGGTGTGAAGAAAAGGGAACACTCATACACTGTTGGTGGGAAGTAAATTGGTGCAGCCATTGTGGAAAACAGTATGGAGTTTCCCTAAAAGACTAGAAATAGAGTTACCATACGATCCAGCAATCCCACTCCTGAGAATATATCTGGAAAAGACAAAAGCTCTAATTTGAAAAGATACATGTACTCTAGTGTTCATAACAGCACTATTTACAATAGCCAAGACATGGAAGCAACCTAAGTGTCCATTAACAGATGAATGGATAAAGATGTGGTATATGTATATATTTTATATATATAAATACATAAAATGGAATACTACTCAGCCACAAAAAAGAATGAAATAAAGCCATTTGCAGCAACATGGAGGGACCTGGAGATTGTCATACTAAGTAAAGTAAGTCTGACAGAGAAAGACAAACATATGATATTTATATGTGGAATCTAAAAAAATGATACAAATGAACTTATTTATAAAACAGAAACAGACTCACAGATACAGAAAACAAACTTATGGTTACCAAAGAGGGAGCGGGCGAGGGATAAATTAGGAGTGTGGGATTAACAGATACTAACTACTATATATAAAATAGATAAACAACAAGGTCCTACTGTACAGCATCAGGAACTATATTCAGTAGCTCATAATAGCCTGTAATGGAAAAGAATCTGAAAAAGAATCTATCTATCTATATATCTAAATCTAAATCACTTTACTGTACACCTGAAACTAATACAACATTGTAGATAAACTATACTTCAATAAAAATTCAATTAAGAAAAGAATTTTGCCCCTTGAGGTACAAGAATGGGAAGAGAGAGCTCCTTTACAAAGGGAAATGGAAATGTATGCCCCACTTTTAGGCAAAAGTGGGGAGGGAAGAGAGCTTTTGTGTAGGGGGTATGTGTACTGTTTTTCAACTGTCCTCAGCTCAAAATAATCCCCATGCTGCTGCGGTATATTTTAGGGTGGCATATTCTGATCCCCTCCACAGCCCAGGGGACAGGAGATGGATGGGAGCCCAGGTGTTATGCTACCTTTAATATTTTGGGTTTGTCCTTTGTGCTGAAGCCCTCTCCATCTCCCTTGACATCATCCTGCTACTTTCTTAGGGGTTTTCATGACTTACTAGACCCTGTAGTCTCTCTGTTACTCATGAACACTTAGCTTCATCTCCTCTTGCTAAGCTTCAATCTTTCAGTATTTGAATAAGTTCAAAATTTTAAGAAGGAAACCGGCTCATCTTCATGTGCCAGGCTAAACCAGGGGACAGTTTAACTCCCACTGGGATTAACTGCCCTGGGGTCAGTGATCACCCGGTCAAGGATTGCACACCCACCCCCCATCCCCGCCTTACCCCTATCCTGTCATTTTCCAAAGCACAGGCCAAAGGGAGGGCAGTATTAGCTTAGAAGAGGAAGTTGGGCACTTCCAATGATATGTGCAGTTCCCACAGAAAGGCCTTTCCAATTTTTCAGAAATCAAATTCCGTTGTGTCATAGAGAAAACTACTTATTAAAGAGCCTGCCTTGAAAGCTATATGCAGTTCTGTAAGAGATCTGTAAAAAGTTTTTAATTTAGTTGAAGGTAATCTTTGTTGATTTTGAATGCATTCATTGACTTCAGAGGAGATTTAGATATAAATTCCAGGCCTCTGTTAGGTATGCAGAAATCCTATAAGGGGAAGCAGGGTCAATGTGCCTGTTAGTATTTTATGAATGTGGAATGTTGAGGGGGGGAGGTATCAGAGTTAAGAAAGTCCACATTTTAGGGATACTATGAGTAGTCCCATGGGGTTAGCATGGTGATTAAGTGAAGTAGCCCATATAATGCACCTAGCATTTAATAGAATATCAGTACATACTGGTGGTTATTATTCCTTGTGGGATCAAAAGTCTTGAAATTTTGAAAG
Organism: Camelus ferus; assembly: GCF_009834535.1. Lineage (NCBI taxonomy): Eukaryota > Metazoa > Chordata > Mammalia > Artiodactyla > Camelidae > Camelus > Camelus ferus. The sequence continues at coordinate 53,933,760 of NC_045701.1, forward strand.
CATTTATCCTTAAGTGGTTTGGTTTCTCTGTTTACATTGTTTTACTTCGTCTATTTCTACCACGAAAAAGTACAGTTTCTCTTATCATTGAGACATCCAGATCCAACATCCAAAGGAAGGCTGAGTATTCTAAAAGCTTTTAAATTGCCCTTAGGTTTGCCTTTACTGCTGGAAGCTTCCAGTAAAGTATGATTAGTGATGTCTCATTAAATTGTTTTCATCATAGACAGTATGTGTGAAGTTGAATACCACTGAGATAAACACACTTTATGTTCCAGCAAAAAAACTAAGCCTAAATTAACCTCACCTTCTACTTTGAAATTGCAAAATGCATAATATGTGGCCATTTAACAAAAAGAAGTTGTAGGGGAGGGAAAAAAATCCCTTTTCCTCTACCCTCTTAGGTTCTATTCTTGATGCCTGTGACTTAAACTGACAAACGACAGATTAACAGGAGAAAAGGCACACAAAGATTCATTTTATGAGTCCCCATAAAAGAAGGGAAAACCCCAAGAGGCAGTTAGACTTAGACGTTTAACAAAGGGCAATATGTTGTGGAAAGTGACTAGACAAAGGAAAAGGGGTTTGGGCTCTGAGGGGCAGTACGTTGTGGGGAGTTAGATATTTGGGGGAAACAAATGGTGCATAAGGTTTATTTAGTAAGGTTTGTGTATGCAGACTCATCTTGGTGCCCTCTCCTGTGATAAGGAGGAGGTATGGGAGAGGGCGAATCCCTCCACAAGGGAAATGTATGTCACCTTTACAAAGGAAATGCATGCCCTATTTTAGGCAGATTGGGAGGGCAGAGAGCTTCTCCCATGCCTGCCATCCTACAACTGCCTTCAGCTCAAAATAATCCTTATCCTTAAGAGGCGTACTCTGGGGTGGCATATTCTGATTCCCTTCAAGGTGTAACTTCTGTGTGTTGACATGGAAAGATGTCCCCGAAAAACTGTTGAGTTAAAATGCAAGTTATAGAACAGTTTTATAGTGTGTTCTCATTTTTTCTGAAATTGTAATCAGTATAATAAAATACATTATTCGTACACAGAAAAATAATCAGGAAAGTACACAAACTTCATGTTGATTTTCTATGAGGGCAGCATTATGGGGACTTTCACTTTGTATTAAAATACTTGAGTAGGGTTCATTTTTTCCAATGAAATGATTTTGATACTTTGAAATTATTTTTGAAATATTTTGAAATGATAAAAATAACAAATAGTAAAAAGCAAAAACATGCAGGACAATCCGTTGGAAGAAAATCTTGTCAAGGATGCAAGGTGATTAAGCACAAATAGGGTGTTTTTGTTTTGTTTTTTTTTTTTTAACTCACTGAAGTTTAAGTCAGCTCATCTACCACCTGGTTTACTGTTTCCAATATTTTGGCTACTTCTGGCAATTGCTTATTACCAGCTTTTTTGTTTTAGTTTATCCTCAGCTTCTAGAATACAGCTTCTTCAGCCACTCACACTCCACAGAAATGCTCTCAAGTTAGCACTCAGCTCCTCCATCTCAGCCATCTACTTCCAGTCTCTGGGCCCTCCTCTCCCTGGAGGTGGCTCTGAGAGGACTCTGAAGGAGTGTAAGGACTTCCTTTCTCGTGAAGGGACAGTTAATTCTTTGATCCAGTGGTGCTCGCCTGACCTCAGGGCAGGACTGTAACTCAAAGGACTCCCAGACAATCGTTTACAGCACTGAGGATTTCCTGGCATGCACAAGGCAGAACAGCCTCTGTGAAGACTGTGTCCCTGAACAAAGGCAAAGGCAGGGTTTACAAAAAGCGAAACCCTCAACATTTCACACACAAAAAGGGATCAGTTGATATAGGCAACTCTAGCTCAGGACTGGTTAGTATGCAATGGAACAGGCTGATTGCTGCTAATTATGCTGTGGTTTCTCTAGGAATTATGTGTTCCCACTTAAGCTCATCCTCTTTATTCAGGCTTTCACCCAGAACTAATTTTCTTTTATTTTAGACACTCTTTAGTCCCTTACTAGTCTGTACTCCACTGTGTAAATGATTCCTTTCACATATTTAACTTTAATTTTATTTTTGCAGTTTTAACCCAACAGACTCTGAACTCCCCACCAGGAAACACTGTATCTTATTCACCTTGGTCTCTAATGCTTCCACCAGATTCTAGCATGTACCAAGAACTCAACAAACGTTCCAGTGAATGAAGACATTTCCCAGCCTGAACAAAAGCTGGGGACTGGGCTCTTTTAAAGAGGCACAGCACACTGATGACTAGACATTAAATGATCGTAGTTCATTCAACCTCTATGGATAGCTGTTTCTTCAACTTAAAAGGAAAAGTTTGGGCCATGTCAATGGTTTTCAACCCTAGTTGCATTAAATTAGAACCATCTGCAGAACAATCTCTAATGCCCACACCCTACCCCACACTGATTGGATCAGAATCTCTGGTGTCTCGGCACCAGGACTTTTAAAAGCCCCCTGCCCCCACCCCCATCCATCACCCCATCAATTAATTCTATTACACAGCCATGAGGAGAGCCACGGGGCCTGGTGTTCTCTCCTAACTACGACTATGAGGAACACCTGATCATCTGCAAATGAGGGCGAAGCAAATTAAAAATCTGGTCACTGGGGATCGTCTCGTGAAGCACCAAATATTTTCAAGGACTTTGCTAGTCTGTAAGAGAACACCATTATACCATGTGGTCCAGAATATAATTGCTGTCCATAATGTGATTCAGCAAGTAGAGAATTGGTTAGTATATTTTAGTAAGATTTACACAAAAATGCATTAAAAATTTCAAAACAATTTGACGCTTTAATGGGATAAAGTAGTTGTCTGGCAAAGCCACGTACGTGGAATACCTCACGCTTCATGGATGCTTGGTCGTGGAGCTTAATTGTGGTCACTCTGACATTTTCAGTAGTCTGGTATGTTATGAGGCTTTGTGATTTCTTGTTAAAGCATGGAGATAAAAAAAATAAAATAAAACCAAGAAAACAAACCAGAAACTTCTTTCTTGTTATCATAAACTCCTCTACTTCTAGCCCCATTTCTCTGCCCCCTTCACAGAAAAAACATCTCAACTGAAATTTCTGCCCTGTCTTTATTTTCCACTCATTGTTTTGCTCACTGGAATCTGGCTGCTTTCCTACCACAAAATGGAAACTGCACTTACAAGGTTATTACCAATGGATACTTTTTGTCAGTTCAGCAACTTTGAACTTTTAACACTCATCTCTCCTGGCTGCTCCATTGACTGCTCTCCTAAATCTGGAGATTTGCTGGCTTTTCCTTCTCCACCTGATGACTAAACATTGAAACGGTTTGAGGTACCACCCTGGATGTTGGTTCTCTGAATTTTTGTTCGAAACAGAAGCTGAATATCTTAACTTGCTTTATCACACAGTGGTCCAATGGCTTAACAGTGGCACCATTTTATTGTAATTTTTCAAACCACAATCGAAATTTTTCTGAACAAGAAGAACCATCTTCAACCCCTATTATCAAACACTGAGTGGCTTTAGAAATTTTGTGGCAGACACAGCAGAGTTTAATTCAAACTAAAGTTACAACATAAAACAGTGCTTACATGTGCAACTTCTACACGGAAAAATCATTGTGGCGACAACTAACGTTGTCTGGATCACAAGGAATATCAAACTCAAATACGCTTTCCATGCTATCAAAAGCTAAAATAAGATTTCCATTCTCACACAAATTTGCAGCAGGTGTATTTTCTTAACTTAGACTGCAGTTGCAGCAGCATTTATCAGACCTCCGTGAAGGGTGGAGGAGATTTCCATATTCTAAGACCCAATTAACGGTGCAATTGAAGAGCCTCCACTTACCCTTCAATTGGGAGTGATTAATTTACAATGCAACGTCATGTCAAAGCATCAAGAGAAGAATCTGGTTGAATTCCATAAATGCCTCACGCATGAGGAACATGCTCAAAGAAAATCACATGCTTGTAGATTGAAATTAGTATTTGCCGGTATCTATCTTTGTGAAAGGATCTTCAAAGATAAAATATGTAAAATCTCACTACAGATCAGCGCTAACATGAACAAGTCAACTGATTTTGATAAGAAACACACATTTTGAACCTCTATTTTAAGCAAAATGTTACCCTCCCCCAAATAATTCTATTCTTCTCATTAGGCCTGTATTACAAAATTATTCTCAATGATTATATTTTGAATTTCATCAATACAAAATTTGTGGAACTCTTCCCTCTCTTGTTATAGAAACACCTACATCATATCCTTGATTTTGCTTCTTGGTCCTTTACAGAAAATGTGTAACCCCTGGTCTAACCAATCATCTCTTCCACGCACAGACAACTCCAAAGATTCCAGGCCATGAATGCTCTGGCTTCTATTTTTTCAACCACACTTGCCTCTTTTTCCCAAACACATCAGAGCCTTCCCTTCCACAGGACTTTTTAAATTGCTACATCCTTTGCCTTGAAAGGTTCATTCTTGTGGGATTGATCCCGTAACCTACAGGGTCTGCGCTAACTCCAGGTAGTTAGTATCAGAATTACTTGGGCTGGAGAACCCACGTAGCTGTTGTGAGAAGTGTTGTGAGTGTGGCAGTAGTGTGAGGGTGAACGAAAACAGAGTGAGTTTTTCCTAGACAAACCTTAGCACAGTCTAGTGAGTAAGCATTAAAAGATGATCATTTTCACACTCTGCTTTTGAGATCATTAGATATTTGTTAAGTGTAGTTATGCCCATTGTGCAACCAACTCACAGATGCAAACACTTCACCCTTACGTTTCTTCTCCAAGGTACAGGGCATTAGAGTTAGTACTTCCCTAGTCAACAAGGACCCTAGCTAGCCTTCCCCTGGGGCCCCTCTCCCTGGATGTGAACGAGAGCTTGGGCCTGCAGAATGGGGTCTTACCTTCAGTCCTGGTTATCCTCTCTGCTTGCTGATGGAGCAGGTTCTCAGGCTCACACTTCAAGGTGCAGAGGCTAGACCTTTGTTACTTACAGGTGTGGTGTGAGGACTAGCAGCATTAGCACCATGGGAGACTCTTGGATGCTTGCCGCTATTATTTAGTAAGTACGTAGGTGACTTTATGTCCCCTTGGGTCTGGATGCCGGTTGATCTGGAAGGTGTTTCCATCTGGTTGTTGTTGCCACCATCACCTCTGAGGATCCTCTAGAGATCTCTGCCCCAGGCAACAGGGCAGACTCCTGATGGTAAATGCTGCATCACTAGCCAGATGAGAGTCTAGGACAGGGCCACATCCTTCTGTAACCCAAGTCATTTCATGACTGAAGAGTAACCCAGTAGAGTCCAAGTGGTAACCTTCAGCAAAACCTAACTGTTGATCTGGGGAGGTTAGAACATCATAGACCCTTACCACCCCTCTCGGTCTCCTTCCACCATGGCCTGGTACAGCTCAGTGCCTATCACTGGATCAGCTCCAGGAAGCTCCTTGCCCCAGAGTGCCGATCAAACCAACTCCTGGAAGCAGAGAGAGAAGAAAGTTTTCCCCTGACTTCATTCTTAGGACTGCTTGTCAAAGCCCTCATTTCCTGACCCAGTGTTGACCCTTCTCCAGGATGACTGACAGTGGGAACATCCATTCCCTTCAGGGGAAGCCCCACCTCCACCCACAGGGGTGTGGTCTGACATAGAATAGTTTGACATAAGCAGATTCTCCAAAGTCCGGGTTATTTGGTCTTAAATAACACCACATGTGGGGTATATTTTTCAGTTTCTTCTCATCAAGATTCTGAAACTTGGGAGTCTAGCCTCATCCTGGGTTACCTGGTTATATAAAAATTCACTTGACATGTTGTTTAAAGCTCCCTGAGAACAGTTTATACACTTGCATAAGGATCTAAGGAGGAAAAGTTGTGATTAAGGAGAGCTGGCTGAGATATGGATAATAGTAAGTGTGGTGAAATTTTCTCCTGATCTGTCTAAATCAAAAGTATTAGAAAGACTACTTGCCACTTTTAAATTACATATACCCTGACTCTAAAGAGCTTGGCTATTGTTGATATATCTGAACAGAGCTTCTAGAATGACTTTGGATTGCTTCACGCTGCCTTGGAAACCCTACCAAATGACAATTTTTAGCTTTTTCATTTTCAAACTCTTGTATGTACTTTAAAAATATCCCAGTTATGCTGGCTGGAATGCAATTTTTCTGCGAAAGATTTTCTAAGAGTTGGAAAGCAGAAAGAACAACGAATAAGAAACACTTATTGTGTATTGAATTTAGTAAAAACAGCTTATTTGGATAAGCTTAAAGGGATTTTCACCTACATCATCTCATTTTGCCCTTATATCAGCCCTAGATTTATATAGAACAGATGTTATTACTCTCATTTTGAGGATTTGGAAGACTGGAGCCCAGAGAAGTTAAATGACTAGAAAGTAGAAGCCAGGTCTCATACCTGTCTCTTGACTCTAAATTCAGTCCTCTATGTCTGGTTAAGAAAATGTTTTGAGTTTAAGTTAAGGGTACAGGTGGATCAAGATCAGGTAACGAGCCTGAGCTGCCTGAACGGTCTACGTAAACACCAGTTTATTGTAATAGGTCATTTCTGACCCCGTCTTCATAAGACACTGAGAAAAGGATCTCGACCAGGCCTCCTACCTAAAATTTGTTTCTTTTCCCCACTTGCTCTTTCTCTTCTTTCTTCTCTCTTTCATTTATTCCTCAAATAATCGCTTTCTTTCCACTTCAATCCCTCCGGCTTCACTTGATCTTAAAAGGACTTTACTATTAACATCCCAGAATGACTCAGTGCGAAGGAAACCGCAGCAGATGCAGAGAAGGAAGCGGAGGTGGGGGTGTGGAAGGAAGGGGGCGCTGAGGGCGAGGGCAGGTGTGGAGAGCAGCTTAGCGCAGATCCGCGAATTTCTACGTCCAGACTGGTATTCTGAGATGTTCCCTGCTGCTCTGGAATCTCTGTAAACACAGGGATTTGTCTGGAATGACTTTACAGCTCAGCAGGAAGCTTGCTAAGCGCCAGGACTCTCAAACTGGGAGCGCAGCTCAGAAGTCCCGGGACGCGGTGCTCTCAGCCCGCCCGCGCCCGTGCACAGCGGGGCTGGGCGGTCTGCGCATGCTCCCGGGCGACCGCGGCGCCTGCTCCACCAGCAGGGCTGGAGGGCCTAAAGGAACCTTGCAAAGACAACCACATCTTTGGGCTGTTATGATGAGCCACACCTAAAATGTCCCAGAAAGCCATTAAAAAAACAGCCCTGTTCTTCAGTTTTTTTTTTTTTTTTTTTTTTTCAGGGTAGGAACATTCATGATTTTACTCAGCAATACTTTTTCTTCTCAAAATTCTTTTTTTATGAGAGGAATCTAAATCTTTCCTGCCGTAATTTAATTCTTTCTCCCCCCCCCCTTTTTTTCCTCAAGGGCACATGTTTTTTGAGAGCCACAGGTCGTGTTTCTGTCTCACTGCTGTGATTAAGACCTAGGGCTTTTGAATAAGAGAGTTAACGAAGAGGACAAGAGAAAGAAAACGTGGATGACAGGTCTCTGGGAGATGACACGCAGCGTTCCACTGCAGTCTGTAGCCGTTGTAAAGGGGGGTACTGGAAGCGGATTAGGGATCCAGGGTAAAACCACAAGGAAGCACCGTTGTGGGGATGGCAACCAAGGGAAGGCCATCCGAGCTTTCTGCTGTTCAATAATGCCCCTAGCCTGGCTGGCCTGTCCTTCTTCTGCCAGATGGCCACTCTGTAGACGAGCTTAGATACCACTTGGTAATTTGTCTTATTTGTGTAATGGTTGTGAGCAGTGGCTTTACAAGATTCAAATCCTGGTAACATAATTACTAGCTGTATTAGGGTTTTCCAGAGAAACAGAACCAGTAGGATACCTGTAAGTCTCTATGCCCAATCAGAATACCAGTCTCTGTATCTATATCTATACCTAGCTATTGATCAAAAGTTTTATTTAAGGAATGGATTCATGTAATTGGGGGGGACTGGCAAACTTGGAATCTGTAGGGCAGGCTGGAGATTCAGGTAAGAGTTGTTGTTGCAGTCTTGAGTCAGAAGGCTGGAACCACAGGCAGAATTTTGTTTTAGTCTAGAGGAAGAATTCTTTTTTCTTCAGTAAACCTCAGTCTTTGCTCTTAAGGCCTTCAACTGATTGGATGAAGCTACCCATATTATGGAGGGGTAAAAACTGATTATGAATGTTTATCATATTTTTAAAATAGCTTAAAGCAACATCTAGACTAGTGTTTGACCAAACAGCTGGTCACTATGGTCTAGCCAAATTGACACATAAATCAACAACCACTCTAGCTTTTAACTTACAAGCAAATTATTTAATCTCTTTAAACTGAGTCTTTTTGTTTGTAAAATGAAGTTAATAGGATAAAGCTGAAATAAGATAATAAGATAAAGAATATAATAATATGATAAAGGGCCTGGACATACTAAGTGGTCAGTGCACTTTGGCTATATTATTATGAATCTTGCAAGTTCTCAGATAATTTACATCATGGGTCCCATGGGAGCTCTATTATTGGAAATCAGAGCTACTGGCTCAATTCATTATGTTTATTGATTTGTCATCAGATCCAGTGTTTAAGTTGGTACATAAACATTGACTGATTAATGTTAAATACATACATTCATTAGCACAAACAATAGTATAACAATAAACTAACAAAAGAATAGAAAAAGAGTCGATGATCCTATTACCCTGGCAAAGCAGCTGTGTTCATTTTCCCATTACCTCTGCCAGTCCTTACCCATTCATGCATAAATACTTATTTTAAGAGCTGTATTTAGGGTGAATCAATTTTTGCATTTTGCTAGTTTTCAGTGAACAGAATAGATGCTAAGATATCAAACGAGTCAAGTTAATTGTATGCTGATTAAAAATTGCAGGTATTGTCACTCATCCTACCAAGCAGTCTGAGCTTCTGGGGCAGTATGTTCTCTCAGTGTACTAGCTTGGCAGACAAGCTGTCTAGATGTTTCGTATCCATCCCATTGTTTTCTCCACAAAGGGCTGTTATAGGACAAAAGCTCGTGAACGGATTGTAGGTGTGATGTATTAAGCTTGAGAACGTCACCTAGTCAAACACTCTATCATGACAAAGAAGGCACCATGGTCCAGGGAAAGGGCACTTACCTGGAGGTCAGGTACAGGTCTGTCACAACCCCCAGGTGTGATCCTAACCAATCACTTTATCTCCTTGCAGGGAGTGTGCACTGTAAAAGAATGTGATCATATACTATCGTGGGGCTTTGAGTTATGGCACATGTACAAAATAAACCATTTACATGGCACAGGGTAAACTGCTGAGGCCATTCACACCCTGGAGACTGGCTCGGGGCTCTGCCTGCTGTAGGGCCTGCCTGATTATACCAAAGAGTGAGGAGAATTGCTATTTTCCTATTTTGCCACATCTCTGACAAATTCAGGGTATGCCTGTACACTGAAGAACAACTTTGGGGATGCTCTGGCATAGGGGTTCAACTCTCCAGTCAGGTGGTCTGGACTGGGGTTCTCATTCCACCATTTACAGCTGTGTGACTCTGAGAGGATGATTTGATGATTCTAAACCTCAGTGTTCTTATCAGCAGAATGGGAATAATAATAGTACCTATTCAACATGGTTGTTGTGAAGATTAAATATGAGAATGTATGTAGGTCCTTTATTAGAGCTCTTGAATACAGAGAAAGTGCTCAATACATGTTAGCCATTATTGTTTTTATATAATCTTTTTCTTTAAAGAGTACCATTCAGTGCTTTTTAAAATAAATTTACAGAGTTGGGCAAGTATCACCACAATCCAAATTCAGAACATTTTCATCACCTCAAAAAGATGTGCCCATTTATAGTCAGACCTTGTTCCCACTCAATGCCAGGCAACCATTAATCTACTTTCTGTTCCTATAAATTTGTCTTTTATGAACTCTATATAAAAAGAGTCATACAGTAGGCAGCCTTTTGGGTCTGGATTTCTTCATTGAGTATGTCCTTGAGGTTCATCTGTGTTGTTGCATGAATCATTACTTTCTTTTGTTGTTGAATAGTAGTCCACTGTATGGGCATACTGCATTTTTAAAATCTATCTACTCACCAGTCTGTGGACCTTTGGATCGTTTCCACATTTTTGGCTATTGTGAATAATGCAGCTATAAACATTCATGTATAAGCCTTTGTGTGGACACATTAATATATAATCTTCCAGGTCTACAAGTCTAAAATTCTAAGAGGCGTTGAACTTGTGAGGAGGTTGACTGTTGAAAGAGACCTTGGTTCTTATACTGGGCGATAACTAGTTTTGCCAGGATATTTTTAGGAAGCACAGTTATTTCTAGCCAACATAAAAGTTTAGCCTTTCAAGTAAAAAGGATAAAAGAAAAAGTTTAATTTTAATAAAATATTTAGTCCAAAGCTGATCAGGGATTAGGTTTGTTATTCTTGAATTTCCATTAAAATTTCAAGAAGAATTAGACTAGAATCTAAGGGCTGCCACGCTGCACAACTGCAGGGGGCATTTTTTCTTTGGTGTTATGGGTCTAGATATGCCATTCACCTCGGAAACAATGAGAATGGTGCTGCCCAGAGCTGTACTGGAACAGGTGGCCGTCTGCTAGTTCTCTTGTGTCTGGGTAGTCTCCACTCTGCCCCTGTGTGCAGGGACGTTCTATTTGTGGAGGGCACTGTCAAGTCAGAAGTGGAGCTGAGGCCCAGATGCCACTCTGCAGACCCTTGTAGCTCCAGACTCTAGGGAGTCCTAGGCAGGGGGTTTATTCGAAGCCAGGGAAATCTCAGACCAGAATCGCAGATGGTGCCCTGGAATTGCTGATGGGACAGACTGCAAGCTCTGACAGACTCACAGCTGAAGCAGACCCTGCACCTCCTCTTGTGTGTGGGGATTGTGAGTAGATCCCTCAGGCTACATAAGACCTGGAAGGTTCCTTCTTGCCTTGGAATCCCTTTGTTTACACAAGAATGGGTTAGACCTGTGGGTAAAGTTTGGGAGTAAGGGAAGCCAACTGGAACGTATGTCTTACTGGGACTTGAGCTTAGTTCCGCTCTCTCCCCTAAAAGTACTGGGCTGGACCCTCTCAGCAGAGAGTTGTGGAAAATTAGAGACGTTCTGTGGAAAGACCAAGTTAACGTTCAAGTCTCCAAATTCGATCTTAGGTCAAATATCTCTTGCTTTTGCCAGTAAAGAGAGCCCAGATGTTTTTCTATTTACTTAGGCAAACCCTTGAAACACAAGTTAGTGATATAAAACTTTACGTTTGCAATGTTAGGAATCCATATTTGGAGAGTCACAAGCATAAAATATATGCTGTGAAATGGGAGGTCAGGATGGTGAACTCATTTTAGAGCCATAGTTTTGACTCAAGAATTTTGATGGGGTCTTCATGTTGGTTGAGCTTCTTGGTCCTAATATCATTGAGAGAATTAAATCATGATATTAAAACATTGAAACACTAATGCTTTGTTTTTATTGGCAAGAACCAACATGACCTAATACTAATGCCATGAAACATCAGTCACTTTTTTCCTGATGAACAAGATGAACTTTGGCTGCTTATGATAGTAAATTTAATAATGTCAGTGATTTGAACTGTTGCAATTCTAAATGTGCAGAAATGTGTTTTATTGCCTCTCTCTCTCTCAATCTCTTTCTCCCTCTCTGTCTCTGGTCCTACTGTCAGGAAGTTTTGTGTCAAATAAGCCCAAATACATAGATTAGAGCATATCATTCACGTGTGCCACGTGTGTGCCAGAGAAGGGGTACCCATGCAGGCTGCCTCTCCCAGGTGGTCTGAATTTGCTTCTAGCTGGTCCTGTAAGCAGATTCAATATTTCATAAGCACTGCTCCATCTCATGCCTCCATTATTGACACCACATGGAAGTCAGGAAATTAGTTCTTTCTGGGAACAGTTTGCAGAAATATGCAGCCTGTCAGCCCCTTTCTCATGGGTGCATTAACAGAGCGGCTCACGATTACAAGTAACGAACCTTCTCCAGATGTGTGTAGCAACTCAGCTCCAACTTTATCTTCAGTCCCGAAGATGGACTTGACAAGATGGATTATTTGTGGCTATGTTGTAATAACTTTGTGAAATTGGAATTCCCCGCGATTGTAATGGAGGGTGAGGAGTCGGCAGCAGAGGAGTGGAGAATTTCTCCTTGCAGTAAACAAGACAAAAGGACAACAACAATGAAAGGGGCAGATCAGCTGTGGCGTTTCCCTGCCTCGGACACCGACTCTTCCAGACTGTTCTAATTCTTTCCCTTTTATGATTCTGTTTATGTTACACACATTAAAGTTAAGTCATGTCTTTAATAAGATGGAAACTGGAAGTGAGATTTGGAAATGACTGAATCAGGCTTCTTAACTTTTTTCTTCTCTGGGAGAGCTGAAAAACAACTGACAGAAAGGGATATACCAAAGAAAACAATTTTAATTGTCGGCTTCCATGGAAAATTCAATCCAGTCTTTCATTCATTCCCTTCCCAGTGCGGTGCCAGGAGACTTCTCCCTACACAGCTCGGGGCTTGATTTAGCTGACAAATTTCTGAAGATGTAACTAAGCTTCTAAAAGGAAGATTCTAACTATAGATGAAGCACGTGCTCTTCTCGGTCACAAAGGACAGATTTTGCCAGGATAAAGTACTTGGGGGTAAATTTCTCTTACATTTTATTAGCAGCGACAATTTTAAGTGAGTATTCTCTTAAAGCAAAGCTGTAGTTCCGTCCTTTTAAATCACAAGTCCCCTGAGTGGACAGTTAGAAAACCGGGTCCCTCTGGGAATTGTTTGTCCATCTTCAAGGCTGGCACTCTTCTTTGTTTGATGTAGATGTTAGAGATAAAATTCTGCAAGTCCAGCTGTTCTGATTTAGCTTAATGTTTGTACAGAGGGATTTCCTTTGTCATTGAAGAGATGGAATCAAAACAGAATTAGTCATTCTTGCATCTTCTATTTATAGCCCAGCTATTATTCAGATGCATTGTAGAAGAATGATGTAGACAAGAATTTTTCTTTCTTTCTTTTTTCTGTAAACAAAACTCTTTTTATACCCTGTGGATTTAACTTTGGTTGCTAACTTAGACAGACAGTACTTTGCAAAAATATTACTACTTAAATGAAAAATTACCCAAGTTATCCCATCTCCATTTGCAAATGAAATGTTTGTCAGTACAAAGTATGGAGGGTGACTGGAAGTTACGGATGACTTACAGGGAAGTGACAGGAGTAGGAAAGGTCAACTTGAAGTTGTTTCATATTGTTTGTATGGGTTGCTGGTGACTAATAGTCCAGATCCTGAGAGTATAGAAACATGTTTACTTAGCTTGATGCCAATGTTAAAACTAGCCCCCAAATTCAGTGAAAGTCATGATTTGAGGCACTTTCATTTGAGGGAAATTTTAATAAATTAATTTGTATTTTCAGAGGTTGGGGGATAGAAGTAGAGGTCTTGGGGACCTGTACTGGGACCAAAGGAGCAGTTAGATAAATTGGTTATATAAACTGATTGTCAGAACTCCCTGGGCCACTGAGTTTTTTGTTTTATTTTGTTTTTTTAAGTTAATTTCTTGGGTTTTTTTTTTTTGGGGGGGTGGTAATTAGGTTTGTTTATTTATTCATTTATTTATTTGTTTATTTCTTAATGGAGGTACTGGGGATTGAACCCAGGACCTTGTGCATGCTAAGCACACACTCTACCACTGACCTATACCCACTCTCCCCACTGAGTTTTCTTATTTCTATTTTTTGGTAGAGAGCTGATTTGAGAGTGAACTAGAATAGCTTGCTGGGTGGCAGGAGGTGAGAAGCAAGACTTCTAGCTTTTTACAGATCTGACCTATATGGTAATTAGGTGCATATAATTACATGAAAAAGTGCTCTGTAGATTCTCAAATCCTTTACTACTATTAATTACTGCAGCATCTGAAGCAGCCTCTGTAATGCAATAGCCCTCAAATCAGTGTTTGCCTAGTTAAGGTGAATCAGATCGTAGAGTAGCTGGACAATAGCAGGTCAGAAATATAAGAAGGATGAGGAGGTTGATAACTAGTGTTTTCTACCTAGAACTTTCCTCTCAGCAGTGTTGGGTCAGCAGATGGCTTATTTTATTAGCAACAGCGCAGAAGATTTGTTAGATAGAAGAACAATGACATAATAATACAGTGACATGGAAGCTTTATTCTTTTAAGGGTGTTGGCAACCAGTCAAATTAATGAATGGCAGCCAGGTGTTGAATTTGACTGTCACTCCTGGCGATTATAGGGTGAGCGTGTCTCTGTTTTCGATGTGAGCTAAACTTGCATTAGGAGTTCCATTATTTTGAGAAGCTGTGGAAATTGTCTTTGGGGGAATCTGAAAATCATACAAATCTGGTGTATAAAGTATAAGAATTCTGAACTGAAGGCCAAAGCCATCTTCCCTACAATTATTCAGGCATCTGGCCTAACTCTAAGCAATGGGGCTCTTTGATAGTCATTGGTGGGAATTCAATATGTGGTACCTAGAGGATGGGTGGAAGTTTCAGAGCAAGAATTCTCAGGCTTTGCAGCCCCCAAAGAAGCTGGGACCAAGATTCTCCCCTTGGTCAGCCTAATCCTTCCAATTATTCTGAAATTAGTTGGGAGGAGAGTACGGTTGTGGGGAAACCTACATCACTTTGACAAGAGGATGAGTCTGGCAGGAGGAAGCTCTCAAGGAGAGCTCATCTTCTGTGACTGGGGGTGGGTCTCATTCCTCATGAGATGATAGTTAGGCTAGGACCAGGGGAGGGGAGGTTAGTGATGGCTGAGGCCCAAACTCATGGAGCCCATGGGAAGAGCATATGGCAGCCAGGAGTAGCACTAGTGAGGCCCTTCTCAACCCCACACAGAGGGAGCCCCAGAGGAGCAGTGGACCCATGGCCAGGGGATGCCAGGGAAAGTGAGTCCCTGGCAGTCATCCAGGCCTTGGGGCTCTTGGAAGGTCAGTGTCATGTGGTCCGTTATCATTAGTCACCATAGAGTGGCCCTAGGCTGCCCAAATCATTATATCTAAGGGGGTCTTCAGAAACACTGGGTGGGCTCTAATTTGGTAAGTTAAGGTCAATGGCAGAGATCCCCGAGAAGCGGCATACTCAGAAGCCAGTGCCCTTATGCAGGAGGGCCTGTCTGGAGGCCTGGAGGAAAGTGACAGGGTGCAGGCCTCTGGGGAGAGGTGACTGGTGCAGGCTAGGTCAGCTGTAGGCACCCAATCAAGATGTGGTTCAAGCATAAAGAGCTAGAATGCAAACTGGGAACTGGGGAAGAAAGCAAAGTCACATAGATTAGGCAGAGTTTTAGCAGCACCTGGTAAGGAGACTGCAGTCAGCAGACTCATGGCTCCCTCTGGGGACACAGGGTATCATGCTGGCAACAGCGTATCTAATCCTAAACCCTACATACTGGTGGGAGTGGGGCTGCTGGTAGACCATCATGCTGGGTGTTAGAACTGGCTCAGGGTCTAGCTGGGGCTCAATGTGTAGATGAAATCTTTAACAACTTTAGCTGGATGGAGTTGGGGGAGGCAATCTCTCCTTGGAGGTGATAAATGTCTTTGTGACATAGAATAGGTAGTCTTAATGTGGAAAGCATCGGACTCTTCTCAAGGGCATATTTGTGATATTTCTGGGTGGCTCTTATACCAAGAGAAGTATAATAATGTCCCAGAATAAATCATGGGTTATTTATTTTGGGAAACATACACTCTGAACCAAAAATTAGAACACATAGTGTGACAAATATGAGCATATTGAAGATAATTGCATGAGATACCCGCAATCAGGTTGTTTTGGAAAATAGGAGACCATGTGGTCACCAAGATATGCCTTGTGGTTAGAAGGCTTACCTCAGAATAGGAGGGAAAGGGTTTGCATGTAGGAAAGTAACAGAGGTTGCATGTGGTAGGTGCTTATGAGAGGAGTTCAGGAAAGGGAAGGAAAGCTTGTCTAGTTGGGGTAATCAGGGAAGACTTCATAAAGGTGGCAGCATGTAATTGGGTCTTGGTAATTATATAGGTTTTAAACGAGGAGCTACAGGTATGAGGGCCTTTCAGGCGGAAGCACAGGATGAATGGAACCCACAAGTTTGGAAATAAAGAAACAAAACAAAATAAATAAACAAAACAAAAACAAAATAAAGAAACAAAACAAAACAAAACAAGTACAACTATCAGTACATAATTCATTTGGGGGTGTGGGATAAGGCAAGACTGGAAGGGTAGCTTCCACTGTCTTGTGGATCATGGTGAGTGGGAGATTTGGCACAACACCATGTGCTGGGCATATAAAGATGGACGAAGTCAAGAATGAAAGCATGGATTTGGGAGATGCCGATTAAATCGAAATGAATGTGTTTAGAAGTCATTCATGGAAATAGGTGAGATAAAATATGTTCAGAAAGAGAAAAGAACTAAGGACAAGCCTAGATTTCTTTGGGTGTAAGGAGTTACTGAAGATTCATTCAGTGATATATTTAGAAGGAAACTCTGGGTGATTCAGCACTAAAGCAGCTAAGAGAGGAGTGGGTATAAAGACTGAATACTGCTGAGAGGTCAGGGAGAACAGAGACGGAGGGAAGACCGTTGGAGTTGCTTTTTTTAGAGCTCTGTGACCTCAGGAATGTGGTTTTGGGTGAGCGGGCATAGGGATAAGGAGAAGGATGGACTCCCCAGTACAAAAGACTGCAATAGTGGTTCTCAAAGTGTGGTCCCTTGACCAGAGGTGTCAGTGTCACCTGGGAACTTATTTATGAAAAATCTTGGGCCCTGCCCCAACCAACTGAAACAGGAACTCTGAGGATGGGGCCCAGCAACCTGTGTTTTATCAAGGGCCCTCCAGGTGACTCTGATGGCTGCTAAAGTCTGAGAACCATTGTGTTTCGGGAATGCACAGTGAGACTGTTGAGCCCTCGAACCTCCAAGTGTTAAATTGTCGAAGTGTCTCTAGATCTAGGGTAACAGTATTTTCTAAGGCTTTCTTATTTATCTTGGCAAAGACTGCCTCTTCATTTGGATGATTTGAGGGGAGAAATGTCAATCTTGCAGCCTGTTATTTTGCATATTATTGTCCATGTCCATTGAGTCATTGGAAACTTTTGGAATTTGGGAATTTTTCTTCTGTGTGTTCTGTTTGATTAGGAATGAACGTTTGGAATTCTGTATTGAGATCAAATACCAGGCCACGTCCACTGGGGAAAGAATCATGATTAGCAAAGTCAGCCATAGGCAGAGCCGGCAAGGAGCAGAGGCACAGATATCATGAATATACCATCCCTGCCACGAGTCTTTATCAGGACCCCCAGGACATAAGATGCTTTTGGAGGGATCAGAAGCTTAGAGAAAGGAAAAAAGGGGTTGAGGAGGGAAAGCATCCTGCAATTTTCCTGGGCCTACCATGTTGGCTTCTAATACACGTTCCTGACAGTTGACACCGACGTGTACCCACACCTTGGCAAAGTTCTAGGAAACGTAAGAAACTTTGGGGTTTAAGGAAAGAGAGGAAGAAGTTGCCATTGCTCATTAGAACTGTGGGAAATTGTATCGTTAGGGTCTGCTGTTCTCTTCTGGAATCTACTCTTGGCTTTTTGTCTTTGCCTGCTGTACAGACATAGCATCCAAACGAGACTGTGGCCAGGAGCAATAGTAACCGTTCTCTTGCAGGTCCTCTGGGCTGCCCACGACATGGCGGAACAGCCCTGTACCGGCGAAGCTTTGTGTAGCCATCCACTTACATAAACAGTTGAACTGGCTCCCTGAGTGGTACTTCTTCATAGACAGCCTGTGATCCTACTTACCATCCTAGGCAGGGGAGTTAAGTTATTTTGCATATTTTTTTGCCCTGTGGTAGTATAATGACCATTTTAAAGCAAAAATCTTAGAGGATATCACGAAGTGCCTTTAACTATGACAGCTGCCAAGGGGAAGAAGCAAATAATGTTACGTAAAGCCTAAGATTTAGGCTTACTTTGAGTTAGATTTGAACAAATGTTTTTCCTATTCAAACTTAAAAAAATCTGAGTCACTGACGAATCTTCAGGTTTACATGGAAGATCATCCACTCAACTGGCAGTATAAATGATAAACTTCGGACATAGCTGGAAGAGCAAGGGATTGGGGGACAGGAAAAGTGCCCTTTTGTTTTGGCTTTAGTGCTATGTTTGCGTTCTTGGGCAAGTCTCTTAATCTTTCTTGGTCTCAGGATCTGGATCTGGAAAATAAAGTGATTGAGCAAAGTACTCTGTGAGGTCCCTTCTAGTTCTAGAATATTGGTTGTATATCCGGGTTTGGCATTTTCCTGACTTGAACTCACTGGGTCGAGTGTATAGTCTCGCTGATGCGTCTACATTCTCTTTTTGTCAGAAAATGTTTATTCTTTAGGTCCAGTTATCTGAGTCAATGTCTGGCTCCACATTTTCTTAAACATTGCTCTGTGAAAACCTACTGGTTGGGTGAGCAAATAAAAAGTCTTTGTGGTATAATTTAAAATAAATGAAAAGTCCCACTCATTTCAGAAGGTCACCCAGAATATCTGAAGTTTCTGTCATTTACTCCTGTGGTTTAAGACATTCAAATCTTGCCTGTACATTAATTATATATTTTTTAAGGTCAGATGATATAAAATGCATTGTGTGAGGAAGCCTCCAACCAATATCTGCTCTTAGGGGCTTACAGTCTGACAAATACATTATCTGAAAGGAGTCACACAATGGTAATACCTCTAGAGTTACTTTTGAGCAAAAGAGTGACCACTGAAGGTACAATGTCAAATGAAAGTAAACCAGTAAGGTAGGAGGAGATGGATTCTATTCCGGGATCCTGGCTTTGCATCTGTGGTTGGGACTTAAACGAATGACACACATATAGTTTTTCCAGTGCTGTAGGAAGTCAGAAAGATCTGAATTCCCATTTGAAAGGAAATTCAATCTTCTCTGTTCCATATGTAACTCATATTAATTTTTTAACATACTCTTTCAAGTAGGGATGCTACCAAGCCTGCTTTAATGAACACATAAGACACACTTGTGGAGAAAATACTCAATAATTTGTGTGTTACAGTTCTCAGGCACCATTATTCATTTACATGTGCCAAACATAGAAACCCCGCCTGCATGGTATTTATCTGCTTAGGGAATCTTCATCCAAAGGGCAAAGATAAATTTCAGCCCTGGCAAGATTACCTTCTCAATTGGTAACATTCAAATGAATGAGAAGTCAGTGCATTTTGTTCATAAAAATCAGTAGATAGAAACCAGCACAAATGCTCAGTCATCAATAGTCTCGAGCGCGTGCATGTGTGAATCTTATATCCGGTGCAAGTACTGTGAGCTTGTACTTTTGTGTACTAGTACTTACGTGCCGTTGGAATCCAAGAGTTATTGAACCTTTTAGAGAACACAATTCTAAAACTTAGATAGAGAAGATCTTATACTTTTAGCTAGATTTTAAAAAGCATACAAAATAATCAGGCGTAGGTTTGTGCTTGGGACTCTGCCAAGGCACTGGGAGGCATATAATGGTATAGATTAGCCCCAGGGTTTCAGAAATAGCCAGAGTACACCCGCAGGACTCTGACAGAACTCGTGCACTTGTAAACTTGGCAGGCCTTAGCTGTGAATGGTTGAACCAGACCAGATGAACTGTTGGGAATGTTGAGAGAGCCAGGGAAAGAACTTGCTTATTTCTGCCGCCTGAAAGAGGGAAAAAATAATCCAAATGACAGACGTCCAACTGGATGGTGGTTCAGTACTTGGAAAGCAGTGAGACTGAAAACCACCTGTGGTTGGTAATGGAAAGCAAATGTCTTAATTTTTATTTTTAAGTACTATTTTGGGCTTCATACCTCAGATAAAATGCCAGGGGCACAGAGGTGGGACAGTTGCTTATGTGACATCAAGAGTGAGTCCTTATGACTCAGGCACAGTTCAGGGTCCCCATGAATTAGAAAGAGTGAATGCACTGGACGACATTCAAAGAACATAAATTCAAAAGTAGAATAGCTGGCTTAAGAAGACAGATTAAGAGGCCTAAATCTGTTTGACTTGGATGAAGAATGAAAAGAGGGGATATAATAGCCTTCTGCAGGTCCTTGAGGAGCTGAAGCTCAAACTAAATAAGGAGAGGAATGGCGTGGGGTGGTGTACAGAGGCACGGCTATGTCTGACATGATGAAATTGAGGAAAGGAAAACTCAGCCTGAATGTCAAGAAAATATTTCTTATACAAGTTCTACAAATTTGCCAGGGGAAGTGGTAGAAGTCTTGTTATTTGAAATCACTTAAAACTAGATTGGAGAAACCACTCATATTTTTTAGTCCTCCCCTAGCCCACCTCTCTATCTAAAAATCCATGATTTCCTTGTTCTCACCAATATTTGCAAATTCTCTAAATTAGGTGTCCCCTAAACTAAAAATCTTGAAGGTATTTTCTATCTCTTTTTAGTTTTAAAATAAATAATCAGTTAGGTTCGCTGGGAAAGTAAATCACTAGGATGCTTATTACATTTTTTTTTTCTCCTTCCAGAGTTTGTTCCTTAAATTGCTTTGTTCAAGCTTATTTGGGTTCAGGCTTTAGTTTGTTTTTGCATTTTGAATGGAATTGCAACGAATAATTTTGGCTGGATACCTCGAAGTACTTAAAAAAAAAAAGGACTCTCATGGAATTTAATCAGGAATCAAAAACAGAAGGGAAATTGGGAAATCTACTAATACGTGGAAATTAAATAACTTATTCCTAAATAATCAATGGGCCAAAGAAGAAAGCTTGAGAGAAATTAGAAAATACTTTGAGATGAATAAAAATGAAAATAACATGAACAGAATGAAAGCAAAACTTACAAGATGCAGCCAACACAGTGCTCAGAGAAGACCTATACCTGTAAATGCCTATATTAAAAAAAAAAAAAAAGAAAAATCTCAAGTCAGTAATCTAACTTTTCCCTTAAGAAATCTGAAAAAGGAGAGCAAACTGAGTCTAAAGTAAGAAGAAAGGAAATAGAAAACATTGAGTGGAAATAAGTTAAACAGAATAGAAAAAGAATAGAAAAATCAATGAAAGAAAAAGTTGGACCTTCAAAAAGATCAACAAAAGTGATAAACATTTAGATAAATCTGCTAAGGAAAAAAAGAGAGATGCCTCAAATGACTGAAATCAGGACTAAAAGAGGGAAATCACTGACTTTACAGAAATGAAGAGGATTAAAAAGAATACTATGAACAATGGAATGCCAACAAATTAGATCATTTAGATAAAATGAACAGATTTCCTGCAAGACACAAGTTACTGAGACTACCTCAAGAAGAAATATAAATTTGAATAAACTTATAAGTAAGGAGATTGAACTAGTAATTAAAAAAACTTCCCACGAAGAAAAGCCCAGAACTAGATGGCCTCACTGGTGAATTCTACCGAACGCTTAAAGAACAATTAACACAAATCCTTCACAAACACGTCCAAAAAACAGAAGAAAAGGGATCAACTTATCAACTAGCCTACAGATTCAATGCAATTCATATCAAAACTGCAGATCGCTTTTTTGGGGGCAGAAATTGATAGACTGATCCTAAAATTCATATGGAAATACAAGGGACCCAGAATAGCCAAAATAACCTTGAAAAAGAAAAAAAAAAAAGAGCAAAATTGGAGAGCTCACACTTTCCAATTTCAAAACTTACTTAAAGTACAATAATCTAGACAGTATGATACTGGTGTAAGGATAGACAGATAGATCAATGGAATAGAATTAAGAGTCCAGAAATATACCGTTACATATGATCAAATGATTTTTTGACAAAGTGTCAAGACAATTTGATAGGGAAAGAATAGTCATTTCAACAAATGGTACACCTGGATTTCCACATACAAAAGAATGAAGCTGGATGCCTACCTCACACCATATACAAAAATTAATTCAAAATGGATCAAGGACATTCATTTAGGAGCTAAAACTATAAAACTATTAGAAGAAAACATAAAAGTAAATCTTCATGACCCTGAGTTAGGCAATAGTTTTTAAGATGTGACACAAGAAGCACAATCAACTAAAGAAAAAAAAATAGATAAACTGGACTACATTAAGACTAAAAACTTTTGTGTTCCAAACAATACCATCAAGAAAATTAAAAGACAATACACAGAATGAGAGAAAACATTTGCCAATCACATATCTGGCAATGGACTGATAGCCAGAATGTATAAAGCATTCTTACAACTCAATTGTAAAAAGACAAATAACTCAATTAAAAACATGAACAAAGGGTCCAAATAGGTATTTCTCCATAGAACATATACAAATGGCCAGTAGGCTCATGATAAGATGCTCAACATCATTAGTCATCAAGGAAACGAAAATCAAAATCATAATGAGATACCTCTTTAACTCACTCAGACGGCTATAATTTAAAAATACAGATAAAAACTTTTGGCGAGGATATGGAGAAAATGGAATTCTCACACATTGTTAGTGGGAATGTAAAATGGTGCAGCTGCTGTGGAAACAGTTTGTCAGTTCCTTAAATGTTATATATAGAGTTAGCATATGATTCAGCAATTCCACGTCTAGGTATATAGGCTAGAGAATTAAAAACATACATCTGTACACAAACTTGTACACAGATATTCATAGCAACATAGTTTATAATAGCTCAAAGTGGAAACCACCCAAATGTCCATCACTTGATGAACGGTTAAAGTGAAATGTTATTTGGCAATAAATATAATTGAAATACTGATGAAGGCTACAATATGGATGAAACTTGAAAACATCATGCTAAGTGAAAGAAATCACTCATGAAATATCACCTATTGTGTAATGTATAATTGATAATTATATGAAATACCCCCAAGTAGGCAAAACTATAGAGACAGAAGTAGATTAGTAGTTGCCAGTGGATGGGAGATTGGAGGTATGAGAATGTTCTAAGATTAGACTGTAGTTGCACAACTCTGTGAATATATTACAAACTTTTGAATTGTATACTTTACATGGTGAATTGCATGGAATGTGAATTATAACTCACTAAATCTGTTAAAAAAGAAAAAAAGATAAAAGGACTCCATGATACTGCGCATCACTAAGCCAATTTTGAAAGTGTTCTTTCCATCTTAAAACGGAAGTGTTTTTCACTCCTTTTCTCTCAGCCTCTCTTCCTCTTTCTGTCTCTTTCCATCTCTCTTTCTCTCTCTTTTTCTGTCTGTTTCATGACTTTTTCTACAAAAGACATAATTTATGACTCACAAATGGCTCTGACTTTTAGATGACTAATTTGATGAAATCGAGAAAAGGAAAACTCAAATTAAAAGTCAGGAAAAATGTTTCTACATAAGTTCCACAAACATGCCAAGCAAAATGGCAGAAGTCTTGATACCTGAATTCATTTAAAACCACTGGATAAACCACTCACCTATTCCAGTGGGTGGGATGGGGAGGAGGGGTGATGGCTGGCTGCATCACCTTGAAGTGGAGTGGTAGGCTCACTGAGGCACTGGTCCAGAGGTTGGGAAAGAGACATTGGCAACCCTATCAAGAATAGAATCTGAATTCCTTTCTGCCAGGGAGAGAGGGTCAGGAGGGAATTTAGTATGATGGCATCCCAATTCCCAGTACCACAATGAAACATTCCAAATGATGTCCTGGTGTTCCAGAAATGGGCAAAGCCTTTTTGTAACTACTTAAAATCTAGTAGAACATCAAACTTCTGTAAATTATGAAATGAAAATGACATGGGTGCAGAATAGATACTAAGTTCAAAGTGTCATCTCCTACCACAGTAGCTCAGATTGTGCGTTACTAGGGTGAGCTATGAGTGTCCTTCTACTCTGCCATCTTGGCCCCTCCTCTGTGTGTTACTAGGCAATTTTTTATACCACATATGATGTCAGGAAGTCAGAGAGAAACTTCGCTCTCAGAAAATCTTTCCTACCTATTTTTACTGATACCTGACAGTTCTTGCATAAGAAATCAGGTCTTTGACTCCATAATGAAAGGTAATAGACTTGAATATGTGATATAATTGGGAGTTAATTCTCAAGAGTAAATGTTTCCATCGACAGGTACCAGGTGGTACAGCTATTCCTTCCATGCTGTGCCTGAAGGTCTGAGGAAGCAGGAAGATCCTAAGTGCCGAGGGGGTGAAGGTGGAAAGAGTGGATGGTGGCAGCTTTGAGTGTTAGGATGAGAAGTTTAATCGCTAAAGAAAGAGAAAGATCCTCGAGCAGGATAGTAACATGATGAAATCAATGGCTGAGGTCATTCTGAGTGAGCATATTCAACAGGCGAGATTGGGCAAGGTGACAAGGCAAACACTTCGAAAGATGCTGCCGTAATCCAGATATGGAGGGTTCAAAATATTAGAATAGGGTTGTGTCTGTGGAAGTGGAAAGAGAGGGACATATTTAGGAGAGATGGAAAAGTCTCCACATTGAAGGTGGTTCTCTTGAAGAGTAGCAGAGTAGCATGAACCCATGGTGACTGGGGAAAACAAATCACTCTGCTCATCTAATTCTCTCCTTCTGCCCACCTCCTCCTTAAAAATCCTTCAAAAGCTCCTCAATACCTTTAAGATGAGGTCCAAATTCCACAATGTTATATGGTTCTTTGCAACCTGGTTCCTGCTTACCTCTTCAATCCGTCTCTCCTTACTACTCTCCTTGAACTCTGAACATCTCTTTCCTCTTCTGGGTTTCATAAAGAATGCCCCTCCCTGGGGTATTCCCTCTTTTTGTACCTACGCTTCACCTCCTCCCCCTAAACGGAGGTGATTCTTTTGTTTTCTTGAGATCTCAATGTAGCCATTGTTCTCTGCAGAAACTTTCTCCTGGCACCCCTCTTCCATCTGCCCCTCTGTGTCTCCTTACTCTGCTGCCTAACACAAGGGCTTCTTATATTAACACAAACTATTCCATGCTGAATGACTTTCCAAATGTTGGTGGGCACAGACATCACCTCCAGTGCTTAATGCAGACTTCCAGATCCCAGACCAAAGGCTGTGATTTAATAGAGGTTGGTTGAGCCCATGCTTTTAGCAAGACTGCTCTATTGAAATTGCTTGTTTACCTGTTAGCAACTTGGACTGTGTATCATTAGGGTGGCTGGACTGCGGCTCGAGGAGGGCAGCGACCATTAGAATCCTGACACCCAGGACAGGGTCTGATATGGTACAGAGAGAGTCGTTAGGGAATTGTCAAATAAGTGAATACATGATGTGAGAACAGGAAGAGTGAAAAATGACTCAGGACTGCAAGCTTAGGGAACAAGGAGGTAATGGAAAAAATGGGGAGGGGTGTCTATTTGTGGGAGAAAATGATGAACGCTCACACACTCATTTCAGACAACAGGTGGGGACTCGCAGGCGGTGCCTCTGCACCTCCTGTCTGGCACTGACTACGATGTGGAAAATGGCCCGGCCCTGCTGACATTACCTATGCGCTCCCCAAGACTCAGATGTATGTTTTCCCCAAAGGCAGCATATAATTTTGAGAATTGCAATCATTTTTTCCATGTTCTTTTGAAGGCTGTAAAATAATTTTAGATGCAATAGGAATTCTAGGTCCTTGCTTACCCTTGACCTTTGAAGTTTGATTCAAAACATCACATACCTCTCAGCCCAGATGTTGGCAAGTTAATGATATATTGCTGCAGGAAAAACTTGGTCTCGTTTGTACAAGGAGCTGGAAATCTTTGGTAATATTATCTTACCTCTTTTTTTTTTTTTTTTTTTTGAGGATACAACTGAAATACAGTTTTGTCAGTGTGAAGGCAAATGATGAAGAGCTAGGAAAAATAACGAAGCTTCCTCATGGGTATGGGACGGGGCATGGTCATGCAGTTGGTGTGAGAACTCTCTAAAACCCACGGTGACGCTTCTAGCCCCAGAATAAAGAGGGTAATTTCCAGCTAAGTGAGTCCAAAGGCTTTTTTTAGAGCTCGCATTCCTTGTCCCATTTCCTACACCCAGTCCCCGTCCTGGGTTTCTAAATGATAGGATTCTCACAGAACTAACTACTAAACCTTCCCTGCCAACTGCTCTTAAACACTCTAGCTTTTTAACCAGCAAAATCAATTTGAAGAAGAATAATGTCTTTATAAGGCGAGCAGTCAAAAAAATCCAGCTAATGCCATGTGGTCCTTCTCACGGTCTACTGTGAGTCATAGTGATTTCTGTGTGTTTCTTAAGATTCCCTGCTGGGAAGTTAGCATCTTCAGGCTATGGCAAAGACACCCTTCTCAGTGCCTTGTACCATGTTTCATTTTTTTATTTACTAAAAAAATTTTTTAACTTTGAAGAATAGTTGCTCTACAATATTATATACGTTACAGGGGTCCAATATAGTGATTGACAATTTTTAAAGGTTATACTCCATTTGTAGTTATTATAAAACATTGGCTATATTCCCCATGTTGTACAACATATCCTTGCAGCTGATTTTATGCCTAGTAGTTTGTACTTAATACAATATTTTATGTTGACTAAGTGCTTAAGAATTATGTGTGGAATGGGTAAATTAATCTGTGCACCTTTCTGGTGCTGGTTAGCTGGTTAGTGTGCAGTGCGGGGCATGTGAATATTGGCGAATTAAACGTAATGATATGGTCTCCTAAATTCTCCGTAGTTTTTATTTTTCTGGGGAAGGGCATCTAATGAGGCTTCGGCCGCCTCTCCTGGCAGGCATGTTGTTGTCAGGCACGGACACTGCTGCGTCTGGAAGCATAACTAGTTTCTCTGAGTAGGTGGAGAATCTCTGGTTCAAGAGGCGGTGAGACTACACCTGAGCTTCCAGGGCACGCTCGTGGCAGAGCGGAGGCCAGAAGGCTTCCTGAGCAAGTGGATGACCAGCTGGAAGCAATTACAAACAGCCAGCTTTTGAACGAGCAGAAATTTTCGTACACAAAACCTGGTCTTTATCTTCTTTTTCAGTTTTCTGAATTGAAAGATATTTTTTTTTTCTGTCTTCTTTCCTTTTGAGACAGGAAGGAAAGGGGCAGAGCACAGCTATTCAAGCAAAGGCACAGCAGTTAGCACCAAGATGGTAGAAAATTCAACTCCCAGTAGACCTTGAGGCCCAAGACGGCAGGAGATCTGACTTCCAGTGGACCTTGAGCTTCCTCATACACTCACTGTAATATGTGAGCGTGATAAATGGCACTTCCACAGGCGCCATGACAGTTCTGAGGCTGACTATAAAAGGTCAAAAAGTGGGCAGTGGCCCAGTTCCTGGGAATCCCAGCCCTTTCCCCAAAGTAGTTGGAATAATCCTCCCTCTTGTTATTATATAAAGTTATCGAGCCCATCAAAACTAACCACCCCCACTCCTCGTGGCTGCTCTCCCTTCTGAGTAAGACGTCCTGCACTCTGTCTATCGAGTGTGTGTCTACTTTTACTTTAAACTGAGCTTTCAACCCCTACACCTCGTGGCCTTTCTCTTACCTTCTGAAACAGTCTATGGGGTATGTATCTCTCTGAATAAATCTACCTTTACTCAACTGTGGCTCACTCTTGCGTTCTTTCCTGTGCAAAGCCAAGGACTCACACTTGGCAGGGCACGTCCCAGGAACTCAACCGAGACCTAGGACATGGCCATCCTCTCACCCCACATTTTTTTCCTTTTCCACTTTCCAACTGGCTTTATTTGGGAATGAACCTCTGCTTTTGAACTCTTGGTTCTTTTTAATAATAGTTTTCTGGTAAGGTTTCTCCATCCTGGGGAATCCAAAAAACCCACACCATGCTCTGTTGAGACTCTTGCTATCTCCCTGCCACCTCATCTTCTGCCACTTGCTGCTCAAGGTAAAACTGCAAATTCCCAGCCAGGAGGGAAGCCCTGTTTGGATGATTGAAGGTACCACCTTTTCTTTCTCTCACGGCCTAATGCTTTCTCCTTCCCCCGTGAATCTGTATGTATGACCTCCTCAAACTCATAGGATAACTTTCCTGCTGATTCTAAAATAAAATTTTTGTGGGGTATGCATGTGTGTTTTCAGTGACAAAGTTCTCTTGACTGAGGACCATCAGGAGAAAAGCCTCCACCAGCCCTGAAGATGCGCTGATGCTTAAAAGAAGCTCACAGCATCGTACCACCACTCTTCTATACAGCAACACAGATTACTCCCTAAGCTGAAAATATGTCCCCGTAGTATTTTCCTGCACTCTCCTATTTCCCAGAGGGCGCCGGAGCCGTAGCCAGCACCTGCAGTCACGGGCAAGTTGTGCTTGGCAGCTCTACCAGCCAGACGCCAAGTTCTATCCTGTTCCAACAACAGCATCTGGGTGGCAAGCTCGCTCCCTATTGACATATAAATCTGCCACAGCCCCTTGGAGTGTTCCTGGAAGCCTGAACTGGGACTGGCTGCTAACCTCCAGGGAAGCGAGGGGACTACCCCAACCGTTCTCTAGGATGTAGTATCTGCGTGCTGGAACTCCCTCTATGGATTGGAGAGATTTTCTGAAGGCTGAGTGCCTGCTCCTTCTGGTTACCTAGCTGTGTCTCCCAGGACCACCTGGATTCTTCTCTTGGTGCCCTCCTATCCTCTTGTGCAGAAATATCCTCCAAACCGGAGCCGATGCTCCCCTATCTCCGCCTTGAGACGGGAACAGTTGGAGCCCAAGTCCACCAGCTGAGTGGCTGTGGAGAGGGAGACAGCTTGACTTCATTTTTGGTACTGAATGTGCTAAATGGTCTACACGGGCCTCTGCAGAGTCCAAACTGGCATGAATGGTCTGAATTCCTTTACTTCAATTACAGTGACTTCCTGTGCTTAGCAGAAGAAATATTCTTATCTAGTTCCTTTGCAAGTAGGCATGTATTCAGGCAAGAAAGTCCCTTTAAGTAGATGGTAAATAAAGCTGCCTCGTAACCTACCACCGTTACACTTTATGTTGGGAGAGTGGGCAGGAAATAACTGGAAGTCCAGTCCTTTAGCAGAGAAGTGTAAGGCTTTGGAGCCAAGTGGTCAGAGTTTGAATTCTATTTCTACACCTACTAGAAATAAGGTAGACAGTAATAAGATAATAATAATAGAGATAATCATGATAGAAAAATACAGTAGTAATACAGACAATAATAGAGTAATGGATGATGATACAGACAGTCATAATCTTCGTGAGCACTACTTGAAGATCAAATGTAAAAATGCATGAAATGTCCTTAACACAGCGCCTGGCACAAAGTTAATACTGTTCAGTGCTTTTCTGGTCTCTTTGCAGGTCATCGGCATGGACGTGCGTCCACACTCTGCAGGGTTACTGCTGTTCGCGTGGATGGCAGAAGAGCAGTAAGTTGGTTTGAGGTTGCGCTCCTTTGCTTGAGTGGCCACACAGCCCCATTCTTATGTTGTGTAACTTGAATTTTTCAGCTTCAACCTCGATGACAGGTTTGTGTAACAAGCTGCAGGGCCCCTGTAATTGCGGTTAGATGAAAAGAATGTTTGGGATACGGCTATGACTTTTCCCCGCCCCTCGCTCAGCACTGTGTGGTGGAAGGAAGAGGCCTCCCCGGAAGGCACTTTCAGAACAGCAAGAGCACACGTGTTGGTTTGTCTTAGGACCCAAAGTTCCCGGGTCCTGCTTCTGGTGGACTTGGTCTGGCCCATTGGGCTGAGGCTCACTCTAGGAGAGGGTTAGAATTCAGTGCTATGCAAGCAAGTGCGACTCACGGCCACCGAAGACTGCAGAAATGTTCATGTTTGTAAAGTCTTCTTAAGTTCACATTTTCCGTGCATCTGGAAATTCCAGTTACCAAAACTGAATTGTCGCTCTTTGACTGTAATTTCCATTGCTTTAGTTGGTAGCTAGTCTGGGACTGCTTTTAATTAAGGGCTCATACCTTTCTTCCAAATTCCTCCTTCACCAACCTTCATTTGCCTAACAAACTGAGGGGCTTCCTGTCTTTTGTTGTTGAAATCTAAGAAAAGAGTGTAGGTGCCTGTGCGTTCTCTATCACAGCCTGGTGGCGAGCCGGCCGCCATTTCCCTTCCTTTTACCTACTTCATCACTGACACTTTTAAGCACAACAGAAGCCCATGTTGGAGCTTCTCAAACTTTAATGTGCAGACACAGCACTTGGGGTCTTTATTAAATTGCTGATTCTGATTCGGGAGGTCTGGGATTGGCCTGCTATTCTGCATTTCTGACAAGCTTTCAGGTGATTCCCATGTTGCTGGTATTTGGATCAAGAGCTCAAGTAAAACTTCACCCCAAGTTATATACGAAGTTCTGTAGGGATTCAATTCTCCAAACATTTACTGAGCCTTTCAGCAAAGCCAGCTATTTTTTCCTCTCTGAATCCCAGGTGGAAGTTTCTGATCATCTTATCTTTCAGCAGTGCTAAACACTGCAGATTTATGAAGCCTTAACTTAGCTCTCTTTCCCTCCGTTAGTGTATCTTATGTTGATATTTATCTCCACTTATAATTTCAACCCTCATATGTGTAGCTGTAGCTGTGACAAGCAGGCTATACATAAAGAGAAACGCGTAGTCGGCTGCAGTGACTCTCATGGGCCATTTTGCTTCTGCCGGCCTTTAGATTTTGAGTTCCCTTTTGTTGTCCTCACCATCAAATTCGTGGCTTTGTCAAACTCAATGATTCATGCCGCCTATCAGAGTCTTTTTTTGGGGTGTCTGCCATTGGCACTTCCCTGGATAACTCTAACCTGTATAAAAATAGATTTTAATCTTTTCTCTCTATCTCTCTTTTTCTTTTTTCTTTTTTTGTTGTCATCTGCTCCATTGTTTAATAGGCACACAGAAGCAAGCTAGGATTTCTTTGATCAGCCTGTGTGATGGAACAATGAACAAAGAAACGCAGCCAACATGCTTAAAAACATTTCCCCCACTTTCTCTTTTTGAAAACTAGGAATACAGCTAAGACCACACAGGAGATTAAAATTTAGGATATACCTATTTCTTTGGAATTGAATGAAGTGATCTAAAGTTTAGTCTTACCATTTCGCCTCTTTCCCCACCAACCAACTTTATGTTTTTGATGTCACAATTTATACCTTTTTATATTGCGTATCCATTACAGATTATTGTAGCTATAGTTTTAAAAAATAATTTTGTCTTTTTACCTTTAAACTGGAGTGACGTGATTAACACACCACCACATCAGAGTATTATGAACGTGACTGTATACACTTACCTTTACTGGTGTGTTCTGTATTTTCATATGCTTTCAATTTACAATTAGTGCCCTTTTATTTCAGCTTGAAGAACTCCTCTCAGCATTTCTTTTAAGACAGAGCTAGTGGTGATGAGCTCCCTCAGCTTTTGTTCATTGGGGGAAAGCCTTTATCTCTCATTTCTGAAGGACAGCTTGGCTGGGGAAGGTATTCTTGGTTGGCAGTTCCCCCCCCCCCCCTTTCAGCTCTTTGAATATATCATTTCACTCTCTTCTGGCCTGAAAGAGTTCTGGTGAGAAATCCAGTGAAGGCCTTATGGGGTTACTTTGTATGTGAAGGATTTTTTTCTCTTGCTGCTTTAAAATATTCTCTTTTTGATTTTAGACAGTGTTATAATAATGTGTCTTGAAAAAGATTTCTTTGGATTGAGTCTGTTTGGGAACCTCTGAGCTTCATGAACTTGGATGTCTAAATTGCTCTCCAGATTACTGGATTAAACTTCCAAGATTCCAATTTGAGTAGGTCTAGGGATGGTGATGGCCAGTTTTTGTTTTTGTTTTCCCCCAACTCCTCTTTATCTCTCTGACTTTTAAAGATTGGTGTGTTTTGGGGCTCAGATGCCTTTTTTTCCAGCTAGGATCACTCCCTAGGTGATTTTACCTAGACTCAGAGATTTAAATACTGCATACACACTAATGATTTCTACCCTTCTATCTCCAGCCTTTGTCCACCCCTGAAATCTAGACTAATGCATCAAACGCCTACCCAACTTCTCAAACATGATGTCTTGATTCCCTTTCAAACCACAGTCTTCCCCATCTCAGGAAATATAGCTACATGCTTCCAGTAGCTCAGGTCAAACACTTTTCTTTATTACAGCCCAGATAAAATCTGCCAGCAAATCGTCAGCTTGCTCATCACAGTGTTTTGTGCAGCTGCACTTGGCATACAACACACATTTATTGAGTGAATGAATAATCATAGTGTAGAGGAAATACCAGAGACTTTAGAGAAAGTGAGCTGGGCTCAAGTTCTAAGTTGACCTTGTATTAGTCGTATGACTTAGACAAAGCTGTTAAGACTTCCTGAGCTATCACCTTCTCGTAGGGGGATAAAAGTTCTATTTTCATATGATTACTTTAAGGATTAAATGAGATAACATATACAAACCTCTTAATATAGGGAATTAACCATATTAAAATCTCAATATATTGATGTTGATGTTCCTCATTCTAACAAATGTTAACTTCTTATCTCCTTTCTTCTTCATTATACTTCCCTCTTCACAATTTCTTTAAGATAAGATCAGTGACAGGTACTAACCCAAGCTTTGATGACAGAGCTCCTCACTGCTCCAAAGTTCCTGCACCCTAGATTAATGGAAATCCTAGATTTATCCCAAAGACTCAAGTAAAGAGAATGGTCACAAATTCATCTTTTGTAGGACCTTACAAATACATCTAAAATATGTTGAGAATCTAATTACTACTGCCTCCACCTTTGTCCCTGGATTAACGCAACTGTGTTCCTTGCTTTTGCCCTTACGTCCCCTATATCCTATCCTCCACCCTAAAGACAGAGCAAGCCTGATGGAAAAGCAAGTTAGGTCAGATCACTCTTCTGCTCCGCTGGCTCTCTATCTAAATTAGAGTAAATGACAGAGTTCTTAAGAAGCCCAGAGAGTCCTGCAAAATCTCATTTCTCTCACATTTCTGAGCACGTCTCTTACTCCTGTCTCTTCCCTATACTCATTCTCCTCTAACTACAATGGGCTTCTTGCTGTTCCAAGAGTGTATCAATGCATCGTCCAGTTCCAGGACCCTGGCGCTTCCTATTACCTCTGAAATGCTTGTTCCTAAAACACTTGTACCAATCACACTTGCATTTCAGATTTTTGCTTAAAGATCATTCTTACAAACAGGTCTTCCATGGACCTCCTTTTATAAATTTTGATGCTTCCACACTAGGAAGACATACGACCTTTCCCTACTTTATTATTACTATTTTTCGTAACCCCATGTCATCGTTGGACAAACCACATATTTTACTTATTTGTTTTCACCCAGATTAGAATATAAGCTCCATGATGATGTGGACTTTTGCTTATTTTGTTCTCTGCTCTGCCTGTATTGCCTGGAACATAATAGGTGATCCATGAATGTTTATTAAATGAATTCATGAATGCAGAGGGGAAGGGAGATGGACTAGGGGTGGCCTGGGTGTCCAGGTGGGAGAGTGAACTGGAAGGAAGAGGGGGAAAATTTAGAATCCAATATCTGCTTCTATGACCTCAGGCTTGGCTGGCTCAGAGGTGGCTTGACTCCTGTCACCTGGCCCACTGGCAGCTGACAGCATGACAAAGCAATGTGCTGGAATGAACCAGGTTCTGGAATTCTGGAAAACCTTCACGTGTCAGGGTGACCTTGAAAGTGGCAATCCACGATCCCTTGCTGCATATTTCCCCCCAAACAATTAATCCAAGTTTCCTCAGCTCTCAAGGAATGAAATATCTCAAGATATGAAAAATGGTGGGTTTCCAGAAACATCTCACTGGGAAAGCAGAGTTGACATCTCTGATTCCTGTCTTTCTGGATTATGCTTTTGAAGGCTTGAAGAAGGCAACTGACTGTGTTGGTTGAAAATGTTTCTTTTAAAAGTCCACTCTATGTCACAGAGTGAAGAATTGGATTAATTAAGGAAAGTAGAACTTGGAAGGCGATTCAAATGCAGTTAGTCACCATCTTTAACCTTTCTGTTTTCATAGTGCTCAGGGAGCACGCTTCTCGGGGTCACTTTGTCTTGTGACGGCTCAGTCCTCATGCCGTGATTCCTACCCCAGAGGATATGGGCTGTTGGCTCAGATCAGCATTGTTGGATTGCTTCCTTTCTTCAGAGAGGGAGCTGGAAAACTCCCCTCTCAGAGGTGCCTCTGAGGGTGAAGAAGATGAATCAGACGGCAAGCAAAAACCAGAAAGAGAGAGGTGGGGTGGAGCTGGGGAAGAGTCACTTCCTAATTGAACTTGACTTTCCCTTATCTTGAAAGAAAGTCTCTTGTGATTTTTTTGGAAGGAGTCACAACAGAATCTGCTCTAGGATTTTAGGCCCCCTGGGCAGCTTCTCCCTCTGTGGGCCCATCCCCACTGGAAACC
This sequence comes from Camelus ferus, assembly GCF_009834535.1. Taxonomy (NCBI): domain Eukaryota; kingdom Metazoa; phylum Chordata; class Mammalia; order Artiodactyla; family Camelidae; genus Camelus; species Camelus ferus. Next base: position 53,968,025 of record NC_045701.1, read on the forward strand.
TCCTTCCTGGCCCAGTGCCACTGGATGAACTCTGGGAACACCACCTCCCATGTTGACGCTGCAGCCTCAGGGGCGGTGGCGTCTTCCTGGTTTGCTCATCTTGGGGAAGTCTCCCCATCCTTTGTTTAGATTCTCAGCTTTCCCATCATCTACGTAACCAATCTCTGTACCAATTTCCTTTTGTTTGAAAGATACAGAATGGCTTTTGTGTTCTTAGACTGCACCCTCACTGGTCTGCTCCACTCAAACCGTCCTTTCAATTTTATAAAGATAGGACCATTTGTCATTTTGCTTTGGGGATTTTTCTTTTTTAATGTATAAGCTGAAAATACAGACGCTGGTCTGTATTGGGGTATGTACCTTCCCAGGCATGCCTTTGTTTAAAATGTATATCACTCTTTGGGTTCCCTGAACATGAGCATTGGGTCATTGATTCTCTGTTGTAGACCAGAAGCTTCAAGAGAATGAGCAAACAGTTTTTTACTTTGTCTCCCACTGTGTCCTCAGATGTTCACCGTGGCTAGAGACATGGCTCTGGAATTTTGTTGAACTTCTCTAGGGTTCAATTTCTTCATCTATAAAAGAAAAAACTTATGTTTGATGCATCACTGAAAAACTTCAGCCTCAAAACTCCTTTTGGTTTTTCAAGTATAATCTGATCTGAAGCTTAAGATACAAAGTGGGAGACCTTAGGCTCATCTCCTTGGTTTCCAGATGACCTCCCCTTGTTGCCTGTAGTGGCCTGAATCACTGCTGCCCAACCCTGGACAGCAGTAAAATCACTGAATTCAGTAAAATGACATTCAGTAAATTGGCTGACTAAAGAGCTCGCTTTTGCTCTAACAGACTTTGATTTTATGATTTTTGAAAGAATCCAGTGATCCTGTTTTGTGAGAATTTCTTTTCAGTTTCAAAACTAAAATGTAAAAAGCAAACTTTTTTTTTAGCCTGATTTTACTTATCTTTATGTGTTTTACTGTGAAGGAGGAAAACCCATGTTTCCCTGGAAGAACTAAGGATTTGATGGAAAAAGTACCAAAAGAAAAGTGTCTGATTAAGAGAAATAAAACTGGGTCTGCACTTCTAAGAGGGTGTTCAAGTTTCCTGAGTGAGTGTCCCTCAGACATTGTGAGGGCCTGACTGACTCCCCAGCCCTGCGCTCCCCCTCAGGTTGAGACACAGTCCTTGCCTCACTCTGCTCTCTCCCCAGCTCTGGGTCGATCCTGTCCTCGGTGGGACTTTCATGGGCTCTAACGACATACTCCCACGACAGCCGCAGTCACTCTGCTTTTGGCTTTGCCCCCAGTTGAGTTGTGTCCCTGACACCAAGCTCCCCTTAATCTTGATACTGACGCAAAATCTACCTTGTTTCTCTGTGCCTGGTTCCCAGTCCTGATAACCTGCTGAGAGTCCCAGGCTGACCTGGACCTGCCCTGCCAGTTCTTCCCTGGGACCTGGCACTACTTCCTGCTCAACCACTTCTTTAACGCTGGTTACCCTCAATCAGAGTTTCAAAATATGGACCAATTTAGGACATGGCTGTGGACCCTCCAACTGTCAGGGCACTCTGGTAGATCTTGTTGACAACCCACACCCTCATGGACTTCTTCTTCTTAAAGAAACTAGGTGTCTGTTATCCTTTTGGGTACCCTGAACTGCCCGCTAGCCTGGACTTCTTCTCATTCCCCAAAGTGGTCTTTTCCTTCATTACCTGTGCTTGGATCTGAGTCCTGCCCCATTGTGGTCTTTATGGTTCTATACTAGTAAACCATACCTGCCTAATCTGGGTCAGGAGCTAGTATTCATCACATGAGACCCTTTGCCTATTACAAAATACAAATTCTTTTCCAGTTCCAAGCAATTTATTTCCCTGCCACTTATCATCCTTCCATTCAATATATAATTATTGAATGCTAGGTGCTAATTATGACAGATTTATTAATACAAATATTAAAAAAAAATGGTCCTTGGGAGCTCACAATTTGGTGGAGAAGAGATTATAAACAAATGATTGTAATATATTATGATAATGATGTAAGTTGCTCCCAGAGCTCAGAAAAAAGAAGTCTAAGCTCTAGAGGGTGGTGATAGTGGTAGGGGAAGGGATAATTCCAGGGACTCTCGAGCTGAGCCTTGAAGGAGAAATAGAAGCTGATCACTGGTGGGAATCAAGCAGAAGGATCAAGACATATTTGGGGAAGGTCAAGTTAGTGGCTGTAGCACCAAAGAGATGAGGGTGAAAAGGTAGAAGACAAAGTCCTTGTATGCCAGGCCAAAGAGTTTGGGTGATAGTGTTCAGCAATTGGAGCCACGGGAGAGTTTGAAGTAGTAGATTATCACAGTCAGATTTGCATTTTAGGAAGATTCTTTGGAGGAGGGATTGGTTGGAAGGAGGTGAGATCTGAGGTAAGAATACCATGGAGAGGCTCTAATACAGTAGTTGAGGCAAGAAATACTAAGTGCTTAAATTAAGACAATACTGGTGGAGATGGACTGGGGTGGGGAAGATTTGAAAAGTGTTTGTGAATAGGAGAGATATGATTGATGTGATCAGTTGGAAAGAGAAGTAGTGAAGAAGAGGGAGCTGCTGAGTATAATGCTCAGAAACCTGGGAGCTACAGAGGCTAACTCCCAGGTCTCTGCCTTGGGAGCTGAGTAGGAATGGGGATGCCATTCCCTAGAGAGGGGAAGGCAAGAAGAGGTGATACTGGACATGTGACATGAGAAGTGTCTGGGGGATGCCAAGTAGAGATGTTCCACTGACAGTGCACAGTCTGAAAATCACATCCAGCTCAAGAAAGAATTTCTTGGCTTGAGATTGATTTAGAAACCATAATATCTACAGGGTGACCATAAATTCTGAAAACATAGATAGTAACACTTTGTCATGTATTATAACATAGTTTCAATAAATCATTTTGTATATATTCACTTATGTTTTCAGACTATAACCATCCTGTAGAAATTTGTTAGAGGCAGACAGAATACAGATTGACCAGACAGAACGCATAAAGTAAGAAGAGAAAGTCAAGAAAGGCAGAGTCCTGGGAACTACAATATTTATGAGGCAAAGGAGACTGAGAAGAAACAGAGAGGAGGTGAGACTTAAAGCACAGGGAAAGCCCCAGAGGAGAGCAGTACTTCCACTGAGACGGAAGGGAGAGTGGTGAGGGTAAAGAAGAATGTGCAGATGTCAGCCCAACTGGCCATCAGAAATCCTTTAAACCTTTCCCCCCAGTGGCCAAAAGTATCACTTTCTCTAGAACAGTGGTTCTCAACTTTTATAGGGTAACAAGTTCTTTGAGAATCTGATGGAAGCCATAGACCCTTTTCCACACAAGTAACAGGAACAGAATGTAGTATAAGGAGGGGTCATAGATCTTCCAAAGCCCATCATCCGAGATTCCCAGGCTAAGACTGCTGGCATTTTGTAAAACTACTTTTAAATAATAAACTACTTCTAAGTATTCACAGGGAAGGTCTTAATCTCCCTGGGCTTTGGGGAAATGCTGCTCGATTTTCTTCTGAGAGAGCCGAGGAACAAGAATAAATGTTATCCAGCGGCAGGATGTTGTTCAGTTTATCAAAGCCCAGATGGTTTTTTTTTTCTGCCCTGGTGGAACTTTTTTCTTTCCTTTTTTTTTTTTCTGTTGTCCCTTTCTTACTAGTTTTGACTTTTTTTCTTAGTTGAAATAGGCTTTAGCTTAATTTCTATAGTTGTTGATTGCCATTACCATAAAATGAGCCAGCTTATATCTCAGCCCTTAAAATTTTCAGGATCATATCCCTTCCAGAGAACATTTTGAAACACGTTTTCCCCTCAACAGACCCGACCCAGTTTCTTTACCTTGCTTCTTTCGATTTGACACTAGTGACCACATCTTTTCAAAAAATATTCCTGAATTTTGGCTTCCCTGACACCGGGCCTTCCCTTTCTGCCTCCTTCCTCTTTTGTGATTGTTTCTAGGTCTCTTCGGTTGACTCATTTCACAGCCGAGGGCATCTTTGAAGGCTATGTTCATAGTTCCCTACCCTTGAGTACTTTTTACCCACTCTTTTTCATTCAGCTTATTCTAACAAATGTTTATCGAGTGTGGACTATGTTTGGTGTACTTATTAATTCTCATAACTGCAAAAATCCTCTCTTTGTCAAGATTTATGCCTCCAGATTATTCCTCCAGCTCTGACATGGTACAGTTACACAATTCCCATGGCTGCCAACCATGTCATTTTGAGATGCCATGCTCTTCTTCCCCTTCTGGCTGCCCTCTTACAACTTGATTTTTTCATGCCAATCAATGGTCTCATGAACTTTCAGTTATTTGGCCTAGAAGTCTGGGATCTCTTCATCTCCCATAACATCAAAGGAAAAAACAAAACACAAATCTTCAACCAAAACTGATAAAAATTCTGCAACCTTATTAGATTCACGAAATAAATGACTATTTTCAAACTTATTGATTGGTTGATCTTTATTCTCTCTTGCATCTTTAGTGATCACCTTTTAGTGATCACCTTTTAGCCCTGTTCTTTTTCTGTCTTCTATTCTTTTCTTTTTTCTTATTTTTTTCTTCTCCTCTTGCTTTCTTCCCTTTTGCTTCTTGTATTTTAGTTTCTTCTGTGTGATTAATCTGTGTTGTTGGATCTCACATTGCTCTCCCTTATATGCTTTTGTACAAATAGATGTGTGGACTATGTCCAATAGATACCAAGCTTCCTATTATTTTGGACATACTTCACATGTTGGTAATTTAATGTCAGGCACTGAAATTCTCCATTCAGTATCTAGAATTTTTTCCCCCACTGTTCTTCAATACCATCTGATTAAGCTTGGAAAATTTCAAATGAATGATTAAAATGGTCTATAAAACCTAGCTTCAGACTTGCTTGTCAGGTCCTAAATTTTATAAGTTTTATGTCACAACTCAATTTCTCTTCTACTTGGTTCCATGGTTCTCACTCTTGGAGTATGGCAAAGCTGAGATCTGAATCATACTCTGAAATCTTATAGACCAAACTGTGATATCCTGACAAAGCACATACACACGTCTTATTCAGCACATTAAGGGCTCAATGTCTTGAATAAAGAGCAGCAACCTTAGAAAAGGTGATAAATGGGCTAGAGTTGAGTCTGGTTCCATTACTCAGTTTGGCTCTAGCCTTTTAACTAAACCTTTTTTTCCATAAGGGTATTTATTATGATAGACATATGTTTTTAATGTATCATCAGGAGGGTGTGTGGTCTTGTTTATTCCTGATTAAAAAAACCTATGTCAAATAAGAATTATTTCAAAGTTGCAGTAATAATTGGAGCAATAAGACGGTAAGGGGTAATTAAAGGATGTGGCTTTCTTTCAGAAGTAAAAACCAATCTGGTGGCCACATGTACTCTCCTCCTCTCCCTTAATGAGTGCGATGAAAGATGTCAGGGTAAGAAATTATGGCGATTGGAGATACACCAACCACACGCTAACATGTCAGACTTGAGCCCAGATTCCCACATTGACTACATGCAGGAATTTTCACCTTGCAGCATTGTACATTAACCAGCTATGTGCACATTTCATACCACAATCACACTTGGCCATAGCACTGGTAGTGCTGAGGTCAGCTCCCCCCACCCCGAAACACATCTTAGGTGGGAAATAGAGTTGCTTATCCTTCCCATTTTGAACTCTTGGATTACAAACCATAAATTACCCAGGTTATGGCTCATGAATTATAGCCATTTAAGGACTTTCTATTTCAGCTGGTGTGACTTGGAAAACTCAGACAATTGAGAATGAAAAATATCCTGGAGACAAACTGTTTTTACACTACACAGTGATATTTTCTTCTCCCCCTCCCCCCACCCCCCAAATTTTGTTGGGTATTTTGGCCAGCAAGAAAAGAATTCCGATCCTTTTGGTCAGTACTGAACGATTTGACCCCATGTCTCTGTGTCTTTTGAGAGTTATCCAATGAGTCCATCATAGCACAGTAAACATCTGCTTCTCTCTCCTATTTTATACTTATTGGTCAATTCCCATTGGTGTAAATAGTTTCTGTTCCTTTCACAGGACTGTCTATGTGGATTAACAGTCACAAACACAGTGATGTGGTGATAACGACCATCTTCTCCTTAGAATTTGGTTAATTTCAGTTGCGCTTGAAAAATGTGCTTTGAGAGCTAATGGAAAGAAAATAGAAAAAAGAATGTGATAGTCTGTGTATGGCCTCACTCATTGAAAAAATAAGACATATAAACAAAAAAAGTTAACTCAAGAAAAATATAAACCATACTCTACGTGTGGTACAGTAAATAAATGCTGTGAGATCAGCAAGAGTAGGTTATGAGCAGTAGGTTTGTGTTCTTCCTGAGGGCCTCACAGAAATGGTTGATAGGAAACTGCCGCTGCACAGATGGGGAAAGAATTAGGGGAACCTTAATCTCCTCTTCAGAATAGAACATTTTGCCTCTGACTAGTTACATAGAAAGCTACTAAGCTACGATGCTTCTTGTTAACTATTCTGCTAATTAACAAGAACACACTTTTAAGTAGCCTTTTACATTTATTTCATTTAAAAAACTTTTAAAAAGTCATCTAAGAATCCACTGAGGCTAGCACATGCTTTTATTTGGGATGTGTCAAAATTAATGAACTGACTCATGAGAGAATAAATACAAATACTCTTAGTGAGAATTAAGGACTAGGTTCTAAGACTTTGTGGCCTTTTCTAAAAGGCTTCATTGTACTATTCTGAGTAAAGAACATCTCAAATCTTCTCTTAAATGTGTGATGATGAAGGAGGAAGGGTCATGCTGCTGGAGTGGCAAAGTAGATGAAGCTGATGTTAGACAGATCTTGGTATGAATTTGGGCTTTGTCTAGGTTGACATATCTTTGGACAAGTTAAATTCTTTGACCTCAGTTTTCTTATCTGTAAAATGGAAGTAACATTCTACTTCACAGAGAGAAAGCAAATTAAAATATGTCAGTGTTTGGAAAGAAAACTGGATGCTCCAAGAACTATAGGTATTATGACAACAACAGCAACCATAACAACAACAGTTAAGGAGTGCTCACCATGTTCTAGAGACCATTCCAAGAGCTTTATATGTATTATCTCCTTTAATCTTCACAACTTAATGGGATACATGTTGACTCCATTTCACAGAAAAAGCATAAAGAGTTTAAGATATCTTTTCTCATAGTTATTTGCCCTCCAGTAAAGCATAGTATCGAAACCACTATGCAATGCTGTTTCTGAAGGTCTGCATTGGAAGCAGTGTGATGAAACATTTTAGAAAATGATGCTTAATAACAAGACCTGGAAACACAAGAAGATCCTCAGTTCTTCCCCTTTGCTCAGTGCATCAATTTTCAGTACATGCTCTTTGAGAAGGGTAACATTTTAATATTTGTGGACCTGTTTCGGCCTCAACTGCTATATTCCTTTGGTGAACCATCTCTTTCTATGAAGTACACTATTTGTCTTCGTAAGACCTACCCATATCTGAAGCTAACTGTTATTAAAGAATTTGTTATATATGCAAGTTTCTTCTGTAGAACACAGGGAACTATATTCAATATCTTGTAGTGACCTATAATGGAAAAACATATGAAAATGAATATATGTATGTATATGTATGACTGAATCACTATGCTGTACATCAGAAATTGACACAGCATTGTAAACTGACTATGTGTCAATAAAAAAAAGAATTTGTTATAGTTTTGACACAAAGCAAAGAGGGTGACTATTGACTGATATTACAACTTGAAAATTATTTTAGATTTTTCTGCTCATTATTATATGCAAATGACATTTAAACTATAAGTCAGTGCTCTTATCTGTTTCTTTTGGTACTTAAAAAAAAACCACCCAAACAACCTAGTTTAGAAGCAAAATCATAAGGCCACTAAGTAGTTGCATTTTTTGTTTATATTTTATTTTCTGTTGAAATGGCAGAATTAAAAACACATTTACAATGTCAGACCGTTCTGCATTTGGCAGGAGCTATTTTAATTAGGTAATGAGCATAGTTTCTTTCTGTTCTTCAGAATCAATTTATAGCTTGAAACATTTAAAATCTCTTACCATCAAATTTAGATAGGTTAATGTAACTTTCACAGTTTCGTAGTGACTAAGCACATAAGTGATTATGATTGAGATTACAAAAAAAGGATAATGAAAGTTCAAATGAGGGACTTGTTTAAAAAGATACTGAGAAGTTAGGTATACTCTCTTAAAATTCATTAGTAGGTATAGTGAGTTTTTAATTATTATTAATAATGTGCACATTTAAAACACATAAGCAACTTAAAAATTTCACTGAAAATGAAGAAAATAAAAGGTTTAATCTATCTTTTCTCTTCCTGAACATTCTGTGTAATATAATCACGAGAAATTATAATATGATGATGTTCACAAACTGAGTTAAGGAAATAACTTGTTGCTGATATGTAGTGTACTACTGATTGTTTGCAGTATTCGGTCTTTCATTTTCTTATTTTGACAGATCAGAAGTTTAAAGATCTTAAACGGGTTATTTCATTCATAATGTTTTTATTGGGGGGAGGAGGTTCAAGAGCTTCGGGGGAGGGAAGAACTCCTGGATACATTATCTCCAGGGAATTGGACGTCTAGGTGAAGAGAACTCATCTGTCTATTAATTACAAATGTCCTACAAATGGAAGAGTTGCTGGCAGAGTCTAACTCCTCGAAGGAGGTATCATACCAACATTTTACTGACGTTCCAACTAGTGGTTTTACTGCAGGGGAAAAGATTCAGGCTGTGTAATCTTGACTACTTTGAGGGGCAACTCTCCCAATTCCACAAAAGTTTGTGTCAGTCTAATGTAAACATTCTTGCCACTCTTAAATTCTTTGAGAAAAACAAATCATATACTAGATTACCATTTGAACTTAAATACATATTATAATAGGCTAGTTATATCTATCCATATGCAGGCAAGATCTGTATTTTCTTACTACTGTTAGATTTTATATTTCAAATCATTCAAGACTTCTTATTTTATTTTTAAACCAACTTTCATGAGGTATAATTACACACAGTGAAGTTCCTCCTTTTTAGGTAGACAGTTCAATGAGTTTTGGCAAATGAATACAATTGCATAACCGTGACCCCAATGAAGATACAGAAAATTTCTATCACCCCTTGAAGTTCTCTCATGCCGCTTTGTAGTCAATCTCTTCCTCCTGCCCCCGGCCCCTGGTAACCACTGATTTCATCTCTCTTCCTACAGGTTTTCCTTTTCTAAAATAAATCTTATATAAATAAAACTATGTGGCATGGGGGGCTTTTTCATTTTTAATCAATGCAAACTAAAATATAAGTTTTAATAAAAATAAAATATAAAAATTAAGTCCCTATCTCTCTTTCTGCCTGTGTAATGTTCATATTCATATCCTCACTGTTTTTGTTCCAGGTACCAGGAAAGCATTAGAAAGGCAATGAAAAGGATTGATGACATGGGAGCTGAGAAGAGGGATAGCAACATGAGAAGTGAGTGACAGAACAAATTCATTCCCTCCTCCCACCCGTGGGAAAAAGGAGATGCCCAATGTTTGCAACGTCTACCCAATAACATCAGCTTTTCCTCTGTTGAGGTTACAAAAGAGTAACATGATGACATATTTCCTTTTCTTATTTATATTAAAAATAGAGTTCTTAGTAAAATGAGGATTCCAAAATATTTTGATCTTTCAACATCCTGGACCTCTCTAGCTGGACTAATTTCTTTTCTCTGTAATCAAAGGCATTTACTTTCTTTGAAACTTGTCAAAGGGGACAGTGAGGGACAACAGACAGACTGTTTCATTAGCTGTTTAACCTTGAGCATGTCTCTTACTCCCTTTTAAGCCTTAATTTCCTCCCCTGGAAAATGTAGATTAATAATAATAACTTACTCATAGGGTGGTTATAAGCATTGAATGAGAGAATGCAAGTAAGGCCCTGTGCCTGAGCATAGAAAGCACAGAGGAAATGTTATTAGCCTTTGTTCTTGTCTTCTTATGCATGTAATGTAGGGTGAAAATAGAATACTTTAAAATAATGTGTGACTCCTGTTGGTACATTATCACAGCAGTTAGATGACACAGCGTCTATTGAGGTAAGGAGCATCAGTTGAGGGTGTAGGGAATTAGTGGTGTGTGCATCCACTTTAGTGGAAAAGAGGAAAAAACCCTCTTGAAATAGTCAGAGAATGGTTATAAACCAACATAAAAATGAGTATGATAATTCAGTATAAAAAATATAATATAAAACTGAGGAAATGGGTCTAAGATTAGGTATCAAAAATTTGCCTGTTCCAGGAAAAATTTTGGATGTTAAACCCAAGTCTTTGAGGAGGGAACTGGCCCAGACTGGCAGGCAGGCAAGCCAAGAAGGGATGAAATGAGTAAATGCAAGGAGGTGGGAATGGTTAAGGATGACAGAGAAACAGAGGGAGGAGATGGAGTTGCTCACATGGGGGCTAAGCTGTAGGGAGAAACAGAAAATAATCGAGAACCTAATTCAGAAGGTGAGAAAGGGAGGGGTTGGGGCAGTTAGAAAATGTAATCAATTGATACAAGAATTCAAACAACACTTACAGTTTATCTGCAGTGCAATCTGGAGCTACTTTAAATTCTGGAAGGGGAGAGTGACATGAGGAAGACTGTGAGAGGAAGACTGTGCTTCCAGCACCACGCACAGTGGTTCAGAGGATGTCTGCGGAGATGTGTGATGATGTGCAGCACATGTGTGGCCTTTCTGCCTCCCTCTCCCGCTGCAGACATCAACAATCAATCAAGATTCTGATCCCAGATGCAGCCTCAGATCCTTCTCAAGACAGCATTCTTGGACGTACTATTTGTTGATTAGAATTGGCAAAAGAGCTGAAAAACATTGCCAACTACGAGGCTTATGTTAAAGTATATCACAGTGGTTAATGAGGCATCCTTGGGTGAGTGTGTTTTTCAGGTCTTAGAGTCACTGAGTTCTTTGAATTTATTCAGTAGCAAGGTCTGCATCACGACCTTGGCAGAGTCTGTCATAGAAATGTTCTTCAAGGGCGTTATGTGAAGTCTGATATGACACTGCTTCCTCTAAATATTTTATTAGCTTTGTAAACTTAGAGGATAAGTTTACCAAATCTGTAATTTTTGTTTCTCATTATTGCTGTTTTTTTCATAGTCATTAAACATCCATTTGTTAAAGGCTTAACACATTCCATTACCCTACAGAATTTACTTTTGCACCAAACTATGTTTCAGAGCAATTCAGGATTAAATTAATGTGACAGGTCCTCTTTATCACTATGGCAGTCCAACTGCTGGAGGACAAAATGATTTACATTCATTTGCACGTGTGTGTTTGGGTGTATGTGCATATATATACATGCATGTGCGCATACACATCTTGCACAAACTTGTGGTCTGTGCCCTGGTATTTCTTTCAAACTAGAGGATTTTTGATAAAATAATCCTCTAAATATCTCAACATATGGTTTAAATCATCAAAGAGAAAAAACCGCTTGTATAAGCACATAGAAGGCACCCCAAAATACGTACATCTTACTAGTTAACTCCCTTTGCAGTCAATGTAAACCACGAAAGATAGTCATTTTGAGTCAAACTCTAACATATGTATATTTTCAAAGCATCTTGCTTAGCTTGAATTATGGGAGGTGCTCCAAGTTAGGACAACATGGGAAAAGCACTGTACTTTCACTGGGCAGTTATATTCAGACTGTTTTCTGACAAAAGGTCAAAACTATTTTGAATGCCCCTGTTGCTGTGAAGTTTTACCCCAAGAGTTGGTAAAAAAGGAGTAAGAGGGGCCAATCATTTCAGATGCTTCTATGTTCTGATGACTTTCCAGTGGCCTGGGATCACACAAAATAATAAGAATTAAGTGGTAATTAAATCCAAAGTTCAGCACATGGTGACAAAGATTTTAGTACTTTAGGATTTTTGATGCAGAAATGTGAAACCACCCTGCTTTAGAGCTGGAGAGGCCTCAGCGATCATTGACCAGCCTCCTCACTGTACATGTGTACACACCAAGCAGCAGAGTGGTGTGGGAGTTGTAAGTTGCCAGTTAGAGCTGTTCCTAGAATCCATGTCTGCAGACTTCTACTTCTATGTCTTTAGGTATTGACTTATCTTTAGCGCCTCTTCCCCTCTTTAAGAGCTTCACATTTGAAAATTCTTTAGTCACTGAGAAGTTGCACCTATGCTGATGGTTCTCCTCCCTGGACCGGCGAGAAGAGGCAAGAGGTGGTGAGGAAACTTGTATCCATGACATCTGTGGTGGGCTGCATATGTGGGCATGGAATGGTGGTCCCGTTATTGAATTCAAAGCCAAGGAAGTTGGAGAAGCCAGGTGATGTCTCCTTTCTCTGAACTTCCCACCACTTGGAGCTTAGTCATGGAATGACCAGTCTTACTCTGTTACCTGTCATGTTGCTTAATGTGATTTCCTTTTTTATGTGTGTTGTCCTGTTTATGCAGCACAGCAGGGGTGGCCACTGCAGAGTCAAGAGACTGGAGTTGGGGAACCATGGGACCTCCCTTGTCATTCCCAGAATAGGTTGATGGACCCTGAGAGTGCAGTAGGCTGGGGTGGGGCAGATCCAAGGAGAAACCATTTTAATGCTGTTATTGTGGTAATGTTTTCACCTGCCTATCTCCTCCTTGTTCACGGGGCAAACTCCTATTCACCCTTCAAGACTGACTACCAATTCCTTTTCTTCTTTGAATCCTCCCCAGATTAACTTTCTCCCTTCTCTCTCTTTTGGGTTCCCAGAAAGATACATTTGAAGTGGGGTGTTTGGGCTGAATGGTTTCTGAGATCACTTACAGTATTTAACATCTCCTAGTCTTTTTGACTCTTTTAAGCATTTGGGAACATTTGACTTCGTACCCATACTGGGGTTTCAGGTGGAGAAATCATTGGAACAACTCATGTTTCCCCTTGGTTGGCCTGGCATTCCTGCTCCTGGAGACCAAGCCCTCCAGCTGGCGGCCAGCCCGGCATTGGTTTCTATCAGGATTGGGAGGAATTTTTCTTCCAGGGCACATCCTGCTGGGATGTGGGTTCCTCGAAGATGCTGGGTCCTGCGCAGCCAGATCCCTGCCTGTTGAGCAGCTCTGCAGCGGGCGTGGGAGGACTCGGGCACTGTCCCCACTAGCTCTGCTCCTTCTTTGCCTTTCTGCAGATGACCAGTTGGGTTGGTCGCTTTGGAGACATTCTCTCCTCTCTTTCCCTTTCTACCTGGGGAGTGTAGCTCAGTGGTAGAGTGCATGCTTTGCACGTATGAGGTCCCAGGTTTGATCCCCAGCACCTCCATGAGCCTTTCTCCTCTCTTGTCTTTTCCTGAGATGCGTACTAATTATATCTGCTGCAAAATCTGAGAGCCACCCCTTCATCATTTTTCTTCCCTAGAAGGAAGTGTTCCTTAGGTCTCCAGTCTCTGGACCCTCTTCTCCCTCACATACTCCCCCTCCCCCAACACACACCCCCCCACGAGGGGGCATCTGAGGAGTCGCTGGTTCTCTCTACATTATAACTATTTGCTAGGGACTGGCCGGCGAGTCTTCACTTTAATTATTTGTGATCACCCTGACTAAAACGTACCTCCATTACTCTCCCTAACCTTTTCTGCCTTACTTTTTCTTCTTGGTACTTATGCCAAACTGACCATGGTATACCCTTCATGTATATAGGCTTCTCAACGCCCCACTACAACCAGAACGTAAAGTCCAGGAGAACAGGAACTCACCCTGTTTTGTTTCTGCTGTATCCCCAGCTCCTAGAAGAGTGTCTGGTGTATAGTAGGTTTTCAATAAAAGCCTATTGAATGAACAGACCCTCAGTTCTCCTGAGCTAATTGTCTTGCACCCAACACCTCATTCCTCTGTGCCTCAGTTCAGGATTAGGGGGTGGGAAGGGAGGAGGGGCAAAAAGAGACCAAAACTCCAAAAGGTTGAGGACTGAACTGAAGAGGAAGGAATTGGTTTCTGACATTCTGTCTGGAACTCAGTGAGAAGTTTGTCTTGTTGAGATTCAGGCCAGTAGAGTCACAGAAAGGACACAAAAGGGAGCTCGATGTTCCTGCCTGCCTGCCTTGGTGAGATGCAAAGGTCTCGAGAGCAGAAGAGCTAGGATTAGGAGGTCACGAGTAGCAGAGACCTCTAGCTGGAGTCCGAGACCGGGACCATGGACTTCAGCAAAGGGTGCCAGGCTGGCGCTCAAAGAACCCTGTGGGACCAGCTCTACCTCCAGGTACAAGATGAGCCACTCCACTTCATGGGGAGGATCCACAGCCCTGAGGTCCTTCCTCCCAGACCTGCCCACAGTTATGTAATTTTTTCTGCATAGACACAACCTTGAGAGAAGCAGGATGAAAGAAGACATCCTGAGAAGTAATAGTCAGCCTTGAGAGAGGCTGAACTTTGAATTAAAAGAATGTTTAATCCACTAAAGACTGAGTAAGACTGAAAGAGGCTGAGATAACGTTAATTGACAAATATGGGTTTTTTTCTTTTGCCATCACTGGGCACATGAATTTGAATACAAGATGAGATCCATTAGCAATAACAAAGATAACGCCTTTTAAAAATATATGTAAGTATGGGCTAAACTTAAGCTATCTCTCCTCCTCCCCCGCCCCCCACCATCAGCCCCAAATGATGCTTTAGAAAAAGATTTAGTGATTAGAAATCAGGACCAACAAGCCTAGAGCTGTAGACTGCATGGGGGGGGGGCAGTCCCCCAGAGCCTCAGGAACTTGATTCTCACTCTTAGTCTTTAAGCAGGGGCAGGGGCGCTTCCTGTCTTTGGGTATCTTGAATATCTAACGTGTCCTCTTCTCCAGCCCTCCCCTGCTGCACTCTCCATGGACAGAGGGCTTTGCACATCCTTTGAGTCTCTGCCTCTCCTGCAAACATACCAGGAGACTGGGGACACAGAGAAAATGCCTTCCACTGGGGACAATTCCATTCTCTTTGGTTCTTTGCATATCATGGTGACAAACTTTATTATCCTAACACTTGAAACCAAAATTCCTCTTGGTTGCTTTGTGTAGGAAAACATTTGATAGCTCTTGGGGATAAATATGGGGACTGGTGGATTAGCTGGAGACAAAGTAACAAAAGAGACGGCGGAATCTGTACTTGAACTGAACAGGGAGATGGTGTGAGGGGTGGGGAGATGCGGGAGCCATGCAGAGGAGTGACTAAGGACTTTACAGAACAACTGTATGCATTTTGTATTTACAGATTGTCATGTTCACAGACTTTTGCAAGTGTTTTTGCTTTTGCTTGCTTGTTTGGTGTGGAAATCATGAAAAGTGGCTGATATCCCTAGGTATCTGGTTTAGAAGATGAGAAGATGATGCAGAATCAGAAGGAAGTCTGCAGCTGTCATGGAGAACGCAAGGAACCCAGGAAATTCACAGAAACTCAGGGGACAGCATTGCACCTTCCACAAATGACAAAATGGGGGTTCCAAGACAATCTTATCTAGGCCGAAGACCAACATCTGGATTACATTAACTGAAAGTCTTGGCCAAACCAAATCCCTCTCCCTCCCCTCTTCTTCAGTCTCAGTGAGCTCTTGTTTCCCAGGCATTTAAAGTTTTCATTCCTTAGGTGGAGCTGTTTTCTATTCTCTTCAGAAAACATGGAGGGAAGGAGGAGGGCCCACATGCTCTATTTGGGTTTCTCATTTCCAGGGTGGAGCCACTGGCTGGTTCAAAGAAGGATACATGAGAAACAGAAAGTTCTCCACACAGGTCCATATCAAAATCACATTTTATTGATTTGGCAGTGAAGATATTACATGTGCAAATATTTAAAGAAGTCTCTAATTGAGGGGCTGGCTGTCCTTTCCTCATTAAATATGTGTCTGCTGCTCACTCTCACCAGTTGCTCAGGGCCTAGATCACTGCAGTTTCCATTTTTTTCTGCAACAAAATGCAGTTGTTCCTGTGACCCTTGCAAGCCTCCGAAGCTGGTCTGTCGTGTTCCACAAGTCTTTCACTATGTGACACTGCATCCAGTGGTCTTTGGTGACACTGTGCCATAGTAAGGACTTTTTAAATTTAATAAAACAAAACACCCAAAAGACTTGGCATATATTCCTTCTGCATCAAAACTTTATTTTCATTTAAAGATTATGCTGGATGTCTGAAGACCAGCATCAAATTATGCTAACCCAGCCCAAGAACAGTCTCCGAGGCATGGCTATCTATGCTCCATTTATCTTTGAAATTATCTTAAATGGATCCTTAAGGCAACTCTTGACCCTAATAAATTAGGTTCTTGACATATTTAGGATTTAGGATTAGTAGTATATCTCCCCTTCTTCCCCACTCCTGTTTCTCTTATTACATGAGCCAACCCGTTGGCTGAAAATATTGCCGGAGAGTGGCTACAGGCACAGCAGTGTAATTCATCAAAGCCAGTACTTCTGGAAGGTCCCAGAAGTAGCCCAGCGCGTACTGGATAATAAAAATAATCTACCAAACCTACCCCAAAAAACGAAACATCATCTGTTGGACTTTCTACAAGCCAAGATGTCTCTCCTCCCAATTTAAAACACGTGAGTCAGCTAAAACCAACATTAATAAAACTAAGCTTGTCTTTCAGTTGGCGCCTAGAAGAGTAAGAGTGCTATTAGGTTCTTTATTGCACAGCCCATTTCTCCATTCCCTTGTGGCTTCTTCCCTCTCCCCTGGTGCATCAGTAGCTCCAGGTGGGAGTCCGGAGGCCTTCGGGCTAGAGGCCCTGGGACAAAGCACTTAATTTCTCCAGGCTATTGTTATTTATTTGTTTTTATTTTTGTTTATTTATTTTTTAATTTGTAGTTTTTTATTGAAGTATAGTCAGTCTTTAATGTGTCAGTTTCTGGTGTACAGCACAATGCTTCAGTCATACACGAATATACATATATTCATTTTCATATTCTTTTTCACCATAAGCTACTACAAGATATTGAATATAGTTCTTTGTGCTATACTGTATAAACTTGTTTATCCATTTTATATATGCCAGTCAGTATCTGCAAATCTCGAACTCCCAGTTTATCCGTTCCCACCCCTTACCCCCTGATAACCATAAGTTTGTTTTCTGTGTCCGTGAGTCTGTTTCTGTTTTGTAAACAATCTATAAAAAATAATAAAATAATGCCATTTGCAGCAACATGGATGGTTCTGGAGAATGTCATTTTAAGTGAAGCCAGAAAGAGAAAGAAAAATACCATATGATATCACTCATATGTGGAATCCATTTATTTATTTTTAAATGAAGCAATGTCTAGGTGATTGGTAAGTCTAGGTGACTGATTCTGAGATTTCCTAACAACGCTAATACTCTGAGTCAATGAATTTCTAATTGCTCTGCATCTGTGTTAGCACTTGGTATTGTCAGTTCTTTTTTTTTTCAGTTTAGCCCCCCCCCACCAATCTAATAGAAGTATTGTGGTATCTTATTATGGTTTTAATTTGCATTTACCTATTGACTAATGATGTTGAGCATCTTTGAATGTGTGTAGTTAGCATTTGTATATCTTCTTTGGGGAAGGGTTGAAATCTTTTGCCCAAGTTTTAAGTTGGTTTGCTTGTTTTTTTATTATTGCATTTTGAGGATTCTTCATATATTTTGGATTCATGTGCTTTATTAGATATGTGTCTTGGACATATTTTCTCTGTAGTGTCTTTTGACGAACAGAAGTTTTCAATTTTGATGAAGTTCAATTTATCAGCTTTTTCTTTTGTGTATCATACTCTTTGTGCCATGTCTAAGAAATCATTACCTAACCAAAGGTCGTAAGACTTTCTTCTATATTTTCTTCCACAGGCTTATAGTTTTAGTTTTCACATTTAGGTCAGAGTCCATTTTAGGTTAGTTTTTATATTTGGAGTGAAGTATGGGGTGAAGTTTCATTCTTTTGCAGTTAGAGGTCCAATTCCACTACCATTTGTTGAAATGATTACTCTTTTCCCACTGAATTTCCTTTGTAACATTACATTTTGGTAAATAATAAATGCTAGTAATTTACACACATTTCCAAATGCTAGATCGCAGGCTCCTGTAGCTGGATCTGTTTTATGAGTCACATGTGTAACTGAGATGACAAACTATGCTTAAAGACAATCAGTGCTTCTTGGAGCAGGTTGAATTTTAACATTTTTCTGCAGTGTATCAGCAAACAGATTCCATTGTTTTGTGAGCAGACCCACTTAGAAGTCCTGGCTTCCATTAGAAAAAAAAATTACTCTTTTCATTTACTTTATAGCTTTTTCATACTTTTAAAACCAAAACTAGAAGAAATTTCTAATTTCTAATTCTTTAAAGTTTGGAGTGCATTTTTGCATAGAAATAGTGTTTGTAAATGATGGCACATACCCAGGCTATCCCATAAATATTTGATGTATCCATCATTTAGAAGAAATACATTTATCACAAAGAGAAGAACCAGCAAGTAGGTGGAGGCTTGTGCAGATTTTGTTGGAAATTTATTTAAAGGATTTTAGCATGTTGTGTGTCAATTATATTTCAGTAAAATGGCATTTTCTATTTGAGCTTATTATATTTTAATCACATCACAAGAAATGTCAGAATAGCACAAAATGAGAAACTTTACAAGCTCATATTTCATTATGAAGTTAGTTTGTACAGAGCTTTGGAAGGGACTTCACTTAAAAAAATATAGGTATTACAGACATTGGTTCTTTAGTAAAACCAGTTTAACCTAAATGCTATGGTTTTCCCTTTTTTTTTTTTTAAAAAAACAGCATAATTACTTTATGCTTTACTGACGATGGCATAGGAATGAGTGATAGTCATTAATACTCACTATGTGCAGATAGGCATTAGTGCTTTCCTTAAGTTTATTTGAATCTTATTTCCAGTAACACCTCTTTGAGGTAGGCAATTCCTCTCCATTTAATAGATTTGAAAACTGAGATTTAGAGAGGTTATGTAATTTGCCCAACACCTCTCATTAACAAGTGGTGGGTCTGAAATTCAAATCCAGTCCTGTCTCACTCCAGAGCCGACTGTCCACTAATAATCAGGTTGACTTTTCAGCTAGTAAAATGATGAGCTGGGGAGAGACCTTCCTTCAGAGAGAGAGAGGAGAAGAAAGGGAGTTCAAGGGGGTGAATATGTAGAAATTAAAAAGATCATTTAAGGTAGAACTGAGTGACCTGTGAGTGAAGACTTAAAAGAGGGGAATGTGTTCTGCTGAGAAAACCTGAGAAGAGGGAAATGGGATAGGGCATAGAAAAGGGACCCTTAATAAACGAGTTCCTCTTTCTGACCACTAGGTGACACCATTGACAGAAAACACCTCAGTTGCTGTCTGGAGGCGGTGTGGTGGTGAGGGTGGTTGTGGTGGGGAGCTCCAGGCAGGGGAGAGGAGGGAAAGACACTGAGGACAGTGGTAGGAGGCAGTGGGCAGCCCATCTCCACAGTGAACACGTGAGGCAGTCAGAAGTCACGTCGATCACAGGGAGAGTGCCTTTTTGAGGAAGGAGTTAAGCCTATGGTCGGTTCATGTGTCACTGTTGATCTCAATGTGCATCACTGATATTTTAAAGAAACACCAAGTAGGGAGAGATCTGTATGAGTATCAGGGTTAAGAGCACAGAATCTGGATCTTGACTTTATAGGTCTGGAGCCGGACTCTACCTTTCCAGCTGTGTTGTATCAGGCCAGTCACTTAACCTTTCTGATGCTCAGTCTTCTCTGTAAATGACTATAATAATATCTACCTCAGAGAGATGTTGTGAAGATTAAATGAAATAATAGAGGTTATGCACTTAGGATAGTGCCTTCCTCGAAGTTCTTGTTAAACGCTATTGTTGTCATTACTGTCTTCAGGTGGACTCTAGGAGAAATGACCACTACATTCAAATCAAAAGTGAATGAGTTAACATAGCTCCAGCACAGTAATAAAGGGATGTTTTAGTTCTGATAATAGAATTTCTTTTGCTCTGCTGAGTGTAAATAAAATGTAAGCGTAAACGAGCCCTGCAGTCTAACCTAACCTTTTAATTTCTAAGTAGAAAAAAAAAGTTTGTATCCATGCATATTTGCAAAGAAACATGGAAATATTGTAATTTTCATGGTCAACTCTAGGCAAAATTTCAAGATAATGAAATTCATTTTTGTTGCCCCCTCAGCTCTCACTTCACACTGGTGGCTGTCATACTCCCTTTGCCTCAGTTCTCTCCTCCTGACCTTCCCTTCTCTTCCCGTCGAGTTTCCAATGATCTGATACTGATTTAGCTGCCCTTGACCACTCTATGGAACACCCAGAATGCTCTTCTCCTCATGTCTTCCCAATCTAAATGCCACCAAATTTCTTCTTCTCGTTCTCCCCATTCCCTACAAAATTCCAATTCCAAATTTCAAATTTCTCTATCTTTGAAGCTCAAAAGTTGGACTTAACTAACTCATAATAAATTGAGAATGAGTAGCTATTCTTACCATTCCCTGGAATGTTTGCATTTTGTAGAGACCTTGTTAACAGAAATGAATCTGTAGTTGATGGCATTTCAAGCCGTGTGAGAAGGTTACATGAGAATTCTGAGTACTGGGGAGGAGAGTTTAGGAAGGGGAGGTCCTCCTTAAATTCCAGCACTTAGGAAGCCACCAAGAAAATATAGATCATTGAAAATCACCAAAAACTCAGAGATTTTCATATTTTTAAAAATACTTTTCAATATTTCCTTTTAACTCTTTACCAATATTGCTTACATTTAGGAAAATTAATTCTCTTGAATCTCTTTTTATTTCTCCATTTTTCAACACTATTAGTGTGGCAAAGGCTCCTGGTTACTTTTCAATAGTCATTCTCTTTTCCTTCCATAGTAATAAAATCCCTCACTTTATGGCCACAAGAATAAAGCCCACGTTCCCTACTTTCGCTTGCAGCCAGGTGTGGCCATGTGTTTACATTTTGGACAGTAGGATGCAAGTAAAAAGGTGGTTTTTGACCTAAGGGACTATCCTTAAGAGAAAGGACCTACCATCTCCTTCCTTTTTCTCCCTCCAGCTGGCTAGAAGGCAGATATAAAAACGAAACTCTAGGCACTATCCTAGACCAGGCCACCGAAGTCCATCCTCTGGGGGGACACAACAGGAAGTGGGAAGAAGCTGGGGTCCCTACTGGATTAACTGAATTACCGAACTCGCTTTGGACTGAGGATCTCTGGAACTTTGACACGATAGAGAACTTTGTGTGTTTTTGTGTTTGTGTCACATGCAGCTGAATTTAATTCTGGCTACATGTAACTAGTAGGAAGTTATACTTGAACTGAAGGACCAGCTCATGGGTAATTGTGCATCCACGAAACTATAACTCAGACTCTCTCAGACAGTTAGGTGGTGAATTTCAGAGTCAGTATCTGTAATATGCAGCCTTAACCTCTCAGTAGTGCAATCTCTTACTCTGGTGATCTAGACTAGAGACCAGCACAGTTCAGCATAACTTTCTGTGGCGATGTAATGTCCTATATCTAGGTTATCTCTGTGGAAGCCACTAGTCACAAATGGCTACTGAGTACTTGAAATGAGGCTTTTCTGACTGAAGAGCTGCATTTTAAATTTTACTTGTTTTTAATCAAACTTCAGTAGCTACATGTAGCTTGTGGCTACCAAAATGAACAGGACAGCTCTGAATCAGAGTTTGACACAAACTCAAAGAATGAATCCACATTTCTGGATTTGAGCAACATTTTAAGCAAAGAAACTGAATACTGAAAGTGATCAATGGGTTGGTGAAGCCAGTTATAGCTAACTGAAGCTACCTCTCAGGGAGAGTGAAAATTGAAAAAAAGGTTAAAACATCACCCCTACCACCCACCCCCACAATAAGAATATGCCCAAATACATTTACCTTAAAGGTATAACACTAGAACATTTTAGGACCTTAACACATGGAAGGTTGAAATACAGACTGGTTTCTTTTGGGAGCAGCGCTCAGAAGCCGTGGGTGGAAGCTTTGCTCCTCTTCCACCTCCCACAAGCTTGACCCTTGACCTTGTGCTATTGTCTCAATGACCCCACTCAGTTCCAGGCTTGGCTCCTTATTTCTGGTGAATAACAGGCCTCCTTCCCATGTCTCAGGTGTTCACTGAGATTCCCGGGTTCTGCCTACAGGTGGCACAGTGCGAACATGGCCATGCATTCGGGAGCCCTTTCCCAGTCTCCCTGCAGCCACTGCAAAACTGTAAATGGCAAAAACAAATATCCTTTGCTGGTGGCTTGACTGTCACATGTTCTATAATCAGCCCTCAGCGTGCGGCTGTTACTAGCAAGGTGGACCCTGCTTCTTTTCTAACTCTGCACTGTGAGCAGAAGATTGGCAAGAGTTGGTGAGGGGAAGCTGGGGACTTTGGCTTTTTATATGTATGTCAGGGAACCTGCCTTTAAAGACTGCTTTCAGATTTAGAAAATGATGCTAGAATTCCAAAACAGCCCAAGATCTTCATTAAGAGACCACACCTATTTTATAGTATAGTGTTATACCAGATGCTGGAATTTTCTGGGCAAGTGGAGTTTCTAGTTTATGAAATTTTCAGCGAAGGGGTCTCCCTGGCTCTCTGCTTGGATTCTAGAGATGAATACTTGACAGGTAACAGGGAAGTATATGAGAAGCTCTGATTATTTCCCAAAGGCGAAAAAAGGAAGTTCTGCATTCACTTTTTTTTTCTTATGTATTTCCCTCCCATTCAATCTGAGATAGGCTGTGAGGCTCCAGGCAGGTAACCTTTGTGACTACAGGTAAGGTACCACTGCTTAGAGTTTTGGTGCCATCCAGACAGAGGATCAGATCCTGACTCTACCACTTACTAGCTGCATGATCTTTGACAATCGTTTAACTTCTTGGTTTACTCATCTATAAAATGTGGGTAATGATAGCTCCTGCTTCATGGGGTCATTATGTGATTTAAATGTGATGATATAATTTAATGTGGTTAGTATGGTTCCTGCAACATAGTAAGTGTTTAATAAATGGCAAACGTATCCTCATTGTACTGTTTCAAATTATCAAATCAGTACATCATCATTCTTTTCATTGAAAAGCATTAAAGTGCCCACTTACACACATTTTTCTTCTAAGCATACACAGTTACTGACATAGACCTGTAAAAATATAAAAAATACATAGGAACTACATTGTGCTCTAATTCAAATCAGGTTTTGACTGAAGTAGGAGATGTTGGAGGATGCTCGGTTAGAAAACCATTTCAGAGAAGAAAGTCAAGGCTGAAGGGGCAAAGGGGAATTTGCTGTTTTGAAGGAAGACAAACTGGGTCAAATGCATCATTAAGTACTAGGAATACACAATAATTCATTTTGCCCTGGAATATTAAATAAAATCCAGTGTAACTGAATAAGGACATGCAAAAATCTGAACTCGTCCACCTAAGTTGGGTCAGAGAAAAACTTGCCCAGAAAAGGAGTTCATGTCACACTGGGTCCTGGAAAGTGGGACCCAGAGAACTATGGAAAAGGATTGGCACAAAGTGTCAGAGCGGGCTGAATGTCAACCTGAATGTCCTCTGCAGTCTACCCCTCTGGTGACCCAGCACTCAGCCCTCTTTTCCTTCTTCCTCACATTCTCCAGATTTTCATTAGGGGAGCTACCCCTGCACCGCTGTGTTGCAGCTATAAGAATGGGGTGGGTTTGATTTAAGACAATTCAGATAATCCAGTCCCTTCTTGGCACAGTGATTGGATCAGGTAACCCAGGCCTGAACCCTTTGGTGCACTGGTCCGTCCTCTAGCCTTAACATTGGTTCTGAGGTGGTCTTCAGCACAGAGGTCACAGTTCTCAATCAGTGATTTTGACAGGGATCTCACCCCCACCTCCGTCTCTTTCTCTTTCTCCCTCTCCCCTGCCACCTCTCTTCACCATGCCCTGGAAAAGAACAGGGAAACTGGAAACTAATTGCTACCAAGAACCATCTTTCAACCAGGACAAGAGTCAGTCTAAGGAACAATGTGACAACAGAGGAGAACAAATCTGAGAGCAGAGTCCTGATCACACCATACCTGAAGCCCACATTACTGCTGGCCTTTCACTTAGTCAACCAAAAAATCCTTTTTATTGTTTGTGAGTTTGACTTGGTTAATCTAATACCTGCAGCCTAAACTGATACATGAATGGATGAAGAAATGAACCAGTTACTACAAAGAAGCTTGAGGTCCGGTTGATATCAGGGCTCAAACTGGATTTGAGGTCCACAGTCTGAAAATGGTTCCAGTGCTCCTTGAATAAGAAGGTTAACTGTAAACAGGAATTTTTTTTATGTAGCAGAATAAAAAGACTGACTTCGCAGAGTTTGGTCAGCAAAAGCCTGAAAGCTCAAAGTGTGGCTGTGTTGCAAACTACTGGTGGGCCAGTGGGGAGCAGAGATGTTGATGGGGAAGTCTGGCATTTAGGTTCATTCTCAAGTTGTGGGTGCTACTCAAAAGCCTCCACAGACGGTGCTAAGAGACTAAAGAATGTAAAAGAAGAGATGACCAATTAAGGGAATCCTCATTTATCCTTTGTAAAGAAGTAGTAAAATATTATGGTTAAGAGTACGGGCTTTGGTGGCCAGACCTGGTTTCCAATGCTGCTTCTGGCACCTACTAGCAAGTTATCAAGCACGCCGAGCCTGATTTCTTCATTTGTAAAATGAGAGAGAGAGACTAAGTTTCTTTGAAAGTTATGGCAAAAATTAAACGTGATATTTTATGCAAAGCTTGGAACCTAGGAAAATCAATTAGTGATGAAACGTAGTTTTTCTTATTCATAGAACTAGGATTGTACATGTTGGTGGAAATGTTCACAGGCTATTTGAAAGTTGGGAGGGCTACAAGACTATGTGACTTTAGCAGGAAGGCTGTCCTGGTGTGTGATGATCATGTCATTCACTTTGGGGATTCTCTTGAGGTTTTTCACATCCCTTTTGCCAAACTTCGGGTGGGAGAGAAGTCCACCTTGGTTTCTAATTTCCACCTGACCCCAGAGTTGCAATCATTATTTTACTGGAGTCACACATGAGTTCTCTGGAATGGAGACGGGAGCCAGCCCTGAAGTCACAGCGCCTGGCACACAGCAGGCACTCAGAAAGATGCTCTCTGTAGTTTGGGTGTGGCAAGTTGACTGTTTTCTGTCAGACACTACGATTAAAGGACACTTTCTGAAGGGTGCCGAAAGATGATACTCCAGATTCTCTAACTGTTTCTACATTTTAAGACCCTTGGGCATGGATTTCGTTTATGGGCTGGAATGGGGTCTAAATTTACTGTGAAAAAGATAAAGGCGCTGGCTACAGCTTACCTCGCCTAGAAATGGTTCCGCTGAGGGGGCTGACTGCAAAGTTTTTAAGGAGGGCAGAGGGCTCGTGGAAAGTTCCATCGTTATTCTGAGCTCACTCTGTGGCCTAAGGCAAGCCATTTAACCTCTTGGTGTCTGGAGTTCCTCATCTGTGAGCCAGGGAAAATAATACTTTCCTACCTCACAGGTGTGTTGGGGGCATTAATTAATGTTTGTCTAGTGCTCGGGGATCCGTGATGAAAGGCAAGCATCATTATTGTCGGTTCGCTGCAGGCAAGACTAGATTATAGTCCTCCAGATGGGCTGCACATGGGAAGTGGTTTTAGCAAAAGACTTTCCCAAATGAAATGCAGGCTTTAAGGTTTGGGGTCGCTTCAAAAGAAAAGGTGCCAGGGGAACGTCATCCTCTCCCCTTGCCTTCGCTGGCTCGGGTTTTACTACGTGCAAAGTTAGAAGTCAGCATCCTAGCACTAGATGTTAACTGATTCAACAAGGAGTATTTGTTGCAGTCGTCTCTGCTCTGCATTGGTCTTCAAAGGTCCCCATTAAGTAGGCGAGGGCGGTGTTGCAGAAAACTCGATTTCTTGTGACGAGTAGGAGCCACTGAGTGTGTCTATCCCACAATAAGTGGGGCAGACAGAGCCATCGTATCTTAACAGCAGCAAGTGGACAAGTTGAATAGGCAAGAAGTTTCAATCTTTTCATTTTGTTTTGTTGAAGGCCCTCCTCCCCACCCCCTCCCCACTCTTTTAAAAATAGCCTTTTACGCTCAAGAGCGCTGGTATGTCCTTGAAAGCTTTTAAAGAGGAACATTTTGGGAAAGGGTTTCTGGGCAAAGGACAACAGAGTGTCTGGACGTACTAAAGCTGGGAAGGAAGGAAAAAAAAAATCTCTCCTTGAATACTAGACAAATTTTTGTTTTCCAAAAATTGGAAAAAACCCAAAAATTGGAAACACTGATTCAATTAGTACACTTGTCCAATTAAAGGGCAAAGATAATATTTCTTTCCCCATGAGCAGAAGTGTATTTTCTCTTATAAATACAGAAGAAAGCCAAATGAAATATTTTATTAATATTACCAACCCAGGCACTAGGAAAGCAAATAGAATCTTATTTGGGGTGAATTCATGCTGCTGCAAATCGGCTGGAACAAAAATTCTAAGGCAGAACTGCAAGTGAGGATACAGTTACAAAGTAAGAAGCATATTCATTCATTTATTTGTTCATTCAGCAAATATTTATTGAGTGTGTTTTAAGTGTCAGGCACTGTTCTGGACACTGGGAAATAGTTGATGTGCAGCACAGACAGGGTCCCTACTCTTGTGGAGCTTACGTTCTGGTCGGGGAAGACAGGAAGACACAAAGAAACAATTGTGAGCACAGGAAACTACAATGAGGTGATGGCAGTGAGAGTTTGGTGGTGATTTAGTCTGGAGAGCTAGAGAGCCCCGTCCAGAAGGTGTCGGTAGGCCGGTAAGGTCCTACGGTGAGAGCACGGTAGAAGACAATGTTAGAAAATGACTGTTGTTATAAGGGAGACTTCAATAGGCATGGGATGCAGCTTGTGATTCCAGCACACCCCTCCAACGTGGCACCCAAATGTATCTTCTCTAATTTAGACTCGTCATCATTTACTGCATATAAAGGAGAGTGAATTATGTTTGGAACCGTCCAATTAGAATAGCTGTCTGGAGTTCTGGAAATGATCAAGGACCATGTCAGGAGACTTGGTTGATCCTGGTTCTTCCAATACCTTGCTGGGTTAGTCTTACTGTCTCTTTATACCTCAGTTTCCTTCCCTTAAAAAAAAAAAAAGGAGGTGTTGGTGAGGTCCTTTTCAGGTCTACTCCTTGGAAAAACATAGAAGGATTCAATTATTGTAAACCCTTGGTGTTTGGAAATCTACAAACGTGATAAAAGCAAGCAGCAAAACATTTGAAAAGTCTGTTTATCCGTAGTTCAAAAATTTGAGATAATCAGGCAGACAGCTGAGTGCAAAAGTTAGCTGTAGGGAGTTTTTTATAATGAGTCTTTATAATTCCTTATTGCTTTTGTAGAAAATGAGAGTTAAAAAATATGCAGTAGAGAGTTTTCAAAATGTTAGAAAAGTTAATAATTACTACTACGTTTGTGGTTTCATTACATTTGTGTTCCCTGCTTTCACGAACTGCCAGAAATGAGTAGATATGAAACGTCCAAATTTCGTAGCTAAGAATTCCATTTACAACAAAAATTAGACCATTAAAAGGAAATGTAGTAAGTAAATTTAGGAATAATTTATACTGTAGTAGCCCAAACTCTTCCTTAGTTATTAAGCTATTAAGAATTTTCTTCAACAATAATATCCTAAACAATTTTATGAGAAAATAAAATTATGCATTTTTGGGGTCTATAAACTAATGAAATGACACTAACAGTATTACCCTCTGTGGTGCTCAACAATGCAAAAACAGTTCCATTTGGGAACTGTTCTTATTTCATTTGGGCCTCATAATTGCTTCAGGAGTAAATTGGATAGAATTTATTATTCCCACTTCACATAGAGAAAAATTGGTGCAGGAGTTGGGAGTTTCCTGAAGTTACATAACTAGTCATTTAAGGTAGAATCCAGGATCCTGAATCCTGTCTGCGGCTTCAAGCATCCAAAAATGGGTGCACATATAACCCGAGTTTCTTTTCTGTGTTTCACTGGTTCATTTGTTTGTTTAATACAGGACCCCAAAGTACTTCCAAGAATTTCTAGAAGACGTTGAAATGGCGGTGTAGCACTTGAGCTTATGAACAAGTCTGGGCAGCTGCAGTCAATCTCCTAGTGTTATCCCTTCTTCTGTTCTGACCCTCCTCCTCCTTTATGCCCTGCTTACCTGTCAGGCACGGCTGTCCCTTTTGTTGGGCCACTCGTATCTATTGCCATGGTGAGATCTTGATTGTGTTGGGGTGTTCTCCTGATTTTAGACAAAATCTGAGCAAGAATGGTACATCTCATTCTGAATTCATTTTAACATATTATGGTGAATGCAAAACTGAGACAAAAATTCTTTTAAACAACATTTTTTTTTTCCCATGGAGTATCAGTTTTCAAAATCAGATTCTAAGTATTTGGTTATCTTTGACTTGACATCAGTCAGTAAACACTAAGTTCAATGTGACAAGGAGCAAAGAACTTCAGACTTTGTGCCACTCTCGACTTGAGATTCTACTGGGGACACAAAATATTAAGCCTTCCAATTAGAATATAGCCAAATGATTAAATGAAATATGTTGCTGCATCAATCTGAGACATGCTTTAATATCTGCTAAGTCCATCTGCAGGTCAAAGAGATGCAGGGAGGCAGAGTGATCCATCTGAAGGTTCTAGAGAAAAGATGCGAGAAACATGAGGGAGTAAGAGATTGAGTTTAGAAAGAAGAACCAGGCATAATTTTGCTCAAAATTTCATTCTTTATTAGCAATAAATTAAAATAAGGTGGTGGTTTTTCGATGACTCAGAAGATAGATGTTGCATGAAAGGGTACTGAAATCAACAGGCACAAATAAGGTGGCCAAACATGGAAAAATGATCATAGGTGGAGCATTTGTTCCACTTGCCTTTTATCTTTTACACCTGTGTTTGAATTCATCCAAACTTGCATAAATCCTTTACACAGCTGTCGAGATTGCACCTGAAAAAAGGCTGAAGTAGTCTCAGGCGGGCTAACATTTCATCATTCTGAATACTTAAACCCAAACAGGTTTAAACACTTTGCCAAACCCAAGGATAACGGGCTTCGCATTGATCTTTGCTCTGTTCAAATGTTCAACCGCGTGTGCCAAAACGTATACCGCAGATGGCCTTGCACAGACTCCCACGATTTTTAGCTGCCGAGAAGGCCCAAAATACCGTTTTAAGGATGGCAGGTCTCCTTTGAAACCTACTTAGAAACACGCACTTTGATACATGTCATTAGACAAAGCGCACTGGCTCCTTGTACAAACCCATCTACTGAATTTAATGTTTCCTTTTCTTGTAAACAAGTAGTGAAACATAGTGTATTTCTGAAAAGAGCTCACCAACTTTCCGATATTTGCACTGAACTGCTTCTGAAGTCTATTCTGACCTCCACAATTGTATTACTTTTAACTTGGGATCTGTCATTAAAATTTTGAAATATTATAAACATATACATCAGCGTAGTAAAAAATTCACACGGTACAGAAAGATAGCGAGTAGAAAGTCCTCGTGTGCTCTTTCCCCCAGACTGCCCTCCCCAGAGAAACTCCTTTAAGAGTCTGATGCATATCCTTCCAGATCTTTTGTCGAGTGCATTTCTTTGTGTGGGTAAATATAAAGATTATCATAACATAAACATTGTTTGCCATTATTTTTTCCTTAAAATAGCATAATGCTTGACCAATTTTTAAAAACTTTGCCAGGGGAGGGTATAGCTCAAATGGTAGAGTGCGTGCTTAGCATATAGGAAGTTCTGGGTTCAACCCCCAGTACCTACATTAAAAAAAATTAAATAAAGCTCAAGAAAATTATTTAGAAGATAAAAACTTTGCCAGAATAAGGAAGGAATGTTGGTATCTCTCGTTATAGAATTTGCCCTGGGTGACGACTAGATGCATTTAAACTATTTTCTTCAAACTTAATTCTACAACTTTCCTGGTAAACATAGTACCATGAAGAAATCAATCTGAAAGTTAATCTTGAAGGAGATTGAGGGCTTACCTTCATGGATAGAAGGGGGAAAAAAAGGAAATTCCAAGTAGGGGAGTTTCTGGAGTTTGAACAAAGTCATAGAAATGGGTCCCTAGTCTGTTTCTTGGTACAGCCCATCCGTAGCTGTGATGGAGGAACGCTTGGGCCGTCTTTGTGGCTGCCTTGATGGATTTCTCTCCACTGGGCTCTCAGTAAGACTGTATTCAGTTCGACATGATGCATTTCCTACTTAGTGTGCTTCTACACCCTGCTGGAGTGCTTTCCACTAAAGGAGCTCCTTTCTAAGGGAAGAGATGGATTTCCTTCCATGTGGCAGAGGAAACCCCAGAGTGCCCTTGTGCCTGAACTTTATGAATTGATGTGAAAATAGCTATGGAGAATTCTGACTGCTGGTGGAACCTGACCGTAAGCTAGCTGGCAAGGTAACAGGGAGCTGAAGTGGTACTGGTGAAAAGTGGAGAGCTGGTGGGTCAGGTAGAGTCAAGAGACAAATTGATTCAAACAAATTATCTGTGGTGTTGAGAATAGGGTCGGAAACATGAAGAAGGAGCAGAAGATATATTTAGTTCCAGGGTTTAGCATTGGACCTGCGCCAGAAGGAATTAAGCTGAGAGTCATGATGAAGTGACATGATCTTCATTCATTATGTCGTCTGTGCCATTTCTTGTCTTTCAGCTTCAAGCCTACCCTTCTGTCTTCCTTCAGTGATGCCAGGGGCTCTGAGAATGACTCGGCTTTGCCAGTGGCCTCCCCTGAGGCTCTGCCATTCGGGGATGCTGACGGAGAATCTGAGACTTGCTTCTTCCTGTTTCCTGTGGGCTTCTGATTTGCTTTCTGTCCCTGAGAACATCACCCCAGCTTCACTCCTTTACAAAACCTGGTACCCATGGTTGGTTCCAGGAGCAGCCATGGAACCCAAAGAGCAGTTTTTCCAACATTCACAGAACCTACTTTCTCACCCTTTCCACCCTCTCCACCACCAGCCGCAGCCAAGAAGCACCGTCTGTTCAGAGGTCTGGGGTCCCAACCCCACAGGGCCTCCCCTCTTCAGCTCAGAGACACCAGCCCCAGCCAAACAGCACCTGTCCTCAGAGGTCTGAGGTTTGCAGCTCTGTGCAGCCCCTCTTTCTAAGTTTTCATCATTCCAGCCTCTTCTGTCTGTTCCCACAGTCCTAGGGTGGTCACCGCCACCTGTAACTGTTACCACTGTGAAACCTTACATTTGTTGTCCTGTTCTTCGACACTTGGGCACCAGTTCTTTATAATATATTATTTCTGTCCCTGTACTGGACCCTGACGGACACAGGCTCTCCCAAGATGGGGTGTAAATAGGAGCACTCATGAGTTCCTGAATCATTCAGGACCCGTGTGAGGCCCACATGATGTGAGGACAGAGGGAATGGAAGGAAGAGGCATGTTTGGCAAACTGTAAGGGCGAAGGAACCATCAGGATGGTTGATTGGAAACAGGGAGTGAGGACCGGGAGGAGAACAGATAAGGTTTGTCTCCTGGTGGTGGAGAGAATGGTGAGGCCAGAGAAAACAGAAAGTTGGGGAAAGAAATGAGTCTAGCTAGGGGGGATATGCAAATGGGGGTATTTTAAAGGTATGTGGCAAAATGGAACTGAAATCCTAGTGAGAACTACAGTGGGGCTGTGGCTGAGCTTCCTGAGGACGCAGGACCGGACAGAGGGACTGGAGTTGCCAGGTAACTTGTAAAAAGAGGCTTAACGCGAAGTCCAGCGTGGAGTGGGCCACAACACACGGGGATGGCCTCTTTCTCAACACCCTGTACAGGTCAAAAAGAATAAGAATTATCCAGTGCACTGTTTTAACCAGAAGAAGGTATTAGTGCCAATTTGTGACTCTGTTCCTGTTCACGTAAACGAACTTCAATCTGGTTGAATAAGTCAATCCAGTAGAGCGTCCATGGACAATGGTGCCTTTAATTTTTTAAGATGGACGCAATGAGCAAACTACTTTACAAGAGCAGCAAACTGTGAAGCCTGTTGTCATCCAATAAAACACACAGCAAAATTAATCTGACACACATTTAATAATATTTACCATCATTATTGCGCTACATTGTAATTAGGCTCAGGTGGTAAGCCGTTCTTGTAAAATATCCTAATTCATGTGGATGGAAGTCAAATCAATGCTTTTCTCTTTTTGCTTTCTTAGTTTTTTTTTTTTTAATATCTAAAATGGATCTGCCAGCAGTTTACACTGATATCATGTACCATCAATTAAAATCCATTTATCAAACATTTATTGATTTTCTATTACATTCCAAATATTGTGCTGGGCTCTGGGGGAGACAAGTATGAACAGTCTTGGCCTTAAAGTTGAGACGTTTATGTGTACACTTTAATCTGAATCATACAGACACTACAGGGTGACCCACACCTGTTCCTGCATTAGGGTCCTGAATCCCATACTTTGTGGTCTTCCTGATTAAAAATGAACTTCCTCAAAGAGCCTTTTCTTCTTTAATGGACAACCTCCCTCCACAACCCCTGATGCTGCCCTCTGCTGGCCACCGAGGGTTTTTTTTCCCACCAGCACTTCCCATTTTAGGTTTTGGGGATGGTGAAGGTCTGGACACCGAGGGACTCTGGTTCATGACCCTGGGGCAATCTTGCTGCGGGAAATAACAGACACATGGTAGAGTGGATGGCATAGGGAGCAGAGAAATACAGGTGGAAGAGCCTTTTACTCCATAGAAGCTGGTCATGTTAGGGGCAGGGGAAGAAAAAGGTCAGGAGGAGAGCCTATGTTCTGGCTGGGAAAACAGAAGAAAGTCTCTTTCTGTGCTAGGGGACAGGCTGGTTTCCAGCCAGAGGGAAATTCCTCATCCAGCAACACTAGGGAATGGGCCCCAAGTAACAGAAGCTGGTACAGTCTCTTACCTGCCGTCTTGAGCAGGACAGAAAACATACTTAGGAGAGAGACTGAAGAAAGTTGCCCCCTTATTCTGGCCCCTGGTGAATCACTCAGGACAGGTTATGTGGTGTTGCTGTGAAAAGCCCCTTAGAGCTTAGTGGTGTAACGCTGCACAGTTGTGTCTCTCCCTTACTCTGCGTGCCCATCGTGGGCTGCCTAGGTCATCCTTACTCCGCCTGCGAGCCGACGGGGTCTCTGCTATCTGGAGGCAGCCATGATTTCTAAGCCAAGGAGAAGGGAAGGGAAAGGCAAATCACACTGGCTCTTAAAGCCTCTGCCCAGAAACCATGTAAGTCATTTCATTCACACGCCACTGGCCAAGGCAGTGACACGCCCCGCCTTTCTTCAAGGTGGTAGAGAACTGGAAGCATCCTGCCTGCAACACCGAGCTGCTGTGCAATGAGTTACAGGAATTCTAAGGAGCCGCTGTACGAATCGGAATAGCATGAGGTTCCAGGGTCACTGGAACGAGAATCCTCCATCGTACCTGAAATATCTCTTTGACCTATTCAAAGACACTTGAAATTCCTTTCATAGCACATAAAATGATGTGCAATTAAGAAAGGCTTAAAAAAATCCAATAAACTAACAAGCCCTTTCCTATCAAACTACAAATCTGGTCTTTTGTGTTTTGATGGCTGGGAAGGGCCTTAAAGGACAAGAAAGGGAGATGCTGTCATGCACACCGGGCGTCTGTAATAAACCAATATGCTTCCTCCCAAGTCGTCTGGTTCAATCCTCTTAACTTGAGAGAGTTGAGTAGTTAAGAACATAAACTCTGGAGCCAGACTGGTGGGCCTTGAATCCTGGCTCTACCATTTAGCACTTCTGGGACCTTGGGCAATTCCCCTGTGCCTCCGTTTCCTCAGGCAGAAAAAGAAGATAATGATGGTATCGACCTCAGAGGGTGGAGAGGAGGAGTTCATGTTTGTTAAGTGCTAAGAATGGTGCCTGGTAACCGGCAAGTGCTCTATATAAGCATTTGTTAAAGATACAAAATAAGTTCCATGAAGTAGCTCCATTTATCAAGAGAAAGCCAAGCTCATGGAAGTTAAGTAACTTGCCTGGGGGAGGGAAAGCGCCAATATTCAGTCCACTTTTCTCCAAAGCCCAAGTTCTTTCTTTTACACCATACTGGGGGCTAGAAAACAATATGCAAAGGAGAAAAGTGCATGGACGTGGGAGGCAAGAAAGGCAAGCTTTTCCAGCCTCTCAACATTGCTTCTACATGTGTCTGAAAATTTTTATGTTCTGAATGGCTCTTAAATAGAAACTTGTCAGTGAGCAAGAATGACTGTCCTGCATGATGCAGATATCATTTAATGATACAGGAAAAAAGACATCGTCACTGACATTGTGTACCAGTGACCTGTTAAGGGTACAGTGAACACATGTCAGCCATCTGTCAAGTCTTGAGGACGTTATAATCTTAGGTGGATAAGTTTAATAACTCCAAATGTAAAATGTTTGCTTGAAATACGAGTGACACATTTTCCTCTTGAATGACAAGTCCTTGTGAACATCAGCAGGACAGTAAAAGAACAATATAAACACAGTGTGGTGCAAATGATGGTCCTCTCATGGTAGCTGCAAAGAACCAAGAGATGTACATTCTGAATTCTCAGCTCCTTGTTTTGAAGAACCAGCTGTTTTAGGGAGGAACTACAGCCTGGGGGTTAAAAGCAAACTCTGAAGTCAGAGACACCCAAATTTGGATCCAGGCTTTATCACTGCCTGGCTTTATGACGGTCAGTTTTCTCATATAAACAGTAGAGACCAGGACATTATAGTTGCCCCACAATGGCCATTCCACGGCTCCTCCTTTGTGTCAGCTGTGCTTTGAGGGAAGTTACCCCTCCCGCCCCCACCTCAGGGCGGGCCCTGCTTAATATTAGCCTGTCACTGTGCTCCCACTACTTGTCCCAGTGATGGTGTCAGGGATGCAGCACAGATAACTCAGCACAAAGCTCAGTATAAAGAGCAGCCTCTGTTTGCTGTTCTGGGACAACGCGCACCCCCTTGAATGTGAATGAAGAAGCACGCAGGCCTGATTGCTGCTGACAACTCTGTGTGACCGTGAGGTGAGTGAACCTCAAGACGGATCCACCATGTGGAGGAAGACCGAGACGTGAGAACTGCAGAGAAATGGAGCCAGAGCACTGATCAAGCCATGCCTGAAGCCCACACTACCACTGGATTTTTCTGTCGTATGAGCAATAAATTTTTCTCCTTTGTTAAATTAGTTTGAGTTATTTCACATCAACCTAGTTTGTAGGCTTACTTCCAGAGTGGTTGCATGTGAGTAAATATCTTAGCAGACTGCCTGGTGATTTCTAAGACAGCATCACAGCAGTGCAATTATTGTCGCATGGTGGGGGAGAGGGGGGAGCGCTACAGATAATGACATGTAACCGAGCCCCAGGGACAGGGTGGTGGTGGTGTTTGGTGCAGAGAATAGGAATTAAGAATAGAAACAATCACTTAAAACTTCCATTTCATCAATCTCTCAGGCTAATTACTAATTAGTTTACTATTTAATTGGTAACTCCAGCTATTAATTATGTGAGGAAATAAAAAGGTTTATAAATATGCAGTCTCACATATTCTATAATTTAAAGTCATGAATCAGAAGGAGGTACGTGATTTGCTTCTCAATTCAGAGGGCCCCAGGACTTCAAGATGTATTAAGGAGTGGAATGCTGCAGAGATCTTAAATTTTTGTCAACCGTTGGATGAGAAAGAAAGTAGAGTTAAGAAAAAAAAAACCCGAACTGAAGTGAAGTTAATTGAGATCACAGTGTTCTTTCAAAGTCCCTTTCTGAGGTGCTAAGGGAAGCTGGTGAGCGCAGTGTTCGGCTGTGCTGGAATGTGGGGGCTGAGGTCTGCCTTTCCAGGGGGTGGGGGTGCCGGGCTACCTACCCTGTGCCCATCTGGGATCCCCAGGGGTGGGAGCCTGACGGGAGGGTGCCATTGATGGCCCTGGAGAAGCAGGGAGAGAACGAAGCGGGCTGTGGAGAGATAATGAGTTCCGTTTCTGACATGTTTAGTTTTAGGAGGTGGTGGGACACCCAAGTAGAGATATTCTGCAGACAGAAAGAAATATGGCACTGAAGAAAGGGTGAGAGGTCAAGGCTGGGGCTGGAGATTTGGGAGTCATCTGCATTCAGGTGGTAATTAAAGCCATCTGACTGGAACTTCCAAGAAGAGTGTGCGGGGAGGGAAGAAAGCCCACGGCCCCAAACCGAGCCTTGCTGAGGAAAGAAGGAAAAGAGGGGGAAAGGCACTTGAGGGAGGTTCAGGAAAGAAATGATGAGAGAGGAAGGAAGAAGCCTACAGATCGTGGTCCTTACAGCCGAGGGCAAAGAGGAAATGGACAGAGACCCATTAAAAAGGCTCGTAGAAGCTGAAAAAGCTATAAAGAGCGCTTAGGCAATTGGGTGTTTCCCTCATTTTACAAACACCATTCAGAAGGAAGCAAAGGTCATTTACCCTTCAAAGAACTGGGGAAATCGTTGGTATAGGATGAATGATTTGGGGGAGGCTGAATTGTCACTGTTTTCTTTTTCTGACTAAAAAAGAAATAATATTTATATCCGGGGGATTTATGAAGTTAGTCTGTACTCGCAGTGGAGAAAGTAAATGAGAACTTCTCACTCACCGTAATGCTGGGAAGATAATCACCACGCACGGAGGCTGGGGTGAGCTCAGCAGCTCGTCCAGGGTAGCAGCAGAGTCAGGGTTCCTCCCTTCTCCCTCCCTTCCTCTTTTCCTTCCAACATGTCAATACTTTTTTTTTTTTTCTTTTTTCTGTGCTTTGGTCCCTTGATCAGTAACTCACAGGAAAGAGCTTGCATTTCTCCATCTGTCTGTCTGTCTGCTAACTCATTCAACTGGACTATCAGAGCAGTGTGACATGCAGGTGGCAGTGGAGGATGTGGAGGCACCTGGGCATCTTTTGTGGTTCCAGGTGATCTGCACACACTAGGCTGCTCCTGTGTCAGGAGGGGGAATCTGACCATTCTCTGGCACAGTATCAGGGCCACGTCTCGGAGGGGAAGTTCTGGCTGAATTCTGGGCCTAGCGAGGTCTAGAGTACCAGGCATAAACTAGTCAGAATTCTGGAGGAGGATGAGACTGAAATCTAGCTTCACAAATAGGCCAGTCTAGGAGCGGCTTACCCCCCGGTCCACGGAATCCCAGTCCTGGTTACAGCAAAAGGGTGGGGGCATGCGCACCCAACACGGGGACCCAAGGCCCAGGCTGGTCTAGCGATCCCAGGAAGTGGGGGACAAACTGAAGAATACAAGGCCGACTCAGAATTCTTACTCTAAGGAAAAGCCCTAAAATATAATGCAAATTGAATGGAGCGCGAGGAATCAGGAAGCCCAAGCCCATTAGCACTGAGAAGACAGTCCCAAGGGGTTTTCATGTCCTTGAAAGACGACTTCCAAAAGCTTGGAAAAGTGGCTGAGAAAGACGTGGTCTCGGCTGAACAGGGAGTGTGTGTGGAGTCGGCAGAGATGAGACAGGGCGATTCTAGGGTGATTCTGACACCTCCTCAATCAGCTGCCAGAGGAGTCCTGTCCTATTCTCTCTGGCTGCCTGGCTGGAGCATTATACGGGGGTTCAGCACAGAGAAGGGTGAGGAGCACCCTCTTCTACCTGCTCCCTTACTAGGCCTCTGAGGCAGGTTCTCGACTGGAAGGATTTTGCCAAACAAACTAGGATGCAAAGTCAACTTTGAATTTTAGGTCAACAACAGAGAATTTTGAGGTTAAGTATATTCCAAATATTGCACGGGATATACTTATACTGAAAAATGATTCAAATTGCTTCTCTGTGGCTGAAATTCAACTGAGCGTCCTATAATTTCATTTGAGAAATCTGGCAAAGCTACGTTCAGAGAATTGGCAATGTTAGGGGGACACTTTTATTGTCATGACTGGGAGGGAGGTGCTGCTGGCATTTAACGAACAAGAAGAGGTCAAGGATGCAGTTCCTGAATGTCGAGTCGTGAGGAAACTGAGAGAGCCTGGCCGAGGCAGAGCTGGCAGGCCAGTGTGTTCTAGCGGTGTGTGTTTGTATTCAGGTGGAATTGTTAACTAACTGCTAATTAGACTGGAGTGAGAGAATCAGGTACTGTGCTTGTCCCTTACTATGTGGTCTTGCATGAATTACTTAACCTTTCTTTTCCTGAGTTTTCTCATATGTGAAATGAGGAAAATAAGAATACTGATGTACCATATCCTTTTTCGTGTGTGCCTGTGAGGATTATAATAATGGGTTATTACACGAACAGTGCTTACAACAGTGCCTGGAACATAGAAAACTGTCAATAAATGTAAACTAATGTTTTGTTAACTATTGTTACTAATCTAAATAAGGGGAAAAAAACCTCTTAGGACTCTAAAAATTGTTGGAGGACACTGCACGATTCCCTCTATCATTTGTTATGAATGCCCCATATTAAGGTTGATGGATAAAATTATAAAATGCCCTAACTAAATTTGAGTTTCAGATACACAATGAGTAATCTTTTAGTGTAAGCATAACCCAAATAAGTAAGCACAGGGCATACTTACACTAAACAAAATTCAGTTTATTTACAATTGAAAGGTAATTGGGCATCTTTATTTGTTCAATCTGACGACTCCGCCCATTTTGGAAGGGAGAGGTTCTGTGTGTACATGTGCCCTTTGGTGGGCATGTCTCAGTGCAGTCAGTTCTGGAGGGGCTTCCAGGGGTGAGCTGAAGATGTGGAAAGGGCCGATCCTTCCTGAAGACCACGAAGGAGCAGAAACGGCCAAGCTACCATTTGTGAGGTTGCTGAAAAGCTTCCCATCACCAAGCCCTGACATTTCTTTCCACCAATTACTGAAAAAGGCATGGTATTTAAAGAATCAGTAGGCGTGCAAAATATTCGAGAAAACTACCTTGTTCTCAGAGTGTAATGATATTTTCATACTCCAGTACCAGGGTCAGCAAACCTTCTTCTGTAATGGGCCAGATAGGAAGTATTTCAGGCTTTGCACAGCATGTTTGGTCTCTGTCACGTATTCTTTTCTTGCTCTTTCTTTCTTTCTTTTTTTTTTTTTTTTAAACAACCTCTTAAAAATGCAGAAATCATTCTTAGCTGCGGGCTTTACAGAAACAGGCCAGGTGCTGGACCTGACTTGTGGAATACATATAGTTGGTGGATCTTTGCTTAAATACCCAGAAGAACACTGAGGTGCTAGGCAGGGCTCTGATGTGGTACATTTAATCATAGTTATTATGTTTATAATTTATATTGGAAAGGAAACTAGGATCTGATTTTAGTTAATTAGTACTTATTTAGCATTTACCATAAGCAAGGCACTGTCACCTGTATCAACTCATTTCAACTGATTAACTTATTTAAACTGCGTCACAGAGAAGTTGGGTAACTGGCTGAAGGTGGTACTGCTAGTAAGTGAAGCTGGGATTTGAACTCAGGCAGTCCAGCTCTAGAATCCACAGCCTTGACCATGATGCTACGTTGTCTCCTATGAGAGGAGTAAACACTTAAACAAATGTATGATATTCATGTCCTCGTCTCACTTCATCTTCCAAGTAGCTTCATATCTAAGATTTCAGACATACTGAAATGATCAAACAAGGAACTTTTACTTTACCTGCCATCTGGCGTTGGGGAATTTTTAGACTGACTGGAGGAAATCAAATTAGATGATGTCAACCATGGGTAAGGATCATGGACTGTCCTGGCATAAACGATGCAAATATGTACATTTCGAGTACCAAGGACTGCAACTGTGGAGTCTGGGACTTCCCAGGCAAGGGAGAAATCTCTATGGTTTAGGAAACCCTAGAAGTGAGGTTTTCATTGGATTTCCTAGAAGTGGGAAAGGCTTAATGTATAAAAGAAAAGAGAACAGCTATTGGAAACCTCTTGCCATCACAGCAGTAGGATTTAAGGGGGTCCAGATAATGATGCTTATGAATAGCCTCTCACTTTGGTCTCTGGTGAACCTGGGAATATCGACCAGACTGAATGGGGACAATTTTCTTGTTCCCACTAACCATATCTTGCA
This sequence comes from Camelus ferus, assembly GCF_009834535.1. NCBI lineage: Eukaryota > Metazoa > Chordata > Mammalia > Artiodactyla > Camelidae > Camelus > Camelus ferus. The sequence continues at coordinate 54,008,072 of NC_045701.1, forward strand.
AGCATTCTCGGAAAGAGTACATTAAGAAGTTTAAGAAGCAGAAAACAATAAGTAAGAACACTGCTGGCCGAAATACGAAGACGACCTGGGTCTTCCTTCCCCACCTTCCCAGACTTGGGCTGCTCTTCCTTTATCGTATTTGCTGGGGATGTGGAGTGTTCGCTGACTTGGGTTCCACCTCTTCTGCCTCTTACTCTCAAACTTTCAGGACCTTGACATGCCAGTTCAGGGGGATGGCAATTCAGCACCTCATGCCTTTCTGGGATCCAGAGGCTGTATCACAATGCCTAGCAGATCCTCAGCTGTGCACCTTTCCTCGATTCCTTTCCTGTGACCCAGGGTCACACTGCAGACCCAGTCTTTGGGGAAGGTGAAGAGGCAACACCTTATTCTCTTTCCCTTACTAAGTTCATCTTATCTTTTTTCTTTGATGAGACACCTCTTAATTTTCTGGCTCACCCTCGTCAGTCTGTGGAACACATTTTCTATTGTTTCCTCTTGATACTGGGTTCCCAAAAGTAGAAGTCCTAGACAAATAATCAGCTTGCTGTATTTTTCGGACATTAAGAAAAAATAAAACATAGATGCAGAAAAATACATGTCAGGTTAATTTCAAAGTGTGCTATATTCATCATGAAATAATGTATTTATCCTATTCCTCAACAGAGGCTGCTTCAGTTTTTATTTTTACCCCTCTCCCCTCCAGGATACATCTTGTGAACGTACAGAATTTTAGAGCTGGAGTGTATCTTTGGAGATTTTTTTTTAGTCCAATTTCTTTTCAAGTGATAGAACACAGTTTAAATGAATATGTTTTGACTGAAGAAACGTATGATTTATTTCATGGGCCACTGGAGTGATTTAGCTGCATATTTATTATTATCTAATGATGTCATAGTCTTCTGGAGGTGCTGGAAGCCGTTAGTGTGTCTATAGGTTGATTCTTTTCCTCTGGGTCCATCCTTTAAGTAAAACCTCCTCCATGTAGCCTGTTTTTTTCCCTTAACAGAGGAGTGTTTAACCTTTAGCCTCTGAATCCTTTGAGTGTAGATGTGTGTGTGCGTGCATATGTGCTGTGATTGTATGGAGAGTGTTGGTGGGGCTGGAGTATAAAATAAACGCAAGGCCCTTCATGCACTTTTTTTTTAATTGAAGTATAGTAAGTTTACAATGTTGTGTCAGTTTCTGGTGTACAGCATAATGTTTCAGTCATACGGATACATATATTCTTTTTCATTATGGGTTACTACAAGCTATTGAATATAGTTTCTTTCATGCACTTTTTATCTGTGACTGTAAACAAATTGCATCACAGGTAAAGGAAACATTACTGCCTGCAGATGTTCTGTTTGATACAGCAAAAGTTTCATGCAGTTGAGAAACTGTTATAGTCAAACAGCTACAGTACAATGCTGTTAAGAATTTTAGACAAGGCGATTAAAGCATTATGATTCTGGAATAATTGAAATATAGAAGAGCTTTTGGGGGGGTTAACTTATTAAAATGCTTTAGCTTATTTTGTTGCTCTCATCCATATCATGTATTCCTTCTGGCTTCAAGGAAATGTATGTGCAGATCTGCACGGCAATACTTTTCTTCAAGGTGATCACAAACCCTGAAAGAAAAGCTAAAGTTTAAATTACTTTGTTTTCAAATAGACTCACCTGGATAGGACCATGCAAATAGTGAGTACTCTATGTCTATGTTGATTTGATTTGTAAGAAAAATCCCAGATAATTAACAGACACACATTACTATATATAAAACAGATAAACAACAAGGACTTACTGTATAGCACAGGGAACTATACTCAATTTCTTGTAGTAATGTACAATGGAAAAGAATATGAAAAAATAAATATATGTATATGTATAACAGAACTGCTTCACTGTACACCTGCAACTAACATTATAAATCAACTACCCTCCAAAAAATTAAATTAAAAAAAGAAAAAGCCCAGATAATATTTTCCAACATAGATGCAGAGTGGATACTTGGTCCTCAGCCTACAGTGTTTGTCCAGATAAGACTGAACTATGGGGTTACGACTGCAGGAAGTGATTAATTTTCTTAGGTATTTTAACATGGCCCTTTGAAGGGGATCAGCTTTTTAATCTTTAAGATTATATTTATTGCCATGGTGCTTCCCTTCTATGTTTAGACATGAAAGTGAATGTCACTGTTGAACAGTAAACACAGGGGAATGACTTTGTGACAGAAGTATGTAAAGTATCTTGTAATTCAGTAGGAGAATCAAAGTCCGCTTCAGTTCTTTGCATTCTCAGGGACTCAGAAGGGATTAAGGTAACAATAGCTAGAACCTTTGCAGGAGAGTAACTGAAGGAGAGCATTCCTTGAACCTCAGAAACCTGGGTGAAAGGAATTGGGCAATTAAGGTCTTTAGGAAATCTAATGGGGTCATTTGTGAATGGCGTCTTCATGGAACTTGGCAAACTGTCATCTTGGAGATCAAGGGAGGTCACTGGCTTAAGAGATGGGGGAATGAAAGTGGAGTGACTGTTTCCTGCAAAGTATGTTTAAAGACTCTTAACTCTTGTCTGACAGTAGCTACAGGGTTTTTTTTTTGTTGTTGTTGTTATTTTTGGACAATATCAGGGAGCTAAAGATACAATGCCTCTGTAAAGTGAGCTCTCTTGGTTTTCTGCCTAAGTCATATCAGGTCCACGAAGCCAAGATTTGTTTTTTTTTCCATGCATCTACTTAACCACAATTATTCATAACTAACTGAAGTTATCCAATCATCAAATATTTATTAAAGCAAATGACACACCACGCTGAAGACAAAAGTGTAAGAAAAGGAAATTTCTTACATTAGCTTAAATTCTTAAATACATTGATGCTATTGCCAATTCATCAAACATCTTTATTACCAATTTAGGGGGTGCATATCCTGTTACTTCAGGTAGGCATGGAAGAATTTGAAAAAGTGGAAAAGTAAAATTATAATATTCAACTCGAGTGTTATATATACATCTTAAGTGGGGCAGTAACAGTGGGTCTAGACCAGGATGACAAGGGATCTGGAAAAAAAGTCATCTAAAGAGAGGTGTAAGGAATTAAGTTGAAGGAAAGAATATTAAGCAGACACAGTGTTTTCCCAAATGTCTGAAGGACTGTCTGGTAGAAGAAAATTTTTTCTCTTTTTTGCAGAACAAACGCATAGGAGTTACATGAAGGTAATGAATTTGACATAGGAAACAGTTTGATTCGACCTGGGGAGCGTCTCCACACTTTTATAAGTATGCAAGAATGCTTGCAGCCATTGAAAGCTTATGATCAAGTAGCAATGTATCAATAATAGTTTTTTAGAATGTTTTGCCTGCATCTACACCGGAGCCAGTTCCAAATCTCCAAATGACAACCAAGTCTTTTCACTGGGTAATTGCCAAAAACAAAGTGACCCACTAGAAGCAGGCTCATTCTGGTAGTTTGGAGAAGTCTCTGTATCTGTGTGTGGTGGTGGGGGCGAAGGTAGCGGGCTGCAGGGGTTCTTATTTTAAAATTATACTAGAGTCAGGCAGATTTCCTCTTTTGTTTCAAAGACTAAAAATAGCAACAATTCCTGAAGTGCAAGTTTGCTAATCACAACATTCCAAGGAGCTATTTTATTTCTGCTAGGGTATGTCTGAAGAATCATTACTGTTGTTAATATGTTTATAGTAATTCTTGCTTTTCACGCTTAACTCCTAAGGGGAAAACATAATGTCAAGAAATTCTTACCCTGAGGGACATCTAGCAACAAATATTTCATCGGCTCTGTGCAAAAGTTAAGCACCTGCTTTTGTATATTATCCTCACGATTTCTCAAGAACACAGGCATGATAGTTAAACAAAGGGTGGCCTTTATCTTTGTTGTTTCTATCCGTGGAAATTCGAGTACATTCTTTTTCAAGTGACTGACAAGTGGCGTAATGGAAGCACATTAAGTGTGGGGAGGCTGTAATATACACTCAGTTCATCTCAACTCCTATAGCACCTGGCTATCCGTCCGCCCGGAGGACTTTGAAGATCGAAACCAACTTATCCGTAAAATACCAACTGCTCTTTTATTAACATGAATTGGGGTATGTCCACACTGGTTCCTTCCATCTTAATGGAAGTCACATTTCTCAGGATTGGAGCAGAAGTGTTGACTAAGTGTTGAGCAATTGAAAGCCATTGTTTATAGCACACTGTTACCTCGGGGACTGAAAAGTTCTGTTTTTCATGTTTCTGAATAGTCATCAGGTGATTAGAAAAGCTAAACACATTCCCACAAGTTGATTTACTCATCGGCTGGGCAGATATAGGCCATGCTGGTTGGTTCATGATGGATTTCAAACTACAGGCACATCCATGCCAATTTAGTAAAAATGCTTCTTTCAAAAAGCTCCTGTTCTGTCCGCACCACTTGTAAACACTGAATTCTGTGGTGGCAAGTTTCCTCCAAAGTCTACTTCAGTTACTCAAAATATTTATGAATGTGTACAGCCAGCCTTAAACTTGTTTTGAAATATCATTCTTATAAGTTATTGTAAACAGAAGTCTTTGGTTCAAGCAGCATGCATGTTCAGATTATCGTAAACCAAGCTGGAGCTGTTTAGAAAAAAGAGTTTTATGTTTGCAGCACAGGTATTTTTGTTTTCAATCACAAAACCCATTTCTAGCTCTTCAGAGAAAAGAGGAGCAATAATTATAAACCTCTGGGGCCCAGGTGGCTAAGCTATAAAGCTACAGGATGATTTTTTTCTTTCTTGTTATTGTCAGAAATACCAAGAAATGGACTTGTTAGAGGTCAAGAGCCATTTGGATGCTAACATTCTACACAACTGGAAATGTCATGATTCACATCGAGAACCACATACAGGTATGAATGCAGAGGTGGCCCCACATGGTGAGTCTGATCTCAGCCGGAAGCCAGCTGCACTGTGTTCTAATATTAGCAAAGCAGACCCACTTTGGCAAACGGAGGATGATTTAAGGCTCTATTTTTGTTGTTCAGCAAATGCCGTTAGGAGTAGCAGAAGGTTACCCTTTTCCCATCACCTTAATTCCAGAGATATTCACAGACCTGACATGAGGCTGTTGGCTGCTCGTCGTAAGACTTCTCTGTCAAAGTGAATTCAGCTGATGAACTACGAACACGTTACAGCCAGATAACAGATGAAAGAGTCTCGAGATAAACGAGGTGCTTACAGAAAACCCGGCCAAAGTTGCTTAAAAGAGGATGGCAAAAGCCGTTAATTCCCGCCAGGCAGTTTCAAAAGGCAGAGGGTACTTGACTTCTTACTTACAGAGCACATTATCTTACCTTTTTGGCAAGAGTGGGGCCTCCAATGTTATGTTGGAAGGGAGAGCGTGCCTTTTTAAACTAACACTAAATACCATGTTCTTCTGGAGGTAGAAGGGGAAATTTTCTCCCCCCAAGTACGACATAGGGCTTTGTAGCCTTCCTTACAGGCTAACATTTCGACCAGGTTATATGACATCAAATACTCTTGTTTTTCCACATTCTGTTCCCTCTTTCTTTCCCACCCAGAATGCTCAAATTATACCCGTGGAAGATAGAAACTTGAACACTGACGATCTTTTTTGTTCAGGAGCTGATCACATTAAGAGCCACACTGAACCGTTTTTGGTGACCTCTCACTTCTAGTTTCACACTTTAGAATGAAGATTTCAAAATGTGGCTAAAACATAGTTGGTCCACACCTTTTCCCACCAAAATAGTCCATATGTCTCTATTTACAAGTAAGTTGCATTTTGGGTTGTATCTGTCAGCATGATTTCTTAATAGCACTAAATATTTTAAAATATTTAAACATTTTTAGAAACTGTCACAATTGGATTAGGATATCTCTCATCTCACAAACGTAAAAATGTAAGTTTGCCAAAGGAAAGATTTCATAGCTTTTCTTTTTCACTTTGATGCACAGAGTTTAAAGCTCAGAAGAATGCAGTTGGACTCAAATTTGAAAGAAGGGTGTGGAAACAGACTTCTCCAAAAAGGAGACCAGAACTCTATATACAGGGATCCTAGATAATTCAAAAGGCCTCCCGCAAGAGTCTCCTGCATACTCATCTGCTTTACCCTGTTTCTTTCAGACAGAGGAAGCTAAGGAGCTGAGGCAGGAAGTGAAGGTGAGAGAGAGGGAGAGGGGGCTCGGGCTGTAGAGAAAATGCAGCCATGGTGTGAGGCAGGAGCAGGTGAGGAAAGCACATGGACAGCCCTGGACTACCTTCTGAGATGCAGTCAGACCTGTACACGGCTGTGGGAAGCCTTCGAGTGGCGTCCCACGTCACTAGGAGCAGAAACCTACAGGCCTCCCCTAGCTGGCTCCCTGCCCCTTCTCTGGCCTCTTCCTCCACTCCAGCCCCTGTCGGCTTTGTCATCCACCTCTCAGACCCACCAGGGTGTTAGCACTCAGCGCCACCTTCTCCTGGCTCACTCCCTCACCTCCCCCAGGGCTTTGCTCAAACGCCACCTTCTTAGCCAGGCTTTCTCGCAACACCCTACTGACAACCGCAGCCCTCTCCCTTTCCCACCCTGCCTGCAACATCTTTCCAGACCCCCTTTCTCTGCCTTAATTTTCTCCAGTAACACTTATTTGCCACTTATTAGACTTCCTAGGTATCGGACTTGTTTATTGAACATAAGCTCTTCGAGGCCATAGGTTTTACCCTGCTTTGTTTCTTGATTTAGCCCCAGCACCCAGAAGTTTCTGATATATAGTAGTGTTATGGAACCAGGTTCCTTTTGCCCCACAAGCAGCGAGACACTGAGATTTGAAGCTAAGAGAGGGTATATTCGCAAAGCAGCCAAATGAGGAGACGAGGAACAAATCTCACATCCACCTCCTCCCAGGAAGGGGTTGGGAGTATTTATAGGATAAGAATGAAGCAACGGGGCGGTCTGAGGCATGGGGAGTGACTGGAAAAAGGTGCAGTAATTGACAACCTGCCCAGGTGTAGCTAACCTCTGCATGTTCTAAAGGACGTGTCATGGACATCGCGCATGCCCAGTTGGAGGGTCGGTGGTCCCAGCCAGCCTTAACTGGCTCAGCTCCAACTAGTCACAGCTGACTCCACGTTCCTGGAAAACAACTCCCACAACCATCTTATCGTTTAGGCGACGTGCTGCTTGGAGGACACGCAAGGGCCTTGATTAGTGAAGGCAGGTGATGTGGATTTGACTAATGATCACCCAGGGTTTCAGTCCCCCATCTTTTGATCATCCCTCCATCTTGAGAGAAGAGAGGTGATGACCACCCTGCTACGTTCTGATCACAAGGAGGTACACCTAACAGGTCTTGAGAATGGAACTGTTTAGCTGCAGTTGGAAGTATTCTCTTGTTCCCAGCTTCAAGCTGACATTTTGACCCCAATAAACATATACTACCTTTGCACCAGCTGTCAAGGCATTTCATAGGTACCAGATTGGTAATTGAAAGCACAAAGATGGGCCCTGAGGGGCCACACAGCATGCCAAACATATTGCTAAAATTCAGGCTTTTATTTTCAGAGATTTTATCGAAGACAGTCAAGCCAGGGATCAGTGACTTTCCTTTTTTCATATTGGAGTGTATTGATCATTACCAGTTTGAATCAGTTTGGCTGAAACACTTAGATACTAAATGTGGAAGGGCCACAGGCTGGGAAAAGTAAGCATGATTCCTACAGTATCCCCACCAAATAGAACCTTGACAGGGGTAGATGCCAGGGTCATTTATAAAGTTCTTTTTATCTGAGGACACAAAAGAGGAACAAATTTCAGCTTAGACAAGGAAAATCAGGGTACAGAAAATTCTCTGTTGATTAGCTTAACTTAGTATGCTACACATGAAAAGTCAGAGTGAAGTTAGGGATGGCTGAAAAATCGCTGACAGGCACAACCAAGGGGTCAGCATGATCAAATACCAAAAAAGGTTTTGGATGAGATATCCAACAGCTAGAGAGAGGTAATGGCAATGGGGTTGGAAAGAAGTAGATGGATTTGAGAGACATGATTTACAGACGTAGCGATGAACTTGTGGACTTCAGCTAGATGTACTCTAAAGACGCACCTGAGTTGCACAGCCTACCCACGAGTCCCCAAGCTGGGAAAGGAAGCCTGAAACGTTACTTGTAAACCTGTGCTTATCTACAAATAGTTTATGGTTACGTAAACACAGATGTTGGATAAGGCTAAAACTAAATAGTTTTGGACAGAGAGTGAAGGCAAGGAAGCAAAGTTAGGACTGAGGCGATGTTGTGATTCTAATTAGAACACAAATGTTAAATGAAAGTAAAAATGCTCCAGTCAGCTTAAGTCCATAGTAAATCATCTATTGAAAATATGGTTATGCTTCCAGAAATCATTTTGGGTTTATTGTTTGGAGGTTGGGATCTGTTTCCTAAATATATGATGTTCTCAGATGTGATTAGGTTTATCCCGATCTATTTAAGTCAAAATATAGTTTAAAAAGCTGTGTATTACCATAAACAAATACCAGAAAGATGATTGTTGTAAAAACACTAATTAAATAACACCAAAAATATGAAATGCCAACAAAGTATTTAATGATACTACTTTTTAATGTTGATGCTTGAAGTCTAGCAGATTTGATTAGATGAAAATAAGGACATAAACGGAGACTGGCACTTATGAAGTCAATTTCTGGGTTCTTTCAAAGAGCACAGCACTGGACCCTTAGCATACATAATTTAGAAGGTTAGGAGTTCTAGTTACGCCATGTGTATCAATAGCGTGGCACTGCTGCCTACAAAGTTAATGTCTTTTTAGACTGAACTGGTGGGCGTGTGTGCCTCGTCTGGGGAAAATGGCAACCCTACTCTATTTTGCTGTGGTCAAACTGTACTCAGAACATTATGAGTGATACTGAACACCACACTGTCAGAGGAATACAGACAAAGTAAAATGGGTTGACAGTTGATAAATCAAGATGCTGAGGTTATTGGACAACCAGGAAGTGTTTAGCTTGAATGAGAGGGAATTAAAAAACATTAAAGCTATCTTGCACAGGAGGAATTAGAGGGTTCTATAGGTCCCCAAAAGATAAAATTATAATGAATTTAAGTTACAGGGAGAAAAACAGGGTAAGAGAAGAGGACAGGACATGCATGCACCATCCTGAGAGCAAAGAAAGCTAGTGATGTAATGGAGAAACCATGGTGAGCAATACTGGTTCTCATGCCAACCACTGCATGGGACCATTAGTTCAGAGCAGCGTGGTTCTCTTCAGAGTAAAATGAATGGCCTCAGGGTGGCGAGGGAGCTGCAACTATACATTAAGAAATGGAATACTAATGAGCTACCTGCTTGCCAGTGTAGTTAACCCATATGTTCCTCTTCCCGTAGATAGGGTTACATCTAAGCCACCTGAGAAAGTTAGGTACATAGCATATTCTTAAATGTCTTTAGGAAACAAAATCTAAAATTTTGGGTGCCTCTATTAGCATCAGACAACTTTCCTAGTTGGGAAGTTTTCCATTATGTTTAGCTTGGTTATTTCATTTATCCCCATTAAGGTATTCAGGAAATCTAATGGATCCATCCTTGAACACTATGTTTTTTATAAGTTACCTTCAGTGTGGGAGAAAAATTACTGACCATTTTCAATCAAATGGGATGATGTAGGTGAAAGATCTTTTAAAAGTATTAAGGGTAATCAAAGTACAACCTATCATTATTGTGGTTTAGAGTTTATGACTATTATTGTTGCTTTGTTCTTTAGAGTTTACTCTGTAATTTCTTAGTCCTTGTTATTTTTCTGTATTGAATCTGTTCACCCCTTCAAAATGCATTACAATCTCTCAGACTAAATAGTATTAATTTGAATTAAAAATGATCATGTATAGCACAGGGAAATATATACAAGATCTTGTAGTAGCTCACAGTGAAAAAGAATATGAAAATGAATATATTGAATATATGTATATTCATGTATGACTGGAAAATTGTGCTGTACACCAGAAATTGACACAACATTGTAAACTGGCTATACTTCAATAAAAAAAAAAAAAGATCATGAAACACTATGTGTTCCTCTGACCATTGAGTTCTGGTCTTTTGGGGCTATTTCACAGAAAGTAAAACCTTAACAAACATACCTTGATTTTTTAGCAAGTGTAGACTGCATTCTCAGGTATGTGGTAGTAACATGGAAATACTCTTGTGATCCTTGATTTCTAAGGTAATAGGTACATAAATACACAACAAACAGAAATACTGTAAAGTTTAGTAAATGAAAAAAGTAGGCATTTGCTAAATCCTATTTTGCTCTTCATTAGGCTAATTACATGTTGGGTGAGATGAGATAGAGTTGGGAGAAGTCAAGGAGTCACTGAATCGAAAGATGAAGTTCACTAAAGGAGTTATTAGTGTATAAATAGAGGAGGGAATAACTACCGGAGAGATGCGAGGAAATGCACGAATAGTACCGGAATATTTCTAACCATTTGGCCTTTAAGAACAACCCTCTTTCTTATGTTCCCTTTTTTACTTATTTTAAAAATTCAGCTAATCATTCGGTTTCCAGCAATCAAAGATATAAAGGAGGTTGTTTTCGGTTAAATGGGAAAGTCTTGATTAAAAATGGAATGGCCAACAGGGCGTGCTGGTGTTACAGCTGCACTTTTTTTTAAAATATAAGCTACAACTTTAAACTAGTTTCATAACAGACTTATTTTAAAATAGAGTAAGAGAAAACCTCTGATCTTCATTACTAAGTGTACGTTGAATTTATTTTCATGATATTGATGCATCTGACGGATGACTGACTCTCCCACCACATGACAAAAGCGTGTTTTCCCAGACAGTGTATGCCCACGCTTTAGGAGAAAGATGCCATCTTCCTTCCCAGGCCCTAAAAGGAGTTCCTGCTCTCTGAAAGTTCTTAGCATTTGGACTGATTCAGCAATTTCTGGTCCTGGAAATGAAGAAAAATTAATCTCCTGACCTCCTTAAGTCAAGTAATACTTTGTCCTGATTGTTCTCAAGTACTTTGGATTTGAAACTGAATTCTTGAAGTTCCATGTTGGGACTAACTTGGGTAACAGACTTCATTAGATGTAGTTCTTGGACGTGCCTGTTTTATGTCTCTCCAGAGATGGATCTGCTTGTGTGTGTTAGAAAGGTAAGTAAAAAATAAAGGCTCAGGAAAATTCCAACCATGTCAACCTCCTCTTCATTTGCTTCAGCTTCCTGGACAGGACCCGTTTGAGACCTCTCCTCAGGATGCTCTTTCCTGAAGACAGGCTTTTGACTGAGTAATGCTTATCCTTCCATTCCACTGAGTCCTGTTTGCTTGGAACATTCTCTCATCTACCAGTTTGAAGCAAATTATCTTCCCTGAACATGGAGAATTTGAAGGATGCCACGTTTGTTTGATAAGTCTTTTAAAAAAAATCTTTATATGTTACTGGGCCTTAGGAGTGTGACAGAAAATAGAATAGTCAAGGACAAAAAGTTTTAAGAAAAGACAATTAGTTTGCTTGTAAAGGAAGACTGGAATTGCATCGGATTGGCTTCTCAAAGGCTATATAGCTATTTAAGGGATTAAAATTCTCAAAGTTGTCAAGGTTAGAGTTTGCACGTGGTGGAAAGAAAAAGAAGTTTTCTCAGTTTATTGTTACATTGTATCCATTGCAAAAACATCAGAGAAAAAGCTGTTTTTGTTAGGGAGACAGTAACTTAAAAGGGCTCAGAGTTTCCCCATTTGGGGGACTCAACGTAGACATAGTAACCTTTTTTTGCCTTTAGTTTTGGTTTTGCTTATTTATCTCATGTGCAAAGTGCTTTCCCCTCCTCTTCTCTGACTGTGAGCTGTAGTGTGATTTGCATACAATAAAAATGGTGGCAAATTTACTCTCTCAATGGAAAACTAAGTCTTTGCCTGGAGGCAGCAAAGCCCAGTTCCTCTGAACCACTGACTTACACTGGTATTGGAAAGGGATATGCTTCCTTGTCTGACTCCCATAGCTCCTCCATTTGCTTTAAGAACAGAAGTGTATTGAGATGCAGCTTATCACTCCATGGTAACTAACCATGTCTATGCACTGGCATTGGGCTTTTTTCCTCTTTACTGTGATTCTTCAGATATACAGTAGCACCCATGCCGGCTAACGCTATATCCACCACACCAGAGAGCGCTCACTTCATTCAGCACTTGATTATACAGTATGTAGTTTCAAAACTGATTTGCAAGAGAAGCTTGTTTCTTCAGCAAGATGGTTAAGTGTGTCCCATATGTAAGTAAATAGTATTATTCATTTTCTACTGAGAGAAATTGAACATATGAAGAGGTGGGGTGTCTGTAGCTGGCTGGCACTGATTAGTTACTGTTAATATTGCCACTTGTCAACCTGGAAAACCAGTGGTTAGGAAAGGGTTTACATCAACCACTGAGAATTTGCCACCATTGGCTCCAAAACAAAGGAGATACTAGGCTGGTTTCACCAAGGCTGGTGCACTGCTCCAGGAGGCCTCTCTAATGCCTGTAGCTTAAACATTACAAAGACTGTAACTTCTAGTTCACAACGGAAAAAGCACTGATGATATGGCTAACAGTACGAATCTGTTGCTCAGTAAAGATTTGGAAAATACTTATTTCCTACCTAATTAGATGAAGGACTGACTTTTGAGTGGAAGGATTAAAAATATAGTCTCATGACATCAGGAAAGAGATTCTGAATAACAGTCATTATTCTGAAACTGCTATTGCTTTATCTCACACAAGTTTAAAAAAATTAAGCTTCTAAGCTGTGAAACCCAGGCATCTGAAATATTTAGCTCACTTCCTGAGCGTCCTGAGCCATCGGTCCTAGTGTGGGAAATACAATGAACCCTTTGGCAACTTACCCAGTAGCATGTGTAGGAGTTGCTCTTAAAAATGCAATTGATCACTTGTTCCTATAAAATGTCTTTCACAGACACTTGCCTCTGTAAAAATGCATTTAACATTAAGAGCCTGACTTTAATCTGGATTTTTGGTCTTAAACTCTTGTGAAAGAAGAAAAGGTGGGTGGGAAGAGAAAGAGAGAGTTAGGTTTGGTTATGGGTGTGTTATGTCTCTGCTACCTACTTATAAAAGGATTAGCTCTCCCTTCTCTCACTTATAATAAAATGCCAAAGAGAAATAGAAAGGATAATTAATAGATTTCACTGCTCATAAAACTCAGGCATCATCAACGTGACTTAGGAGGGACTTACCAGAGTGAAACTTCCAATATTGAATGGTAGACTGAAGACTATTGATTTTGCACCTGGGGAATTTATGTATCTTAGTTGCCATAAAAACTGAGATCAAGGAATCTTGCAGCTTTCTGGATGACTGGAAGGGAAATCAGAAAAAAAGAATAATTAATGCTCACTAGCGCAGAATTTCATGAATAGAATCAGCCTTTGCTTTTATGATTCCAAAGTTCTGTGATACTCAGCAGTCAGCAACAGTCATCAGTGGAAGAAAGCCTCATGGCCACCTTACCTAATAAGCGTATCCATTAATGTACTCACTTAATGGTTATTAAGCATGTGCTGTGTGCAACACCGCTGCTGAGTACTGAAATTCAAATATGACAAGGATATGTTTGCTACTTACAAGTAATTCCTTGTGTAAAATAATATGATGAGGATTTGTGGTTTTATATTTAGTTAGGAAAGTACTTTACCATTTCCACTGTTAAACTGATTTTCTAACTTTGACCAAAAAAATTGCAAAGCCTTAACTTGGGGTCGGTCTACCCCAGTGGGTAAGGATGCATGTACTGGAGACCTTGCACTTTTTGCCCATTTTCATCAGAACCCAGGACACAGACGCTTGCTCCCTCTGGAAATGCTGCTTAGAACATCTCAGCGTCCTGGAACTTGGCTGTGTCCAGCTTCAAAAAGGTAGTATAATTGCCATTCAAGTTTATATTATTGCTAATAAAAAGGAATCTGTGCTATCACCGCCAAGCCAGCAAGCACCGAATACACAGAAAGACCATTTTTCAATCGGTACACCCTGGGAAAGGTGAGAGGCCACAGAACCAGTTGGGAACAGCAGGACAGGCCAGCTAGTAGACTATCAATGCCTGGTATCGTCAGTCATGAGAGGTGGTTTAATGCAAACCTAAGCAATTATGCACCAGCTAGTATGATCCACACTGCTTCTTAGATGAGATCTAATGGAAGATACTAACATATCTGCTGCGAGCGCGAGCCAGCCGGACATGAGGCTGTTCAACCAGCATATCAGAAAGAAGGGAGAGGCAGACAGGCAAGCTCTGAGCGCCCCGGCACTCTCCAGGGTCTGGCCCATGAACGTGACTGTCTCATCCACACAGCAGGTGTGCCCATTACAGCTCCTACTTTTGCCCTGAGTCTCAAGTCTCCTCCCACTTTCCAAGTCTCCCTTCTAGTGCCAGGTTTTCTTCTAAGATTTTTTTTTCTCAGACTCTCTTTTGTCATGTCTTTGGGCTGTTCCCAAACACCTAACTGCCTTGAATCATTTTATAAATTAGGTGGGACATAAGTAAATAGGCCACACATTGACTTCTATCACTCACATGCCTGCCAACCTAACACCAACTTTCCATGGTTGGAGCATGGCTGCCTTCCCTCTCATTTCCCTCTGTCTTTTGGCTGAAAGACATCTGCACATTTCATGTCAATTGACTGAGTACTCAATAGGCAGGGTATTCTTAACCACCTCTTTTTCTTTAATTTAAAAATTGCAAAATAGAAGTATATAAAGGCATATGGTATGTAAAGTATATAAAATACAAAATCAAAGTTCTCTCCTTTTATAACATGCATGATCATGCATGACTAAGTGTTGGACCTCTTCACAGCCCTACAGATGGCATATTTTTACATACATATATAACTGAGTGCGTTTTCCTAATAAGTTCCCACCTGCTATCAGTGAATTAAGAAAATAGAGTTCTGGTTTAACATGAGTCCCCCCAGATAATTCTGACTAATATTTCTCATTTTTAAAATTACGACCCACAGTAAGAGACACATCTCACATCACAATGCAGTACACAAATGCCTTTGTATGTATGTGTGAAAAATGGAAACAGTCTTTTAGGAAACACAATACTTACTATGTTGAATTCATGCTAATGCGTTCTGTTCTGTTCCATTTTACTCTATTCTTTTATTATTTATTTATTTATTTAAATTTATTTTCTTATTAAAGTACAGTCAATTACAATATGTCAGTTTCTGGTGTACAGCACAATATCCCAGTATTCTTTTAAATTAAAAACAAAATGTCAGTGACCACCCCCTGGATTGATGTTATCACCAACTAATGGATTGTGACCTACAGTTTGAATAACATTGATTTAAATGGTCCAGGCTGGAGATTGCGTTTTCAGATTATTCCTTGGTTTCCCGTTCCTCAGCATCTCCTGCTTTTTTTCATGACGTCGAATGTGCAGGGGTGGCTCCCAGGACTTCCGAGTGGTGGTCTTGTCGCTCCTGGATGAACATCTTGCACTTGTGTACTTGGGTGAGTATTCCTACAGGCTGTGTATTAATTACTAAAGGAGTAAACGCTGGACCAAAGAGTTTGTGCCTTAGAAATCCTGATTTGTATTGTTGGTTTGCTTTCTTAGGCGTCACTTGCACGTGCTTTAGAATACACAAGTGCATGCGGGGCCTAAAGATGCCCAGGTAACAATGGTGGAGCATTAAAGTGATGCTCACAGTCAGTCTCGGTGTCTAAATAGTCCACAGATAGAGCATGGGCACTCCAGTGTGCACATCACTATGACATCAACATACCCCTAACTGCTTCAGGAGGCTGCACTCAACGTGGCTTCTCCTATCTCTGGACAAGGCCCTCTGCCCGCCATCTGCATTAAAGACCCTTCCCCACCCAGGATTCTACCTTTTCGGCTTGATCTACCTCCACACTTCTCTAGGTTCCCAGGCCAGCCATCCCAGACTACCCAACGCATGCATTCTTTGTTTTCCAGTTTTCCCAGCCTGGGATGCCCTTTTCCCTGTTCTCTGCCTGTTTACGTTTTAAGTCCTGTTGTCCTCTAAGGGCCAGTTCAAATCCACTTATCCAGAAGCTTTCCGCACCCTCCTCTAGCCATGCAGAATCAATGGCCTTTTTCTGGGTTTCTACAGCCCTTTGCTTTTATAGCACTTACTGAATACTCCTCAGTATTGTAATTGGGTGTTTACTTTCGCTGCTGCAGTGAAGTTCAGGTCCTCACTCTGGCCAAGAGTCCCTGTGTGATGGCCTGCTTACTTCTTCACCTCACCCAGCTCTCCCCTCTGCCCATTCCCTGTGCTCCATGTGCCCTCGTGACGCCCTCCAGACAGGCCAGGCTCATCCCATCAAAGGGGCACACTCTTCCCCAAACTAGCTCTGCATGACTAGCTTCCTTGTGTCATTTAAGAGAGTCCTTTCTGGGCTGATCACCTAATTTACAGTCGTCACCCAATCACTCTCCAGTACATAAGCCCGCTGTATTTTTGGAGCATCTGTTACTACTTAATTTTCTTACTTGTTCATCATTTCACTAGTTCCACTATATTTGAAGCTCCATGAGTGCTGGAATAGTTTTTGTCTTATTCAGCGATGTGTCCTCGTTGTCTAGAACAGTGCCTGGCACATGGTAGGTGCTCACTGAATGTTTGATGGATAAATAAAATGAATAAAATATACATTCTTTAACGGAAAGACCTATATTGATCTTCTTTCCATCTCTACAGTTCTGAACACATTAGCTTGAACATGATTTGGAGCTCAGTTAACATCACAGACTGAATTCAGAGACCTTATAAGATAGTAAAGAAGTGGAAAATGAATGATGGAAATCTCAGAGTCCCTCATAAACTGTGGCTATTTTATATGTCAATGCCTGTATAATTACCATTTACAACACTAAGCCAAATGTTAATTTAGCATCTACTACATGTAAGCCACTTTCAATTGCATTACCTAATTTAATTTTTGAGCAATCACAGGTATTATCATTTTTTTTGATGCATTTGGTGACTGAGTTGAGAGAGGCAAAGCAATCTGTTTGTGGTGATGCAGTCAGTAACTGGAGGAGCTGGGATACGGCCTGATTGCCTAGGCCCTGCTATTAGTTTAGACATATAAATACTATTATAAAAATCTTTGGAAACTGAAAAAAATGTATCACTGAAAACAGCTGTCTTACTTTTGAGCTTTGGTTGGTGCAATTTTTACATTTTGCCTATTAATTTTTTTTTTCTTAGAAGTACAATAGACTTTTCTATTATCTGTCGATAAAGAGGTAGCCATCTGCTCCGTTCGGATTAGCACTCCCATTCTTGGGCAAGTCTGGATGGACACCCCTCGTGATATGTGTGTTCCACTGCTGTGTCCACTTTTAGAACAGAATTTTATGATCTCACGTCTCTCAAAATGACTTTAATGTGGTTTTTAAGTAAGCACTCATTTTCTTTTTTAATGGTAGAGTGAGGTAATATTTTTAAGGGATAAATGACAGTGTGGATAAATGTTTACTTTTGTTGTATGTCCCATGTTCAGGGTCTAATTTGTTCCTTTTTGGTCCTTGGTACAGGACTGAAAATTCAGGCAGAAAGCTCAGGGCCCTGCAGCCCCACGGGGTGTATGCCTTGATCCCACAGCTCGGGCACTTGGAAGTGGGCCCGGGTTGTGCGTAGCATGAGCTCCAGTCCACTTGGCAGGCGTGCTTCTTTGGTTTTTCAACTTTATAACATTTTTTGAACTATCATTTAAAAATCGGGAGATTTCTCTCTCTCTTAAACACACACACACACACACACTCCTACCTGATTTCTCTTGAAGATTAGAGCATGCAGCTACGCGTTCTCACATTCTGTGTGGTAGTAAATGACAAGGGGTGAGTCACAGATGCCCCCTTTAGATGACGCACTGTCTCCTGTTCGCCACCGCCACCGCCACCATGGGAATCCTTAATGGTTTTTGTTTTTCTTTGTTTTTCCTCCAGCCCTTCTAGATTTGAGTTTGGGACCCTTAGGGTCACTGGGATTTACTGGCAAGCCTTCATGGTCACCCTTTCTAAACTGACTGTGCTCTAAAGAGTGTAACAACATGAACTGCTGCTTTGCTGTGCCTGCCTCACCCGGACAGGCTCTTCATTATTCTACTGCCTGGTTCTCAGTCCTGGATTCATGTTTGAATCACCTGGCAGCTCTTTATGATGCTGGGACCCAATGACACAAGAGAGGCTGGTGGAGTCCAGGCATCAGTTTTATAAAAATCCCCCCCCCCCCCGGGGTTTGGAATCTGCCAGTTGGGTTGAGAACTGCTCATCTAGTTAGGGCTTTGTAAAAACTTTATTTTATTGAGTAATTCACTGAACCAAAACAATGAAAAACTTTAGTGTGTAAGCAAATGAAACAAAAAGGGTGTCATTATCACCAGAAATAGCTGGATCAAAGAGGCTGGTGAGCTGATGGAGTGTAAGAAATGAGATTGTACTACAATCTTCATCCTCTGTAGTCCTTAAGAAATGAGATGGTACCCTACATCCTGCTGCCCTGCAGCAGCCTTGACGTCTGCATCAAGGTTTCCCAGCTGTCCCGAGGCCTTGTGTTGATTGCCTCACTGTTGATTAATATTAGAAGGAAGAGCCCTTGATAGTGCTGAAGACATTTAGTTGCCTTTCTCTGATCATGAGTCTCTTTTACAAATATATAAATTTCACACTTGGAGGAAAGATTGCAGAAGGATTCAGTATAATTTTCCTACAAATTGCCAGCTCCCCAAATATTTTAAATTCTATTTAGTTACAAATTTTACTTATGAATTTTTGGCTCTGACTTAACACTGTCTATAATGAAGAGTCTGAGAAATTCCATGTTTGGGAATAGATGCTAATTTTCATGATTGATATTGATTACTATGGGTAGAAATCTAACTTCAAAATAATTACTTTTCATTCAGCTTACTATATGAAGCTAAGTTAAATCAGTACATACTAATAAATGGCTTACCGTTAAATCCTGTATTCTTGAAATCACATATTAAATAAGTTTTACATTTTAAATAAAACCTCTAGAAAATATAACAGACCCATCCAGATATGCAATAAACTATGAACTGAAAACCATAATTACAATATTAGCAATAGTTCCATCACAAAATATGATTTTATTAAATAAAGCTTTCAAAATTAATTTCAACTCAAATATTCTTTATCAAAGTAAATGGCTCAACCAAGCCAGTTATTGCATTATTAATTTTTTGTGTTAAAGACATTTTGATACTTATGTTATATTATTATATGATGTAGTCTTATCATAAATTTAACTTTGCCTTTAGAGTATACATTTATAATTTAGTTCTGCCTTAGTAATATATATTGAAGAGCACTGGAAATTCAGGCAATTTACGAATTCCATAATTCACATTTTCTACTTAGACTAGTTTGACTCAATTTTTTCAGTTTGCTGAGATTTTATTATATGTTTATTTATTACTAAACCAGTAAATCACTATTGGAGGAGGCCTTTATGCAGACCCATATGACATAAACCTGCCCTCAAAGAGGATAAAGCAAGAAAACTGTAGGGAAAAAAAAGAAATAAAAGTCCCTAAGGAGTGAATTAATAAAAATATGATGTTATTTTCCTGGATTTTGCGATGCTTGTGGAATGTCAGCTTTTTAAGATTTGTAATTTGTTGTGATTTCCTTTTTCATTCTCAACAGAATGAAACAGACAGAGGGGAAAATGGAGGGGGAGGATCAGGAACTGATTGGAGTTAAGATGTCATATTTATGCTAATTCTACCAAAACTTTGACTATACGCACACACTGCTAGGGCCCCTCCCAGGGTCTTAGAAGGGATCTGTGCAAGTGAGGGGCCCTGAAAACTTAAATTTCACTCTCTTTCTTGTAAAATTCACATCTAACAATAGAATTAAAATACAAAATAATCTCAAAACTCTAGACTAAAACAGATGAAATTTAATGCAATAAAAGTAAAATCAAAGAGTTAAGGCCAAAGTATTAATTTCATGGGCACAAGGTAAAAGGCACATAGTAATGGGTCAGGGGTTTTAGCTGGCTTCCATTTTATTATGAACCAACAGTATGATGCAAGCATAGAAAAGGCATAGAAATCACATAATAATAGGCCACATTAACAGAAATAGTTTCCAGATCATGAGATCTAATAATCCCTTAAAAAGCTGCCTTGGTCAGAAAGCAGCTGCAATATTATGTCCAATTCTGATGACATAATTTAGGAGGCGTAGTGACTGATCAGATTGTATCCAGAATAGGACATCCAAACTGGTGAAGACAATTTGAATTCATGACACAAATGAGTGGTTAATGAACCTGAGGTCAGATGAGGACTTAGGGGACAAGGTACTACCTTTAAACAGCTGAGTTGCTATCCTACAGCAGAGCGTTTTATACAAAAGCTGTCCTGCATTGTCAAAGTGGACGGGGATAATACCAATTTGTGTTTTATCTCCATGTAAGAGATCGTTTTCTGATAATGCACTTGCTGGCAATGGACTTGGTCATCCCTTGAATGCCTGCAGGAACTGAAGTGTGGAAAACAGAATGATACCTGTATTGAAGAAGGGATTTACGTAATGACAACACTTATGCAGCACCTACACTTTGCCAGATACTCTCCTAAACACTTGCAAAGGGTGAAGAGTGGGAGTAGACGGCTCCCTTGGCTTCTTTCTCTCATATTTGGTGGTTCTGAGGAAGTGATTTTAAAAAATCATTGCTTTGCCTAACAGACTGAGACACTGCTAATTTTCTCCCCTAGTAACTCCATTTTCATGCCCATGAGCATTTCTGATTGGCATGTCCCACCTTGGCACTTTTAAAATGTTACACATTCAAGGTCTACTTTTAGGGAGGCACGGGCCATCGATCTGAGTTTAAGATTTTTGTATGATGGATAAGAGTACAGACTCTGAAACCAGACTAACTGCTTCTCAACTCCCCCACTTAAGCTGTGTGTCTTTCTGTGCCTCAGTTTTCTCAACTATAAAATGAGGATAATAATAGAAACACTTCCTAGGACTGTTCTGGGGGTGAAATGACTTATTCCATGTGAATGGTGTTGAGCACATAGTATTGCATAATTTGTTTTAGGTTCTTTAAGTTCTGTTTGCTTCCAATGGCTGTCAATAATGTTGCCGGCTTTTATTTTTCCATTCATTCATTCATTCATTCATTCATTCCACACATACTTGTAATGAATGCCTAACATGGACCAGCACTGTGCAAGGAGCTGAGGATTTAGTTCTAGACATGGCAGACACGGTCTCTGACTTCACGAACTTTATAATCCAGTAGATTTGTATGCAGTCAATGTGAAAAGCAGGGAAAGGTATTTGTCAGTATCTCAGCTAGCAACTTACCAATCATGCTTATTAAAGATAATAAATTTATAGCATTCTCCAAACTTTAATTCTACTAAAATCTTCATCCTCTGTAGTCCTTAATTTTACTAAAATCAGGTGTATCTGTGTTTGTGTGTTTTCTTTCTTTACCAAAGTTTTCAATCATGAGATGGATTAAAAGCAGAAACCAAGCGTTACTACCCAGTGTCTCCATGACCATCCAGTCTGTCTGCTTATCATTGTGGTGGTTATTATTTTGCTCTGGTTATTACTGCTGCTGCTGCTGTTGTTATTATTACTATTTTACTAGTAGGTGAAAATTGGCTGGGAAAGTAGGAATTGGGAGCATTGGGTTCTTCAACTTTCTCCTTGTTGATGAAGTTCTATCAGAGGATACTGCGAATTATAAGCAATCAAGTGAACCACTGTGATCTACCAACAGTGAAAGATATGTGAGTAATAGTCAGAACACTGGGGTTTATAGCTTCTTGGTTAACCAAAGTCTTTAGCAAGCTCTCCAAGGGCAATCTCCTTTCTGGTAGAGACCGAATCCTTTCCCAGACTTTAAAACACTGTGGAGTCTTTAAACTATTATTGGCAAGTTAAGGGATTTTGAGGTCTTCTCAAAGAATGTTACATGCTGTTAATTGAACTGTCCTCTGTTAACACTTCAAGTAGAATAAATAGACTTATGTTCCTGGGATTTGAGCTTGGAATTTCTTGGACTTGTGTAAATGTTAAAGCAGCTACACAGATCTTAGAGCCATTTCCTTTGTATTTCGAGTTCAAATTGGAAGCTCAGCCTCTAACATGCCTTGGCAAGTCTTTCTTCTCTGCAATTAACACGTTCAGTTTAACAGCAGTTAATCAAATGTCATATTACTTTTTATGCTATTAGCTTTGTTTTGCTACATACCATGAACATGTGTGCTTAACATTAAATTTGCATTAAAGTGTTATTTCTGAAAGAGTTTTTTTCCTCTTCTTTCCTCATTTCTTGAGTGAAACCATGATTTTGTGGCAAAACTACTGTGACAAACCTGTGATTTTCATTAAAAATTTTAGTGACAAACATTCTTTCCTAATTATAAGTATGGAGTGAGTGGGTCCAAGAATTTGTGTACCAATTTCAAAATGTCAGCTACACCCTTGTTTTTATCTGTTTGCTCAAGCCAGTGGAGTCTTTAAGGTCTTGAAAGAAACCCACTTTCTTTTGATTAGTAACAGTGCACCAGGCTTGTTAAGTGCGGTCCATCAGGCAAGTACACCCAGTCGAGACTCCAATTCCAGACCACTAATGTATGCACAAAGGGGTTTTTAATTAAAATAACTATTAGGGTAAAATATACATAACATAAATTTTACCATTTTAATCATTTTTAAGCGTGCAGTTCAGTGACATTTAGTACATTCAGTTTGTTGTGTGGAGATCACCATCATCCATCTCCAGAGCTTTTTCATCTTTCCAAACTGAAACGCTGTACCCGTTAAACAGTAGCTCCCCCTTTTCCCACCTCCCAGGTTCTGGCGACCACCATTCTACTTTCTGTCTCTATGATTTTGACTATTCTAGGTACTTCATGTAAGTGGAATCATACCATATTTATCCTTTTGTATCTGGCTTATTTTCCCTAGCATAATGTCTTCAAAGTTCCTGCATGCTGTAGCATGTGTCAGAAGTCCCTCCCTTTTCACGGCTGAATAATATTCCTTTGTATGTATATACCGTATCTTGCTTACCAATTCATCTGTTGTTGGAAATGTGTCTAGCTTCCCCTTTTGGCTATTTCAAATAGTGCTGCTCTGAACGTGGGTGAACAAATCTCTGCTCTGTCCCTTGCTTCCAACTCTTTTAGGTATATATCCAGAAGTGGAATTGCTGGGTCACATATCAATCCTATTCTTAATTTTCCAAGGATTCATGGTGGTCACACCATTTTTTACATTCTGACTAGCAGTGCACAAGGTTCCAATTTCTCCTCACCCTCACCAACAGTTGCATTTTTTTAATAGCCATTCTAATGGATATATACAAAGGTTTTTAAAAAATATATTGGTAGGCTTTTGCAGATTTTTATATGCAGGCACAAAAAATTATAAAATGAAATGTTTTTTACTGGAAATATGCAAAAGCATCAAATTTCCTAATTCTGTGTTCTTGTTTTCAAGTTTGCTTCAAATATAGTATTTTAATAAGTAACACATCTGAAGTGTCATAGAATAACAGAGACATTGAATAAAAATGTCTAACAAGTGGAGGAAAGAAAAAATAAAGATGGGCAGTGGAAGACCTCCAAACTGAACTAGAAAACTCATCCCAACTGGAATTTGAAAATTACCAATTAATGGTTGAGTGTTTGGGTGCTTTTCAAAACACACAGTATGTTAAGATGATGAAACTTTGTAACTTATGTTGAATAAAAAGAGAAAAAAAGCTTAATAACCCTCCCTTTTTTTTTTTTAAAGTCAAAACATGTTCAGCGATGTTTGGCTTTTGAGCTGCAGTTAAAGCTCCACAGCTCTGGTTTTACGGATACACGCAGCACATGACAACACATTCCTATGTTTATATTCTCTTTCCCCTCGGGCTTTTCACTGTTTTCAAGGTTCATTACCCTGACCTGAACTCCCAGTTTTGCCCTGGTATAAAGTGGATTACTTCGTTAGCAATCCAGAAGTGCCAGGTGAAAATCTATCTAACATCCACCTCTCTGGAACAAATATGCCCAGGTTACTGGTAATATACACATGTGGTATCGTTTTTCCATTATTTGGAACATACAGAACTAAATTAATAACAGTTCTTACAAGACCCTGGGGGTTTGTGTAAAAGAATTTTGATCTCCTTAGGAAGGGCTCACCAGTACTCTCAGGAGAGATGCACTTGACTTTTGACCTCTTTTCAAAGGCACCTGTGTGAGCTTTTAAAATCCACTACCACCAATTATCCACTTTCAACCTGAAGTGTTTAAACCTAGGGCCACATTAACTGAGCTTAGCACATAGCCATGTCATCGTA
Organism: Camelus ferus; assembly: GCF_009834535.1. Classification (NCBI taxonomy): domain Eukaryota; kingdom Metazoa; phylum Chordata; class Mammalia; order Artiodactyla; family Camelidae; genus Camelus; species Camelus ferus. Next base: position 54,032,451 of record NC_045701.1, read on the forward strand.
GACTTCCTGATGTGAGGCGATGTCTTGACATAGTTAAAAGGGAGTTTAGGGATGGGGCATGAGATTAATCAGGTCCTCCTACTGACAGCTTCAAACAAAGAAGCCTTTTAGCCACCTGGTTTGTGTCTCTCACACCTGCATTCAGATTGCTGGGACAAAGCTTTGTACCACTGCCTTGATCCCATTCTTTTCAGGTACTTGTTTGTGGCTATGCTGCTTTGCTTAATGGCTCTCTGGAAAAGACGGCATAGAAGATGCAAATAAACAGCTTCCTCTTTCAGGAAAAGCAGGGCGGGTAGCCTTGTAGTCATTTAGAAAAGCAGTGCATGATGGACTTATGAAATCCTGTGCGTACTTCTTGATGATTCTGGGCAGGAGGCCACAGCTCACTGTATACTGGCGTTCCATACATCATTCTTTTCTCTGTTATCATTTTCTAGGAAATTTAAACCAGGGTGAAGATAGCTTTCTCTCTCCTTGCTGTGCATCCTTGTTAGTTGGCTTCTTTGGCAGTAAATGTGGCTTTGATTTTAGTCTCCAAGCTTATTCAATTGAATATTTTTATTTTTTACTTATGGTGCAGAAGACTGAAGCACGGTAGTATTAAGTTACTCCAGCAGGCCGGGAGAGGAACTCTGGGAAAGTGAGATTCCAGTTGTCCAGGGCAGCCTGTGCTACGGAGCTTCAGCACAGCCAGTGTCTGCGTTGTTCGCTGTAAGCAAGTAATGCAGAAATATCAGAGGCCTAGTTGAGTTCATATTCTATGCCTGGTTTAAATCACTGATGTTGTAAGATCTGGCCATGGACGAAAAAAAAAATTCCAAATGTTTTCTGGTTCTAGTTTTTGATATTTTTTTTTCCTTTTGTATGAAAAGTAAAACCATACAGAATCTCTTGATTGCACAATGAAGCACAGTTCCAGGGCCATGCTAATAATTTATCCCAGTGTAGCCTTAACGGAGTTATGCAATGGCTATTTCAAATACACTCGTCCCAGCCATTTGATCTCAAGGTTCAAGAGTCATTTTGCTAAATAAAGAGTGGAGTCCATTCTCCAGGATGTGTTTGGCAGGTAAGGCAACCTCCTCCTCTCATATAGAGAGAACTGGGTTTCTTTAAATTTCTGTTTTCAATTGTATTATCGGCTATTTTTTCCCTAATAGCCATCTGGTGCTCTATCAACAGTAACTATGGTATTTATAATAATAATGACAACAGCAGCAGAAACAACAACAAAGACCATGGATCAGCACGCACTAAGTGCCACGTTCCATGCTAAGAGCTGTATGTGTTTTAGCTCATGGGCTTTCCTGTGCCAGAGATACAATACCCAGCTTACTGATGTGAAAACTAAGGTTCAAAGAAGAAGGTAACTGGCCCAAAGTCACACACCTCTTAAGAGGGGGAGGCAGAACCGAAACCCTGGCACTCTGATTCCACGCTCCTCATTAGAGTACTATTAAAAAAGATCCCACCGCTGTGTTAATTTTTGAACTGAGAACTGACCAGTCTGCATTTTCCTTTTAAGAAGTTAGTAGAACAAGGGGCAACTGCTAGAGATGCGTGTGTGAGAGTCTGGAGTATCATTACTTTCTCTTCTTGATTTTACATAAAGTCAGGAAAAAGGCCTCTGCTATTCCTTCCTACCCCGCATATACCCTTGCCGATAATGAAAGTTCCTTTCTAACGCAGTCTATTCCAATTGACAGAAGTGAAATCATTATTTCCTTTCCATTGATTTTGGAAACACATTGCTTTTTGAAGTCTTTCATTGGAGCATAGTTGATGTTATCCAAAGGTTGCCAGAGTGATGTCTGCAGACTGGTGACAACTCTTTACAACACATTTTTAAGTTGGTGATCTATCTTGTCTTGTGGTTAATGTCTCCCATCTCGGAAACTGGGAGGAGTCTCTGCACGGTATGTGGAAGGCTGCTGGGAAGGAAATAGGTTTGGTGCATGTGTGTTAACGTCAATCTGTTTTCAATATTCAGGCCTGGGCTCAGCTCTTTCTACTTCTGTTTCACAAAGAAAAGTGTGGTGGGAAAGGGACACTCAGTAACAAACAGGTGCAGCATGTCTGAGGCAGATTTGCCTAGTGACACGCTGCTCGCGGTGGCGTTTTTGTGCAGACCACATGGGTACCGAACGGCCACTACAGATGTCACCAGGATGATGCTCCAGGCAGCCAGAGGAGAAGGGAGACGATGACCACTTCAGTCCTGCCGCAGACTGAAGTGCCGTCAGATCTCTCCCCTCTCCAGCTCCTCCTTTACCTGCCACGCCTACCCACATCAGTGAATTAATAAGCCCAGAGAGGAGTTTAGAAACAAAAGCTGGGAAGACTGAGAGGTCAGTCAAGTCCTCCATTCCTTTGTCAAGCCTGGACCAGCCTCCTCACCCCTTGAGCCCTTTCTAGTTTCCCCTTCACTTAACACGTCCCAAGCTTACATCTCCCTTTCTTACCTGTATCCCATTACTTCTGGTTCCAACCTTTTTTTTTGTCAGTGCCAACTAATTCCCCTCTGTCCTTTGCAGACAACTGTATCATCTTTAGTCCTTGGATTTCATTCTTTTATTTTCCCTCCTCCTAAGTCAACCCCTCTGACCATCCACTAATTCTTTTTGACGTGCTTTCAGCTCTACACACTGTTCATCTTTCTCACTGTGAGATCCCCAAAGCTTGAATGGACCCTCCTGAGTGTGGGCCAGTATTAACTCTTTTTCTTAATATGGGCTACTTTTGCATGAATCTTCAAAAAGTGCTCCACGAGTTTACTTTGGCCATGAGATTGCCTTTATAGAGAGAAATCTTATTTAATTATTTGTAATCTTTCATCTGTGCCTGGGAGCATACTACTCTCTGAATTAGCACTGTCCAATAGAAATGAAATGTGAGCCACATATGCAATTTTAAACTTTCTAGTAGTCACATTAAGACAAGTAAAAAGACACATGTGAAATTAATTTTAATGGTATTTAGCTTAATATATCAAAGTGATCATTTCAATATGTAATCAGCATTAAAAATTATTAATGGGATATCTGAATTCATTTTTCCTACAAAATCTTGGAAATCCTGTGTGTGTTTTACCCTTACAGCACATCTCAATTAAGACACTGTATATTCATCAGCTATGTGGTACTTGGTCTGCATATAGACTTCATAAAATTTACTGCTGAAGCAGATTTACATACCAAGTTGTTTTGAACATATTTAAAACTTCTTTAAGAATGAAATTAACAGTTTTTCAATTTAAATTTTAACTAATTCAAATGAAATGAAGTTAAAATTCCATTCCTCGGCTGTACTAGCCACATCACGAGTGCTTGGCTGCGCCAGCTGGCTGCCGTTTTGGACAGTACAGCCCTAATTCTGTAATAATTCTAAGAGCTTCCATCTCACAGTCTCACAAGTAGTTCAGTTTCCACTTCCCTAAGGTGAATCTTATCTTTGGATTCTTGACACATGTACTTTTTTTTGGTGGGGAGAGGGTATTACATTTGTTTTTCCCTCTGAATTTTGATGAGGCATCCAACCACTTCATTGAGGGTTTTTGTAATACAAGTTCTCATACATTAGGATGCAGTGGTACGGTTTTTAAAGGCATCTACTATGTTAAGTACTACACAATTAATACCCATCAAGAAAAGATCTTAGAATCAGAAATGAAAAAACCTGTAAGATACCTGAGCTTGGAAAGAGTTGCCAGGTCATGGCTTTATACTGAAACACAAATGTTCTTTCTTTGCTTTGTCATAGAAATGCCAATAAAGCTTATAGGATAAATGAGTTTACCTCACAGGCTTCATCAACATTTGTGTAACTTAGGCCAAGGAGGCTAAATCTCATTGCTTTGCTAATTGTAATTCAGATCATGTTGTAGGACCAATCATGAAGCGTAGGCCTCAAGCATTCCAAGCAATATTATTTCAAACGAGTGCTTCGGAAGAGAAACAATTTAAAGTCATGGTGGTTCCTAGGGACCCCAAAGATGCATCCTGAAACTTGCATTATAAAGAGAAGCGTCTCCATAAGTGGGGCTGGGCACACACTCTGGAGGGGCTTAATAAATGTGGCCTCATTAATGCTGTCCACATACTGCTGATGAATGCTATTAATCAAAAGGGTTCAGTGCCTCTGTCCTTCCCCTGAACCTGGATCCAGCCTTTTCAAAGGACATTTACTTGATTCAAAGCAAGGGGAATTTATAGCTTATCTATTTTCTTAAGTACTATTTCCCAGTTGCCACCTTGAATCTTTTTCTCTCCGTCCTTACATGCGAACTTCCCTCCTTCCCGCCATGCGAGTGTGCACATGGCAAGCACTTTTCCTGAACTGATATTGTACTTGTTTTCTTTGTAATTCTATTGTTCCTATGGTCTCTATTTTATCTACCTGCTTCATGTTTTAGGTTTTAAAGTTGCTTTCAAAGTATTCCACAAGGCTGTTTCGATTTAAGTTCAACATATTACAACAGGAGGAAAGTAAGCGGAGATGGTAGCCGAAGTTTAGACTGTTTAATTCTGTTTGTAAGTATATATGAATGCATTTTGGAGTGGTTTGCACTATCGTAAAGTACTTTGTAACTTTCAAAGTGGACGTTGAACAGGAGGATGTTTATTTAACATGGACACCTCGGTATCTCTGTGAGTCCTTACGTTTGGAAGACGTTGGATTTTTTTTTTTTTTTGACAAGAACCAGTTTTATGGCACATCTCTCACCTCCCTCCCTACTCCTCCGGCTCAGTTTCTGCCCTTCGGCTTCTGGCTCTGGCCTTGAGATAATCAGTGTTTCAGTTAAAAACAATACTACTTCGTATCTATTTGCTATTTTGCGGTTCTGAAATAACCTTAAAAACAGTATCTCATCTCAAGTTCACAGCAACCTGTGAAGGGCAGGTTCAGGAAAGGCAGATATGGTTATTTCCATTTGTTACATAAGACATGGGAGCCTAGCAGTTAATTCTCCTGGCTCAGGACACCCAGTTTAGCCAGATTTCCAGGGCTTTCGATAGGAAGCCCATTTACTTTTTCATCCATCCATTCATCCATAATCTGTCTCCAAATGATCTGAGAGCTGCTTCTCAGCACCACACTCTTCTTGCCTCTACACTGTGCTGCTGGGAAATTCCCTGTAGTCTAACTTCCACGAGCCATCCTAAGGGCTGAGTCCAGAGAATCTCCATTTTACTAGGCTATCAACTGCAGGGACCTACCAGACGTTCACTTTTTAGTAAATACGGGCGAATTTCCTTCTACATGGAATTCGTTTATCCAAACCTTTTTCAAGATGCCAAAAAAAAAAAATATGGCTTTTCCTAAGCACTGATGTAAGTTAGTAAATTTTCTTTCTGTGTTTCAGTTCACTAGGAATGTCTGGGTACATTCACATTATGCTTAGCGGCAGATTAAAAGCACGTGGCTTCTGTTCACTTTATGGCTGACCCCCAAGCAATTCAGATTTATGCAGATAACTGCTTAACAGGTCATCACTTTGTATTTACTTCCATTTTAGTGCAGTGGATCACGTATTTTAAATTCAATTTCTATTACCCTGACTTATACGTAAATTATGGAACAAAATTCTGAATAATTTTGAGTTCTGCCATTGTCATCACTGAAGAGGCAAGGGCTCACTAACATCTGTCCATAACAGACATCTGTGGCAGGTGACACTGTACAAAGGCTGGATGAAGCAGGATCACATATGTGACAGTGATCTGAAAGCTCTGAAGTGCTGCTCAGATACATTTGAGCATCATTGTTAAGGACAGGTGGCTCTGTATAAGGGAAAGTGGACTGGGAGTCAAAAATCCGACTTTGGTAGATTTATCTAACATCTTTGAGCATCAGTTTCCATCTATTCTACTTTTATTTATTTTTTTCACATTAATGTGTGGTAGAAATATTTTTTAAGTCCTGATGGTCCTGAAAGTCACTGGGAAGCTACAGTTTTTACTGTTTTTGTTTTTTTTTTTTTTAAGATAGCCTTATTCTCTGGGTATTTATATTTTTTGATTTTTAGGTGATTCTTTCTTCCCACCCACCACTCTCCCATCTTAATTCTTCTTCTTCATAATGTATCATTTGTGTATACTTACAGTTTAAATTTAGACCAGTATTTAATTATTACTTACCCATCACTCCCAGAGTTTTCCCAATGATTCAGGTACAAGGGACCTGTGGGAATTATTTATTTATTGCTATGGGGCCACTATGGTTTACTGAGTGCACTGCTCAGAGTCAGGTCACATTAAGAAGGCCATTCCTCCAGCCCGTACTACATATAAACAATGAATTCCAGAATTAGCAAATTCAATATCTCTTCCCTTTCTTAACCTAAAAGAAAATATTTTAAAAGGCTTTTGCAGAAGTATTATCTACCATGACAAAGTGATACTTATCCCAGAAATCCAAGGGCTGGTAAAACCTCCCCAAAAATCATCCAATGCAATTTATCAGTAGAATAAAGGATCAACTCCATTGACTATACTAATAGATGCAGAAGACACATCTGACAAAATCCCACATCCTTTCATGACAAAAACACATAGAAAACAAGGAGTACAAAGGAACTTCCTTTAAATAGGAGCAGGTACAACATGCAGAGAAATAATAACAGAAAAGAAAATAATTTATATGGCCATTCCCTTTCCGGAAACTGGTAGAACACGAACAGAACTTTGCAGAAAGGAACTCTCTTAACTGGATAAAGAGTATCTACAAAGAGCCCACGGTTAACACGACACTTAATGGAGAAGGGCTGTTCTCACCACATCTATCGACAATTGCACTGAAGGTTCTAGCAAGGCCCAGTTAAAAAGGAAATAAATTAAATGCATCAGATTTGGAAAGGAAGAAGTAAAACTTTCTCTATTTGCAGATGGCATGATCTTGTATACAGAAAATCCTAAGGAATCGAAAAGAAAAAACAAGAAATTCATATAATGTTGTAAGTCAACTGTACCACAAAAAATGCAAAAAAAAAAAAAAAAAGAACTCCAACTAGAATGAATAAATAAGCTCAAGAAGGTTTCAAGATACAAGATTATTATTCAGAAATCAACTGAATTTCAATATATTAGCAGTGAATATTATGAAAATTAAATTAGGGAAAAATTCCATTTATAATAGCATCAAAAATAATAACATACTTAGGTAGAAGCTTAACAGAAGAAGTCCAAAATTTGTATTCTAATAAATACAAAATGTTGTTGAGAGAAATGAAAAAATATCTAAATAAACAGAAGGACATTCTATGTTCATGGACTGGAAGATTCAACATTATTGATAGTAATACTCCACAAATTGATGTGCAGATCAACTCAATCCTTATCAAAATTCCAGCTAGTTTTTTTTTTTTTTTTTAATAGAAATGGACAAGCTGATCCTAAAATTCATATGGAAATGCAAGGGGTCTGGACCAGCTACAGCAAAGCTGGAAGACCTAAACTCGCTGATTTACTACCGCAAAGCTACAGGAATCAAGGCACTGTAGCACTCACACGAGACAAACATGTCGACCAATTAAACAGAACTGAGAATCCAGAATTTAAAACCCACACGTTTATGATTTTTGACAAGAGTGCCAAGACTATTCACTGGGAGAAAGAATACTCTCTCTTTGTTGGGGCAACTGGATACCGTATGCACAAGAATGAGTTCAGATTCCTTCCTTACGCTGTCCCCCCAAATTAACTCAGAATGGGTATAGATCTAAATGTAAGAGCCAAGCCTATAAAACTATTAGATGAAAACACAGGAGTAAGTATTTATGACTTTGGGTTGGGCAAAGTCTTATATCTGACACTAAAATAGAAGTGACAAAGGAAAAAAATAGATAAATTGAACTTCAAAATTAAAAAATTTCATCCTGCAAGTGATACCATCAAGAGAGTGAAAAGAACACAGACTGTGAGGAAATATTTGCATATCATACATCTGATAAGGGACTTGTATCCAGAATGTATGGAGAGCTCTTACAATTTAATAACAAAAAGATAACTCAATTTAAAAATGGGCAAGAGATTTGAAAGACATTTCTTCAAAAATGATACATAAATGGCAACTGAACACATGAAAGGATACTCAAAATCTTTAGCCATAGTGGAAATACAAATCAAAACCACAATGAGATACCACTGTATACCCACTAGCAAAACCACAGATAACAGCAAGTGTTGACAAGGATATACAGAAATTGGAACCCTTATATATTGCTAGTGGGGATATGAAATGTTGTAACCACTTTGAAAAGCAGTTTGGCAGTTCCTCAAAAGATTAATCATAGAGTTACTCCATTACCCACAAATTCCACTCCTAGCTAAACACCCAAGAGAAAGACAAATATATGTCCACACAAAAACTTGTACACTAATGTTCATAGTAGTATCATTCATGATAGTCAGCAGAAGAAACAATCCGAATGCCCATCGACCAAAGAATGGATAAATAAAATGATATATTCATACAGTGAAGTATTATTTAACAACAAAAAGGAAGAAATTCTGACGCATGCTCTAACATGGATGAACCTTGAAAACGTTAACATTAAATGAAAGAAGTGAGTCACAAAAAAGCACATGCTGTATAATTCTATTGATGTGAATGGCCAAGATAGGGAAATCTACAGAGACAGAAAGCAGATAAGGGTTGCCTAGGGCTGGGGCAGTTGGGGTGGGGTGGGGAGGGGAGTGGGGAGTAACTATAAATGGATACGAGGTCTCATTTGGGGGTAATGAAAATGTTCTAAAATAGATCGTGTTGATGGCTGTGCAACTCTGTGACTAGACTATGAACGACTGAATCGCACGCTTTAAAGGAATGAACTATATCGCATGTGAATTATATTGCGAACACCTTTTGTGCATAAGGGAGATGGATTAGGGTAAGAATCTCTCAGTTCTATCAATTTGGAGAACATTAGGCGCGGTTTATGAAACCATTTTCTCAGACAAGCTGAACTGTGGGGTAGGAGGGGACATGAAAAAAAAAAAATGGAAAGGAGATTCCAAATAGCTTAAGTAGCCCTGGAAGAGGATCACTTTAGGGGAAGTACGGAGAATGAAGGATTAAGGTGTTTAAATGTCTGCCGGGGATGAGGGAGAGAAATCCAAAGTGGACGTGATGTTTGTAAAATAAGCTCCCAAGACTCTTGAATTCAGGTTGCAGGAAAGAGGAGAGATGAACCCTTTGCCTGGGAGAAAACGTACTAAGTAAGCCTGGGAGGAAAAACTGTGTGAAGGGAGGAGGCAAGCTTTTCTGTTTGTACCCTTTGCATTTCTTTTAGGGCTCTTTGTTTCCCAACTTGCTTCTAGATTGGTGTTGCCATCTGTGGCCCCTTCACAGAGACTTGGGCTGCTCTGGAAGGGAGTTCTCTGAGAAATTTCCCGGGGAGTCTTGTTGACACAATGGTCGTAAATACACTTGAGAAACTGGGTTTCGTCAGCAACACTCTGAGCACCCGGGTACAAACTATGGATGGATGTTGTGCAAATGTTTGGCAGAAATACGGACTTCCCTTACTTTTAGGCCTATCTGTGGCTTTTTGATACTGTAAACAACTGACACGGCCACGGAGGAGTAGTGTATCTGAAACTGTTTATACAAAAGAATTCCATCTGTCAGTCTGTTTACAGTTCACATGTGAATGGGCAAAACCTTCATAATGAGAGACTCGGCAAAAAAAAAAAAAAAAAAATCTGGGATTGGCTGCAAATAATTGTTTCAACAGGGTGTATGAAGAGTTTTCTTCCCCCACTAAGAGAGGTCTGTCAAGAAATTATGCTCCTTGATGACTTTCTGGTAATTCAGTGTCCTTTAAAATTAAAGACTGGAACCCTGGGGCTGGCATCTGGTGTTTCTGTGCGTCAGGTTGTGCGGGGCTCTCCAAGGCTGGGCAAGAGAATTGGACCAGAAGAGGGTTTCGCCTGAGGCGAGGTCAGATGCTGACCTGAAAGCACTGAAAAATCTTCACCGTAAAAGATATTATGAGTCCCTGGCGTAAGGGAGTCCTGCTTAGTTTGTCCTTAATCCTTCTTTTTGTTCCTCTTTGAGGAACGTTTTATTAAGCATTTGCAGCTCTTCCCCCCTGGAGCCAGGGCACTACATTTTGGTTCATCTCATAGGTGTGGTCAGAGATGTAGGCGCAGAGAAAACACTAAAGTAGCACAGGAGTGTTTGTGATGGGACTTGCTAACGGTCTCCAGGTTTTAATTTTGAAGACCATGTTCTCTCAAACTGTTCTATAGTTGCTGAATGGGGACTACCCGGATTTAAAATTTCACTCGGTACTGACTTTTAAAAATGAGGCCATTCTGTGAAGGAAATAAAAAGGTTTTCCATGTGAAAAATGGGTTTGAAAGGATGGACTAATAATCACAGTCAGAGTTCATAATTTTAATCATTTGACCACAGGAGAAAATAATCTTGTTTGAAAAATGAAACGCGGGGGGAAAACCTGCCTTCAAATCACCTTCGGAATTACTTATCTGTACATACCATATCACGTGTATCTTTTTTTTCTCTTTTGGCTTTCCTATAAAGTCTCTGCATAGACTTGAACACCTCCCTCAGTGATGTTTTCGAGCCCCTTAGTACTTCCATCATCAGCGCATTTTTCCTATTCCTAATGTCTAATCTAATACCCATGTACTGTTTACTTGGCTTTTATTCTTTTACTTTGTTTGTCAGTACATAACTATTTTTAAAGGTACTTAATTTATATTGGTTCAATCTTCCTTCTCACCAGATTATAATCTTGGCAGATTGTAAGTCCTCAACTTTACACCATCACTGACATAGAGGAGATTTAGTCACATCAACCTCATTCAGGTTAATGAGTTTTTTTCCTGGAAATGTCCTTTGAATTGACTGGCCTTTTAGCATGTCAGAATATCTGTATTTTCCTCTTATTCCCCCTTCTGTCTCCTTTCTCCCTCCCCCTTTATTTCCTTTCTTCCTCCCCCTTTATTTCCTTTCTTTCCACCACTTCTTCCTTTTCTTCTTACATTTCTTCCCTTTACAATTACACATTGAGTCCCTCTAACCCAACCAAAGCTACTGTCAAGAAGTTCCTAGTCTGATGCGTTAGACATTCAAGAATGTCGGTGATTCAAACAGCCAAAGTGCATCCATGAGACAGAGGGAAGGATTACCTAAGTCAATCAGGAGGGACAGGGGTGGTGACACTTGAAGTGAGACTTACAGGAAGAGTTGAAGTTGACTAGGCAGGTGAGGTTGGGAAGAAGCGGTAAAACCTTCCAAAGCCCTGAAGCAAGAACCGTGGTGGCTTTTTTCGTTGCCGCCCCGCCCCCCGTCTCTCCCTCTCTCTCTCTCTCTCTCTCTCTCTCTCTCTCTCTCTCTCATTATCTGTCTTAGTCTGCTAGGGCTACTATAACAAAACGCCACAGAGCAGGCGGCTTAAACAGCAGAGACTTATTTTCTCACAGTTCTGGCATCTGGAAGTCCAAGCTCAAGTTGCCAGCAAGTTTGGTGTCTCTTGAGGCCTCTTTCCTTGGCCTTCTCACAGTGTCCTCATGTGGTCTTCCTCCTATGTACCTACACTCCTGGTGTCTCCTCCTTTTCTTATAAGGACATCAGTCCCATTGGATAGGGCCCCATTCTCATGATCTCATTTAACCATGGTTACATCTTTAAAGGCTGTATCTCCAAATGCAGTCACACTAGGGGTTAGGACTTCAACATGGGAATTTAGGGGAAGGCCATTCAGTTCATGACACTATCGGTCTATCTTAAACTCCAAAGCTAGCCAGCTAGTTGGCATTTAAATGAGAGATGATTTTAGCCAATGCAGAAGTAACCATTGCAATACTGCATAGATTATTCAAAGTCTGCCACACTCTAGGTTTAGCGAAAAAGCACTGATCCTACAGAATCAAAATCTCTACTGTAAGAAGCCTTAAAGAAATCTCATTCATCCCCTTCATTCTGCAGAAAAAAAAAAAATTGAGACCCAGAGGGTTTAGATGATTTGTCCAAGGTCACATAGCTGGTTCATGGGAGACCAAGGATCAGAACCTGGGTCTGTTGATCACAGCTAAGTCTGGGTTTACAGGTTGAGAACAACCTTTAGCTTTGTAAAATGTGCCTTACCTCTATCCACAATCCGGAGCCTTGCAAGGTGTAATCTGAGTTTTTGTCAGTCATTAGCAACAGAATAAAGAAAAGAGGCTAAGTGAGAAGAAGAAAGGGGAAAAGAGAGAAGAAAAGAGAATATATACTCAACTAGGAAGAAAAAAACAATCTGTCTTCCTTGATGGCTAAAACTGAGGTCATCATCTTCTCTCCTAAGGGCTCCTCCCCCAGCATTTATTACCTAAATGGGTGGCACCGTCGATCGCCCCTATTCATCCCAGGGTAATTGGAAGCCATCTATAACTCCTCTCTCTCCCTTTCTCTCACCGAGAAACTCTAGCCCTGCACAAATCCTGCCAATTTTGCCTCCTAAAATTATTCACATCTCTCCTCTCCAGCCAATCCTACTACCACTCCTAAATTCAGGTCTTCACCCTCCTTCATATGGATTCTACCACAGCCCCCTAATTATTTAAAAATAATTCTCAATAGCATGAAACAATGGAAACCAACAGGAAAAGTAAAGGCATTAAAGGGGTGAGTCAGAGCGAGGAGAATCGTGTGTTTGGGGGGTGGGGTGGGAAGAGGGATCGAGGGTGTGAGGGATTGAAAAAATGAAATGCTTTTATTTTTATTTTATATAAAACTTGTTCTCTGCCCTGGTCTTATGACATGTTCACAAATACAAATTCAACATTAAAAGTAAATCAGGCTGTATAAAAAGCCAGTGCCTTCGAGAAGAGGACAGGGCTGCCCCTTAGGGAAGGCCGGAAGTAGGTCGGGTTGTAGGTTTCAGGTTTCCTCTTCCTTGGGAAGTGGACCTGGGCGGGGCAGCCTGCAGACACTCTTGGGCTGGAGATGTCCTGTCTGAGGCTGAATAGGAAGGGAAGGGGGGTGTGGCTGCAGGAACAAGTTTCAAGAAACTAGAGCTCTCTGGTGTGAGTGGTGAGCCCTCAGGGATGGATGGTCTTGGAGGGGATGACGGTGGCGGGGGGTGGTTGTGGGGGAGGTGGGGTAAGAGGAGGACGGACCAGGTGAACTTTCCAGCACTCAGCGTGAGCTGTCAGTCCTTCCACTGCCAGCATCTGTGCTCCCCGCCTCCTCTCTCCCTGCCACCCCAGGAGCCTGGGCAGCAGCTTTCCTCCTGGCGAGGACCCTCCCTAGCACACTCATCAGAAAAACACAGCCGGGGCGCATTACATCAGCACAGGGTGGGGCCTGGAGAACAAAACAGCCCCTCACTGCTTTGAGTGGGAATGATTCAACTCCATTCAGGAATGGGTCAAGGGGGAAAATCCACAGCTCAAACCTAATAATTTTTGCCTCGTGTTTACAAAGAGTTTGAAATGTGAGTGAGGTAGCGAGCCAGAGCTGTTATAATCCTTTGCTTTAAAGGTGCCCCTTCTGAGGATGCCTTTGATATTCTGGTAGAGTACTTCTTGCTTTTCTATACTCATCTTATAAAAAAAAAAAAAGAAAAAACAACTGCTTTAGTTTTTAATAGTCCTTGTCATGATGCTAAGTGCCAGACTCCAGCTGTTCTTCCCAAACCTCTGGGAGAGGCCTGGTTACATCTCGTTCTCGTAAATCTTGACTCCAGTTCTAGCAAGTCTTTAAGCCTGACCCTGACATGCCCAGGCAATGGATGATTAGAAACAGGAGAGGTGGAAAAGTCCACTGCCAAATTGTGTCCACTTAAAAAATACATCATCTGGCAACAGCCATTTCAACATGTGGAATGAAGTGGCACACGGCTGTCTGTACGAAGTGATGCAAGGTTACAGTCTGATGGTTTTACTTTTATATTTTTACACGACTTGACCAAGAAGACCAAAGTCAGGGCAAGTCTGCCGATGAGCTGACGCTATCTGGGCCCACCGAGAGAGGCCTCTGTGATTCACAAAGTGGCTTTACCTGTGGTGGTGTGTGACAGAGATATCATTTAATAGATATAAAAAATTATTTATCAATATATATTTACCAATATATATCTATTAGCATCAATTATTACAATTTATTAATACTAAATGTTTATTGGTATGAGTTACTCAGTATTGACCAAAGTTAAACTTTGATTAATAATTGAATGTTTGCCAGAATCCTTGGGCGCGGTGACACGAGTCTTTCTGGTCAAAGCACTTTGAGTGAAATGGTGTCTGTCAGCCCCCTGGTGAGGAAGTTAAAAGCTCTTACTTAAGCCTTCAGCTCTCTCCTTCCCCTCCCTCGACCGAGGAGACTGCATGTTGATCTGGCGGAACCACCTGATAGAAGCTGGTGGCCCCGAATCACTTGGGGAAGAAAAGCTTTTCAGAACCTAAAATGGACTTGCTGTGAGCAAGGAATAAATGTTCACGTGGGAGCCACAGGGCAGTCTCGTTTGGTTTGCTAGTGCAGCGTAACCCAGTCTGTGCTCACTGATAACATCCTCCACCGATGTCCCTCTGAAGAAGAAGAAAAGCTGTGCAAGGTGAAGGGATTTGGTCAAGCAAGAGGTGGTAGTACCCACAGCTTCGGATCGTCAGACACCTGACTAGAGGAGTCAGTGAAGGAACAGGGGAAAGAAAGAGGCCAAGAGGGGAAGGGGGCACCATCCCTGTATTTCTCCTGCGGTGGCAGAGTGGAATATTAAAACATTTCAATGTTTAACATGTGAAGTATTAGTAGAAATTATTGCGAGGTAACTGGGTACAACATTTGTGGAAGGCAATTGGGCAACATACATGAATCATTACATTAAATTCCAGATCCCTTGTTCTGGCAATATGACTTCTAGAGATGGATCCTTCAGAAATAGTTGAGTAAGTGGGCAAATGTATGTTTAAGAGTGATTATTGCAAACTTAGTGGGAAATTTTAAATATCCTAAATATCCAATCATAGGGACTTGATCAAATATCTAATTACTACATCTCTACTTTAGAATACTGTATGGCTTTAACAACAAGGAGATAGATTTGTATATATTAACATGGAGTGAGGGCACTCTGGTAGGCAGCCTCTGAGGTGGCCCCCACTGATCCCTGCCTCCTGGTAGTCCTGCCCTAGTTTAATCCCCTCCCCTTGAGTATAGGTTGAATCTAGTGACTTGCTTCTAATAAGTAGATATGGCAAAAGTAATGGGATGACACTTTTGAGATTAGGTTCCCAAAAGAATGGCTTCCTTCTTGCTCTCTTGGCTCTCTTGCTTGCATGCTATTAGGGAAGTCAGCTGCCATATTGCCAGCTGACCTATTGTGATACTGTGATTTATGATAAGAAATATATATTTGGTCTTCGTCCCCATGCCTGACACAGAGCTCCTAAAATCTTTGGAATTTCCTAATGCTGAGGGCCATAAAGGTGTCTTCCGTTATATTAATGAGGTGGCTTTTGGAAAGCACCTAGGTAACTTAAGATGGGGACTGGTTTCCAGGGGACCCAACCATGTGATTAGAGGGTTAGAACTTTCAGTCCCACCCCCTGAATTCTGGGGAAGGGGGAGGAACTGGAGGTTGACTCAATCACCAACGGCCAATGATTTAATTAATCATGACTATGTGACAAAGCCTCCATGAAAACCCCCAAGGATGTGGTCTGGAGAGCTTCCAGGCTGGGGAACATGTGGAGATTTGGGGAGAGTGGCACACCCAGAGGGGCACAGGGGCTCCACCCCTCCCCACATATCTTGCCCTGTGCATCTCTTCCATCTGGCTATTCCTGAGTGATATCCCCTTATAATAAATCAGTAATCTAGGAAGTAAAATGTTTTTCTGAGTTCTGCAAACCGCTCAAGCAAGTTAACTGAACCCAAGGAGGAGATCCCTGGAGGCTACAGTCTCTTAGCTGGTGGGTCAGAAGCACAGGTGACAGCCTGGACTGGCAGCTGGCATCTGGAATGTGGGCAATCCTACGGGACTGAGCCCTTCACCTGTGGACCCTGGTGCTGTCTCCAGGTCATTAGTGTCAGGACTGAGTTGAACTGTAGGATGCCCAGCAGGTGTCAGAGAATTACTGAGTGTGGGGGAAAACCCATACACTGGAATTGGGTGCTGGATCGACCTGTGGAGAAGTTCCCATGTCTGTCACCACACCTGGCATGTACTGAACATATTTATTCATGTATTCAGCAAAGATTCACCAGATACCTACATGTTAGGCATCATGCTGGCTCTCTGGATACCATGTTGGGTTGGTGGACCCAGCCTTTCCTCTTATAAAGGGTAGAGTAAAGGTGGGGGAGGCTAACATCAAGAGAGCAAAGATACAGTCTGGGGTGGAATTCTGAGGTGAGGATGGTCTTGGGATGTTCGGGGAAATGAGTAATGGCTGAAGCAAAGAGGAGGAGTGGGAGATGGTGAGAGGTGAGTTTGCAGAGGTGGGCAGTGGCCACCAGAAGATTCTCAGTTTTCTTTTAAGTTCTATGTGAAGCCACAGGGAGGGTTTTGAGTAGGCAAGAGACCATTTTCTTTTGAAAGGATGGTTCTGACTGCTCTGTGGAGAATAGGTTGGCACTGGGCAAGAATGGAAGTAGGAAGGCTGGTTGGAGGCAATGACATCCATCCATGTGAGAGGTGGCCATTGAGGGGAGGGAGCAGCAGGTCTCGGGTACACTGTGGAGACAGTCCTAACAAGGTTGGTGATGGACAGGCTGTGTGGGTTGAGGGAAGGGAAGTGTCAGAACAGCCCCTAGAGTCCTGGCCTTATAGTGCCATTTACTGCACTGAGGCATGTTGCTGAAATGGCTGTTGTATGAGGAAAGATGAAAAGTTCACTCTGGGATGCTCAAGAGATATTTAAGAAGAGTTGCCGACAAGGCAGTTAGAGAGTAGGTCTGGGTTGGAGATAGCAATGTGGGAATGATTAGCTTACAGGCGGTTTTTAAGCCCACGAGGGAGAATGAAGAGGGAGAACGGAGTGAGAAATTAGGGCTTAGGGTTTGAGATATTAATACTTGGAAATACAGTTAGCACTATGTCTGGTACAGAGGAACACTCAATAAATACATTACTTTTATAACTTATAAAAACCACTGTGGTTGCTGCTGCTCTTGTTGTTAGTAGAGACAGAGAGAAAAACCAGGAGGTGTGGTGTCACAGAAGCCAGAAGGAAGGTGTGCAGATGCAGGAGTCAAGTGTTGCAGAGTCACGAGCTGGACGTGTGGCTCTGTAGCTAGACGTACCTACAGGGCTCTAACTCTCTGGGTTCTGAGAGCACAGCTTTACTCCTCATTCACTTCCTGCCATCACTGAAGTCACCCACAGTCCTTTGCCATTTAAACCAGGTCTGGGATACCCCCAGGGTGCTCTCAGGCACCTGAGCACATTCTCATCAATCACCACCCAGCCAACAGAGTGAAGAATCTCAACAGCTAAGCTGAGATGAGTTTGTTCGCATTTTGTTCAGGATAGGGGAGCACCTGGACACAGATGGACTAGGGTTACTTACACTATGTGATTTTTAAAAAAAAACTGAAGTATAGTTGACTTATAATGTGTTAGTTTCTGGTGTACAGGATAGTGATTCAGCTACATATATATATTATTCTTTTTCATATTCTCCTTCATTATAGGCTACTACAAGCTATTGAATATAGTTCCCTGTGCTATACAGTAGGAGCTAGTTGTTTATCTATTTTGTATACAGTAATGTCTATCTGCAAACCCCAAACTCCTACATCACGTGATTTGAGGGACTCAGAGACCTCCTGTCATACCTGATTTTCCTCTGATTGGGGGAGGGAAGAAGGAGGGGCAGATTCCGTGAGAACCTGGAGGATGAGCTGGTGATGCTGACCTCATTCCACTGAGGCCTCCTGTGAAAGGTCTGAGACAACGGAGAAATGTAGCCCAAGACACTGGAAACTGTGTGAGCGCATGCATGTGTGTGTGTGTCCAGATGCTGTGTAAATATGATGAGTGAGTAAAGGATAATTATGGCATGGGAAGACAATGGAAGGAGGAGGACGAGTGACTACTTAATTTTCCTTAGAGGTTGCTGAGTCCTGGGCCAGCCACCTTTGCAAGCTGGATGACCTGAGATAGCTAAATTAGCGCAGGCTGGTCCTGGAGCTGAGGAAGGAGTGTGATCGGACCACCGGGTCTTACCACAGTCTACTTCCCTGGCACAGAGCGAGACTGGGACTTCTTGGATGCTGTGTATTGTACAGGTGGCCTCCGTTTAAGAAAATTCAATAAATAAAAACTTAAATTCTTGAATCAAGTCCCTGAATTGGAATCTGGTCGAGGGCAAAGATCGTGTCTTATATTTCTTCCATATCCTTCACCCACTAGGCCCTCCATAAACACACATTGTTTCTCTACTGAATCATTCATCTCAGGGCTCTTGGAAATAATGAGCTCCCCAGCAGGCTAAAGATACATTTCTATTTTCAAAGATTTCCTGGCAACCCTTTACGGGTGTATCTATTCTTTAGTCAAAAATACATCTGTAGACAATTTTAGTCCAAGTGCACATATAACCAAACAGAATCAAATTCATGCATTCGTAATGCCTTATCATGGCATTGCTCAGGCAGGGAATTTTATCTTAATAGGCAAATATGTACTTTATAATCAATAAGAATTCTATTCCTAGGTGCACAGGAGGAAAAAGGAGGTAAGACATCCTTCTTATAGGAAACTGAGTACTTTCAATTTCAGTTAACGTTTCCAGGAAAATAGTTACAACCTTTTAAGTTTTTTTGGCTTTCAGAAGAACAAGTTTCTAGGACCCCAGAACCTGCTCAGAAGCGAAAATGAATCAGCTGAATTCAAAGAACTTGCATTTATTCCAGGTGGCCAAATTCTTCTCCGTCCTCTTCCTCAGTTCCAGTAGAGCAGAGGTGACCTGTCTGGTGGTGGTGGTGGCGGGGGGGAGGCCTGGGTCCTGCTGTGGGGCTGACTCACTCTCCTCCAGGCTCAGACCCTGACTCCAGCAACCCCGCATGGCCCCTGGGAGCCTTCCTTCTCCATGTCTGAAAAGGGTGAGAACCTTCACCTCTAGAGTCGTCTTTGTTTTGTGCAATTAAACAAAGGTTAAGAGGCCCTTTCCCCCAAAATCTCTGTATATTTATTTTTTCTTCTTTTTGGAAGGGTAAATTTTAACTTCTTTTACTGTTGGGCTTATGGTTGGGTTCACAGACACGACCACCCTTCTGGCATTTCTGTTGAATTCCAAGGTGCTAGGATGTTTTGGAGCAGGGTAGTGGGGGAGGGGAGCTAACGGATCCTTTCCTATAAAGGGCTGGATTTATTTTGCTTTTTGGTTTTCTAACTCCTCTTGGTGTGTGTCTCCTTGTACCATTGCTGCAGTACATTACAACCACAAATATGCCTCTCCCTGATGGAGGGCTGTGTGGCGTGTTCCCAGAGAGACGAGTTGTTTGAAGTGACTGCGTTCACTCCTGGAGCCATGCTTAGAACAGACTTTTATGCACTTATACCTGTGCGGCCACCCAGGCTGCAAGCGTCTTGAAACTTTGGGGCTCGTAATTCAAGGAAACCACTTTCATGCATAAATGAGAAATACATCCCTGGTGCGTGCATCACTGAGGGCTGGGCCATGAGGAAGCAGCAGCCACAGCTCACAGAAGGAACGAGAAAACCACAGCTTTGCCTGCAAAATTGGCTGCTGGAAGCAAAGTGTGCTAGCACTTTGGACAGGTTATATGCTCAAATTTGTTAAATCATTTATAGGACTCCCTTTTAAAAACAGAAATCTTTCCTTAAGCGTCTGCATTCTGACTTAGACACATCACTATTTAAACTTCTTTAGTTTTTATTATTATGGTGAAGCACAGGTGCAGGTGTGGAAAAGCAAACCTTTGAGAAAAGCTATGGTCTTTAAAAGGAGCGGCAGGGCTCAGTTTTCTCGTTTTCAATCTTCTGATGATTTGCAATGGGTGAGCAAAGAGCTGAAAGAGTTGCGTTCTCTTCAGGACCACGAGATGGTGAATTCGTCCGTTATTTTGACTTGCTAACATAAGTAATGGAAAATGATTTCACCAATTCTCTTCAGGCACAAAGGTGTCACAGAAGTCCTTTGCACTGGCCTATGACTCTGGCATATGAGTGGGAGCTGGCCGGGAAGAAGGTCTTGAAATCCAGCTGAAGATGAAGAATTGCCCCAGGTCTGGGCAGGTGTGGAGTCAAATCCAGAGAAGGCTACCCAGAAAAAAGGAGCAAGTAGGTTATAGTATGTAGAATACAGGTGTCAGAGAGTTGAATGCTGGTCCTTGGGTGGAGGTCAAGGTTTCTTTGCCTACTTTTATGCTTCCCGGCGGCTGTAGGTAGACCTGAGTGTACAGGTTCTAATTCCTGGCTGCAAGAAGATGAATGATCTGTGGGTGATGACAATGATGACAGTGATGGCAGCAAGCCCTTACCTGATGATTACTGTGCTTACTGTTAGAAACATTTTATGTGTTTTAACTTATTAATTCTCACAGTAACTCCGTGGCATAGATGCCAGCATCATTTCATTTTACAGATGTAGATCATGAGATTGAGTTTACGTAACTTGCCTAAGCACAATAAACGATGGAGCCGGGATTCGAACCCAGGCAGTCTGTCCCCAGAGGCTGAATCCATACTCATGACTCGACTTCTTGGCATATGTTGTCCAAAATAATTTGGCTAGCCTGTTAAATATTTCTTCTGAGGAACCCACTATGCAAGTCAACTTGGAAGTATAATGCTTCAAAAATACCCATGTTCTTTCAGCAAATAGCTCCAGCAGCTGGGAAAATATGAAAACAGTCAGCTGCTATGATCCGATGTATAAATTGTTTCCATTCTTATTTGCCTCAAGAATGTCCTTTGAATGCTTCTCTTGCATTCTCCTTAAGCACACAGCGTGGCTGCCCCCGGGAGAGATCTCTGGGAATATCTTCAGATATTTGATTCTAGTGTAGTTAGCTCTTAAGAGCGGAGGGTGGGTGACCATTAGAATAATAACAGTGATCACTTTCTGAGCACTGACAACATAATAGGCACCGTTCTAGCATTTTACTGGTGTTATCTCCCTTATGATGTGACCGATTAGGCCAATATCACAATCCAGTTTTACAGATGAGGAAGCTGAGGCGCAGAGAGTTAAATAACTTGCTTGCTCAATGTCCCTAAACAAGAAAGTGGTAAACCCTGGATTTGAACTTGGGTTGGGGGAGACTCTAAAGCTCTTATTCTTAACCACTGCAGTACCAGTGCTTTAGAACCTGGTGACACTGGTATGGAAAAGAATGTGAAAATTGCTAGGTCAATTTCCCAACTGTAATGTAGAGGAGCAAAATTTGCCACCTCAAAATATCTCTGCCATGTGAATCATTTCAAGCTGAAAACAATAAAGGCCCAAAAGACTCAAGAAGAAATCTTGACCTTCCCCCTTAGCTGCCTAAAGAATTTAGATAGAAGGTCTGTTCCTATAAAAGAGCTGTCAGCAGAGATAGCTGCACAGAATTTGGGCTAAGTGTGATTGGGGGGAAACTCTAGGCAGGGCCTAGAGCTCAGAGTCCACTCTGTGTCCCATTGCCTCTTCATGGCCTAGCAAACATCTGTTTACCAGACATTTGCTTTTCCACTTTTCTTGGAAACTGCATTCCTCCCCTTTGAAGCCCCAAACCCTATCCTCAACATCCTCTTTCATCTTTACCTGAAGATGGTCTTTAAGGTGAAGGTTTCAGCCAGTTTGGTGAGTTACTCGGTTCTCCTGGATCTCTCCCAAGTATATGTTATTAAAATTTTGTTTGATTTTCTCCTATTAACCTGTCTCATGTCAATTTAATTTTTAGACCAGCCAGAAGAAGGTAGGAGGGTACAGGAAAAATTCTACTTCCTTGACAATAATCAGGAGATTTGTGAGATAAACAATAGGGTCCAACTGTATAGCACAGGGAATTATATTGAATATATTGTAGTAACATATAATGAAAAAGAATATGAAAAAGAATAAATATGTGTATGTATAACTGAATCACCATGTTGCACACCAGAAACTAACACACTGCAGATCAACTATACGTCAATAAAAAGATAAAATACTGAAAAAAAAAAAGATTTGTGATGGTTTTTTAGTGTGTTAATTTGGGTCAGCTGAACTACATTTCCCAGAATTCACTTTTCTGTATGTTTTTGGTGACAGAGGATCCACGGGAAAATTCTTGGGGGATTTGGAGGCTAAAGGGAAGCAGCTGCCATCTTGTAGCTCACACACATTGTTGCCGATCTGCTGAGTCGTTTTGTGATTGGTGTGAAATGGCAGTTGGGCCTGTAAGGCTCTCCATCCCCTGGACTCTGCGTCAGCATCTCTGACTTCGGGGCCGGGTGTCTGTGTTTAGCTCTGTGAAGAAGGGTCCAGCTTCTGTCCATCGCCGAGGTCAGAATCAGGTTTTACCTACCCTTGAGGGGTTTCAGCTTGTGCCTGTGGCTTCCAGCCTGCCCTTGATATCCTTTACTTTACAACCATAGTGTCTTTTCCCCGGTGGATGTCCAGCTCCAATATCGGATGTAGAGACAGACAGCCCCACAGAGACTGTTTATCTAGTTCCCACAATTGGCACAAGGCCCATTCCCTGGAATGAATCCCTCCTGGTTCTGCTTCTCTGGTTGGATCCTGACTGATACAGTGCTCTGAAGGTCGTCTCTACTATATGGTCCCTGTCTCAGCATCACGGCCATTACTTAGGCTTCATATTCTTTATGCTATTTTACTTGGTTCTTACTTATAAGATAAACAAGGTAGGAACTCTTTTTGGAACCATTTTACACAAGAGGAAGCTGACGTCCTGTGGGGTTTGATGGCTTTCCCGCAGACTG
Source organism: Camelus ferus (assembly GCF_009834535.1). NCBI lineage: Eukaryota > Metazoa > Chordata > Mammalia > Artiodactyla > Camelidae > Camelus > Camelus ferus. The sequence continues at coordinate 54,055,339 of NC_045701.1, forward strand.
CGCAGGATTAGAAACCGTTAAAGAGAAAACCACGGGTCCCAAGTGGTGTCACTTGTGTTAAAACCCATGGCACCAAACCTAGATTTAATACCTGGCCTAACTGCAGGTTCAGCCTTCCCCGGGAACACAGCCTTAATCGGCCAGTCTAGGGTTTTCTGGTCAGCACCAATGAGGGAATGCGTGATATGGGTCCTCTCCACCCTCCCATCCCTCACAAGGGAAGAAGGGATGACGGGCGTGATAGACCCTCACCCCTTTCCCTGGCCTGAAACTATCTTTTCTTTTCTATTACTAATAGCTTTCTTGCCCCACCCTCCTTCCTGTAAACACCTTTCATTCTGCACAGCCTTTCTGAGTGCCTTCTATTTACTAGCTGGGATGCTGCCTGATTCATGAATTGGTAAATAAAGCCAATTTGATCTTCATATTTACTCAGTTGAATTTTTTTTTAACAGATTCCAGGCTACTGAACCTGGAAGTTAAGTGTCCTACACTTACTCTGAGTCCCCGTATCATGGTTGTCAAACTGATGCACACATATTTGGTGTTAGATCTTTTTGCCTGAGTCAGACTCCTCCATGCGTAGTTTGAGCTGAGATTTCTTAGTGAAAGTCAAATTATATGGAGCTTGATGTGGCATTTCCTTCTACCTGTGCTGGAAAATAACCTGCTTTTATGGACTGAATGCCTCTGTTCCCCCCCAAATTCATATTTGGGATCTTAACCCCCAACGTGGTAGTATTAGAAATTAAGGCCGTTGGGAGGTGATTAGACCATGAGAGTGGAGCCCTCATGAAGGGGATTAGTGCCCTTACGAAAGAAACCCCCGAGAGCCCTCTCTCCCGTCTGCCATGTGAGGACACAGCGGGAAGATGGCCACTTTTCAACCAGGAAGTGGGTCTCACCAGACGCTGAATCTGCCAGCACCTCGATGTTGGACTTGCCGGCTTTCCGAACAGTAAGAAATAAAATTTCTGTTTATCAGTCACCAAGTCTATGGTATGCTCTTTTAGCAGCCCAAAATAACTAAGACAGCTGCTGATAAAGTTTTTCAAGGTTCATGCATACTGTCTACATACTCTTGTCTTTCATAGGCAAAGGTCTCACTGTCTAGGGTGAGGGGCCTAACAGTGCTCTCTCCTTCTGGCCAGGCACCTTGTGAAGGAAGCAGACCACTCTGAGGGAAATCCAGAACAGAAAGTCTTCCGGCAGCTTATAAAACAGAAGTGATGTATTGACCTAGGAATGACATGATCAGGATCAAGCTCTAAAGGACACTAACATGTTACTCTCTTGCCTATGGACAGAGAAAACTGTGTGTGTGTGTGTGTGTGTGTGTATGTTTTCCTTTCTTTCTTTCAAACTGAATTTTATTTGAAACTTGAAACTTCTTTGAAACAGTCCTTGGCACTCATGAACCACACACAGTGCCCAGCCCACGAGAATGCAAGCTGCAGGCAACCAGAGACCTTGTCTGTCTTGCTTATGATGGTCTCCAGCACCTGGTACACTGACAGTGCCTAGTGCATAGTAAGCACTCAAAAAACACTGACAGAAGAAATGGTTGTTAATTGAATTGAATAAAGAGAAATCTTTGAAGATGAGTGTTTCTCTCTTATAATGATATCCATCACCAGAGTGGCTATTTCATCCCAACTCTTTTAGCATGTACATGCATTAGCTGTGTCCACATGCACACACATAGTCACATGTATAGACACACAGATGTTTAGACCTATGAGAAATCTCTTTCCCAAACACTGCGTAATTAATTGCATAAGAATTAATGTCTCTAAGTGCAAGAGCTTCCCTCTCACATGGCTGCTCCACCATCCTTACTATTGACTGGAGTTGTCTTTTGGAAGAAGGTGAAGATTGTGAGAAAACACCAGGCCAGGCCACCTGGCAGCTTTGGTGCCGCAAGTGAGGGAGAAAGGGAAGGGGGGTGGGGGGAGGATTCTGAATAGCTCCCAAGCTGAAACCTCTCAAGAGATCTTAAAAATAACAATTCTCCTTAAAATCTGAACAATGGAATGGGAGGGAAGTAATTTTCAAGACCCAAGGGTCAGGACCACTCGGTGTGACCTATGTGAGCCAGAGCCTTTAGGAAGACCTGTTCTCCTGAGTTAGCTGCCATGTTGAAATGAACTGAAAAATATTGTAAAGGAATAACTTTGAAAATGTGAGCCCTGGCTAGTCTCTTTATCTCATGGGTTCTCTCCCCCCCACCCCTCTCCCTTCTCTACTGTTGGTTTCAATTAGTCTGTGTTCTGCTCTCTCTGAGTGATCCCAGTTCCACCGCATTTCCTTGGTCATCACGCACATGACCATGAGCCGGAGTCCAGCTCTTTGAGTCCAGAGGTTCTTATTTGTTAGGAGTATCAGGGTTTTCCAGGACTGCTACAAAGCTTATCTGTTCATGTTATTTCTCAATATCGAATCACAGTAGAAAAACAGAATTCCCCTGCTTAACACAGGTAAGATTATACTTGGGAGCATTGATGACTTAAGCAAAGATTTTCCACCTATGGCCAAGTGATTGATGGCTTACCCATCTGCACATAAAACTAAGGTTTAAATCTTGGTTCAAATGGGTCATATCACCTGCAGTTTCCAAACAACTGCTTATTTTCCCTCAGTGTAAAATAACAACCACTGAGGATGAATACCTGTAAGTTAGCTTTTTATTTCTTCCCCGTTCAACAAACTAGAAGAGCCAATCACTTGTTATGTTACTTGTTCTGTGTGACACTGGGCGGGGCCTTGAGGAGGTGGCCAGAGTTAGTCTGTGGTTTGTCCCTGTGCTGTCTTCTCGCAGCTGGAGAAAAAGTCCATCCCAGCAGGTGTCATAAATACCAATTTCTCTATCAGTTAGATTTACTCATGTAACTAGACACAGTGGATTCTGGACTTTCCTCGGAAAACTGGGAGAGTGTTTTTGAAGGAAGTAACAATGAAAACTTTGGTATTTTCCTGTTTTTTGTTGAATTCTCCATCCATCTGATTCATCCTGGGGTATCAAAGATTGCTTTCTATTCAACTTCTGGTTCCAGTTCTAAAAATACTATGTGTAAACTCCTCAAGTATAATGTATATGTATACATACATATGTACACACACACACACACACAGAGTCAAGTCATTTCCATTTTGAACAGCATTCAGACTGGTGGTCTGCCAGTGTCTAAAGAACAGTCAACATGCTATCTGAATTATGCCACCTTCTGGGTCCTCATTAGCTCTCACCTAGACCAAGACCACTGTGACCCATTCCCGACTGGACCTCCTGCTTTCACCCCTGGCTCCTGACCTCTGCTTTCTACACAACAGTCAGGGTAATTTTAAAAAGTAAACCGGACCATGTCACTCCATTACTTCCCACTTTCTAATAGCTTCCACGGCAATACGAGGAGAATCCAAGTGCCTTACAATGGTCCACACAGTCCGACATGATCTGCCTTTCTCTCTAACCCGTCCTCATAAGGATGCCTGCCTTGATTCTGTTTTGGGATGATGGTCCCTTCGGCCTCAGGAGCCCTGTTTCTCCCTTCCTCCAGCTCTTGGCATGGCCAGCTTTTCCTGTTCATTCAAGTCTTCAGCTCAGATGACTTTTCCAAGGGTGGACCTCCCTGCTCATGCTGGCAAAGCAGCTGCCCCACTTCCACTCTAGCCTATGTCTGTCTTTTTATGTTCTTTAGAGGATTTGTCACTGCCTGAAAGTGTTTATTGCATGGGACTCCCACAAGAATTCCTGTGTCACGAAGGCAGAGCCCCCTCTGCCTTCTCGGTTACTGTACCATAGCACCTAAAACCGTATAAGCATCTTCTAGGGGCTCAGAGCATTATTTGATGAAAATGAATCAATGAAAAATTCTACTGTCAAAGCAGTTTTGTGTAAATTTGCTGATTTGGTGCCCACTTTTTTATTTTGAAAAACTGTAATCGCAAGTACCAGTGCTGATTGGTTCTTAGGGAATATTTTAGTTGGAAATATTGTTCAAACATTATTCCAAGGAGACATTCCCTTAGAAACATCCCTGACAAGGAGTCATCTAGTTTCTAGTAAAATATCTTCAGTGTTGAAAAGCTTACTCCTTATTTATGCAGCATGTTAAAATGTTAGCTCTGTTTTTTCCCCTTAAAGTAAAATCTTCCCATTCTGCTGAATCTTAGTTCTGTCTTGAGGAGTTACAGAAGATAAATCTCGTTTTCTCCTTCACACAGAAGTACTATCCCATAAAGTCATCTCTTGGCTAAATTTCTTCTATAACCTCAATGATTCCTTACATGACACTTTTACCAGACCCTTCATTGTTGTAACATGTTCCCGAAAATTTTCACTTCCTTTTACTTTTCCTGAATGCATTCTTCTTTGCTAGCATTCCTATTACATTCCGGCACCCAGTGTAGAGCACACTACATACCCCTCTGAATAAGGAGAAATAATCAGGGGTCTGAAAAATCACAAAAAAAGCTGATTGCTGTGAGATTCCCCCAGGAAGGAAAGGTCATGTCTACCAGTAGGACTTCTTTTTTCACTTGTTGTCCTTTCTTTTAACCATGTTGGTGCTTCCTGAATTATAGATTTGAGGGAAAGGAATGATGGAAGGCCACCAGATTTCTCCTTTTACTCCACCATGGAGGTGGAGGGGCTTTGCAGGTGTTACTCTTTCTCCCTGGACCCTCAGTAGGAGGGCATTCATTCTGGAAGAAAGGGCGTCGCTGACTCCTTGTCTGTATGGTTCTGCTACATCTTCAGTCCGAAATCTCGACAAATATAGATTATTTTTCCAACACTTAATATTGCTTCAAAGGCCACAGTTCATTCCTTCCTGGTTCCCACTCAACAACCACAGTATAAAAGCTGGATTCAGAGTAGGAACAAAGTGGTGACTCTCCTTCAAACAGAAAAGTGATCAAATGGATAATCTGTGCTCCTTGGATTTCTCTGAAGGTACTTTGGTCTGTACATTTTGGATGGCATGTGAATTACTAGGCTGTGTTGAAATGGCCTGAATGGATTCCAAGAAACCACTGAAGTCAAAGTAAAAACAAACAACAAACAAACAAACAAACAAATAAACCACTTAGTATTAAAAAAAAAGTGGCAGGCCAAGAATTTTTTTTTTTCTGTTCCAAATGACTAGGTTTCTTAAAATCTGTTTGTGTCTAATTAAGTTCCTTTTTGAAAACTCAAATCCATTTGATTCTATTTTCTTAAGTGGCAGTCATTATTTCATGGGAAAATAAAGTTCTTCAAAGGACAGTGTTGTCCCAATAATGAGGACCCCTCTATTGTTGGCACATGGGCAGGCAGAGAGAAGGTGGCTTCGCAAGCCTAAAAGGGACGTGATGCCCTCAGACATATTTCAGTCACTGAAGTACTCACTGCCAGGGTCTCACTCAAGGCACAGAGTTGGACAACACTTTCCATACACACCTCTTGGCCAGCTTCTTGGACTTGGACAAGTAATCTCTTTTCCCATCCAAACCAGTCCTTAATCTCTACTTGAACCATATAAAAGTTTACAGCAATAGTGCTGGCCGATAGAAGCTATGAAATTGACCCCAGCAATGCCTCTGAGTGTCTCCTTTAACTAGTTTTACTAACAGACTCTGGCTCTCCTGGTACTTCCTTGAAGGTCCAGTGGGCAACTGGTGTGGAACCCAATCTTCACTAAGCTGGAAATTCCAAACAGATCCAGCTCAAAAAAAAAAAATTTTTTTTTTTTTTTACCTCCAAGCTTACTCATTTGAGCACATTTGTAGGAAAAGGAGGATTTTAATACCAGGAATACCATCGATTCTAGAAATTTGTGGTTAAGGATTCCAGGAGGGAGAGTTTAAATATTCTTAATGTTCTTTGATGGTCATGGTGTTTTTATGTGACCTTTGCTAATGAGTTGTCTTTGATGGAATGAAGAAAATGGGGGAGGGGTATATGCAACAGGATGAATGAGACAACAGTGTTGCTGCCTGAACCCAGACATGCTGTAGAGACTGGAGTGAGAATTCCGAGATGAACTAGGAGGATCGACAGAGTCCAAGGAAATTATTGTATCATCTGCTTAATAGTTCTCCAGGGAGACGATGCACATTTTACTAGAAGCAAAGCCAGAGCAAATTTATTTGGTAATGTGTAGCCCATCGTCTACAACTGGAGAAAATTAGAGCTCAGTCCATGAAATAGGGCTGGCAAATGTACGTCAGAGATCTTTTCTTTGTTACAGGAATGTCAGTGCGCAGTGTAAAAATATAGAGCTCCCAAAGACAGTAAAAGAAATCAAAGATATACCTGTCTTAAAAAATTACATCTCTTTGCTGAAGATGGTGGGCTTTTCCGGGAGAGTGTTCTATTGCTATTGCTCACGTAAAGAATTTAGCATTGTGGTCAAGATTCTTAAATTGAAGTCTTTATCTTAAAATTGTAGAGCAAGTGTACATGGAATCTCTTGTCAAGTAATGTTTTGTGCCCATTTTAGAGATAGTGCCCTAAAAGGAATGTAGAACAGAGTGAAAACTACATATAGAAACAAACTTCTGTTTCCTTCATGGACAATTTCTTCTCCTAGGATAACTCAAGACCACCAATCACTGCAAGGATGCTGTTGTGATGGAAAGATGGCAGGCAGAGACCTGGCAGCTTTTATTTTCCTCTGGGCGCAGACAGCCAAGATTACAGAAGGTGGCACCTGTTCTCCTGACTTTGCTCTACTCCTCTCTTGTTTAGGAATTCAGACGGGCCTATCATTGTTCTTTCACTGGAGTCTGGTTCCTTCTTTCATTTAAATGGCTACCTGGGGTCTCTGCTCATCTGTGTATCAAAGCTGAGGTTATCTTGGGTTTGAATCTCCGCTCTCAAAGTTGTGCATTGGTAGGGCTAATACTTCTCTCAGCCCACAGTTAGCCTGGAAAACAAAGCTGGAGGCAAAATTGTATGTGCTATCACTTTAAAGCAGGACAGTCCACCTGTGAGGTGGAAGAGAGAAGGATTTATCCATCAGCTCTTATCTCCCACTGCTTTGCCCACGACTCCTCTGCACTTCTGGGTTGTACCAGCTGGTCCTCCTGTAGCCACTCTGGAAGCCCGGACCCAAGAGAGCAGCTGCCTCTTCAGTGAGCCAGGGGCCCTGCCGGCCAGCCTTCCCACGCTCTGCAGAACCAAGACAACCGGTCCGTGTATGTGAGCCCCAAGAGGGTCTCATGGCACCTCACACCACAGTGACTAAAACAAAGCCTTTGGCAAGAGGCACAATGCTCCGTGTGTGAGGTGGAAGGAAAGATGCTTTCAGTCACGTCTGTAACGACATTAGATTCCAGGAGCAGCGGCTGCAGTGGGTCCAGCTGGCCCAGCACACAGACCGTCACCATGAAGACAGACATGCAACTTCCTCCAGCAAAGGTCAAAACCTCTCACTGGGGCCAACCAGACAGCACTTGGTGCTGGGCAAGCTTCCTGAGGGGTCATAAGCGACAGGAAACCATTTCTGAATGAGCCCAGGGCAGGAGGTAGCATAAGTTGGGTCCGGCACATTCCCCATCCTTTCTAACCTTGGTTTCTTCATGGGTAATGAGCCGTACCTACTGTCATTTCCTCTTCTTCCCCATTACATGCTTCCCTCCACAGCGTTCTCTCTCTTCAATCATGTGCCCCACTCAGCTCTAAGTCCGCCTGCTTCAGGTCTCTGACCCTTGGCATCTCCTCCTTTGCCAGCCTTTCTAAACGGCTTCATTGCTAGTTTTCAAGGATCCTGATAACCCGTCCTCTTGTGCGATGCTCTCTCTGACTGAATGGGAGTGGCTCTTGCATATTTCTCATCTTCCAAGCAAAATATATGGGCATGTTACTTAGGTTCTCCTAACGCGCTTGACAATGACTGTATTTGGAATGTCCTTCTGAAATACTGTGGGTTTTGATACTGCCAGTATTATCTCCTAAGAGGCAGCGTCTCTTGTTAGGAGCTGCAGAGTTATCCCCGTAGGAGCAAATTTATCACAGTTTTTGGCTGTTGATATTGAGGAGTGAGGAATACTCCCTATGGTTACTGTTTTTCTTACTTTGTTTTATTAATATTCAGTAATGACCCTTTATTTCCTCTGACCCTCTCACCTGAGGAGGTTTCTCGTTCTGTTTAATTCCATGGCGTGAGACTCCTTAATAAGGTAACAAGCTGTCCTTCAGTAGAGTGATGGACGATACACACCTCCACCCCTCCCCCAACCCAATGGGATGGGGCTTGATAGGTCAGGGCTGCAGTCTGGGACCAGAGCTGGGTAGGGGGAAGAGGAAATCACCATCTGGGTGCCCAGAGTGGACAAGACAATGGGTGATTCTGAGCCACTGTCCTTAGGGATGATGAAGGCTGAACACAAGCACAGGCAAGCACTGCCAATAAATACAAGGCACTGCCTTCAGGCTGGACAATGAGTGACAAAGTCAAGAGACAGGAGCTGGGTGGAACCAGAATGAGGCAAGAGCAGGAACAATCAAAGAAAGGTTTAGACAATTGCAAGAATGAAGCTGGAGCATGGTACCCTGATTTTAATGGCCATTGGCTGGACAGAGCTCAGGATGTGACAATAGTGAAATAGATTCAAAGTATGGCATCTAACAGAAAACAAACTTACGGTTACTGGGGAAAAATGGGGCAGGGATGAATAAAATGGGAGTTCGAGATTTGCAGATACTAACTACTATACGTAAAATAAACAACAAGGTCCTGCTGTATAGCACAGAGAATTGTATTCAATATCTGATAATAACATAATGAAAAATAGGAAAAGGAATATATACATATACGTATATATAACTGAATCACTATGCTGTATACCAGAAACTAACACAACATTGTACATCAACTACACTTCAATTAAAAAAAAATCAGCTTTTCAAGAAAAAAAAATAAAGTGCATGACAAAAAAAAAAAAAAAAAAGGATTGCATCTAATCGGAGTATATCAGATGTATGACCAAGACGGCCCATGTGGAAGGGAACTTTTATAAGAGACACACTTGCCCTCTTATCTCCAGCTGCACACAAGCACTGAGCTATGCATTGAGAGGAAATAAATATACATGTAAACTATTCCAGTTGGGTCAAGGAAATGATACAGCAGCAGGTGGAGTCTGCCCTCTTGCCTTGGCTTTCTCCCTGCTGGGTGATGTACATATTTCATAAGCGGTAAACACAAAGCACCATTTAGCACCCCTCCCGTGCATACACCTTGACCTGTTCTTGTCGTAGGCAGAAAGCCAACGAACCTTTGTTTCACACTGTCTCAGAGTATTTCATGTTCTCTTGGACAGGGAACCTCCTTTTCTTGTTTTTGGTATGTGATTTTCAGCTCACTGCCTGGGTAGGGAAGCAATGTTTGGTTAATGTCAAATTAACTGAACTGTGCCGGCCTCAAAGTTCATGTTGTGGAAACTGTAGCTCTTCTCATGGTTTGGAGATTTTACATCTACACATTACATTCAAAAAGCCAGAGTTTAGACTCATGGAAAAAAATAGCTCAATTGATGACTAATTTTACATCAGAAACTTCCAACTAGAGAAACAGTGTGCTACAGAGTCCGCAGGGCCACCCCACCCCTGGCCCCCTGCCCTTTGCTTGGATCAAGGAGATTTTCAAGTGTCTCTTGGAGAGAGGGTGGAGGGAGGACCGCGCAGAGGCCCAGCTGCACGGACCCACACAGCAGATGGTCCTCGAAGCACAGGCGGCCTGAAGTTACTCTCTACTGGGCTCTTCTGACTGAGCTATTGAGTCATGCAGCCACTTGTAATGCTGAAGAGGATTGTTTAGGAGGAAAACGGGGTGGGTTTTCTTGCTTCACATATCTGCCCTAGAAGGTCGTGACCCGTAGTTCTTATTGCACACACTTTTATTTACGCACCATAAGGAATAATTTCCAACTCACTCTCCCCACTCCACTCTTTCGCCAGAACATATAGAAATATCCGTGTGCAAAATGAAAGGCTCTTGTTTTCTTGGCTGAATATCAAGATTTTTGCAGAATTGTCAACTCCTTAAGAGGGGAGAAGCATAAAATCCAGCTGTAGAAACCCAGCAGTGACCTAACATGATCCAGGTGTTTCTAGTTTTCTTAGAAACGAAGGCGAATGTGTACGCGATGCCTGACCAACCGTACGGAGAGGATGCTGCCCAGTAACACTAGGTTGCTGATAACAGTTGTGATGGGGGTCGTGAGTGCATACACAGTGTACCACGACTATATCGGATTTGTGAAGATTGGTTTTGTAATGGTGTTCTGAAAGTTTGTGACCTTATATTTCCCCAACTCCCATCTTCTTCAGGGCTCATAAAAATGTTTTTGAAAGCAGTAAACTTGTAAACACAACAGGGTGGGATGGAAAATGTGTGGAGAAATGGGTTTTAGTCTCAGTTATGCCACTTGTCAGCCACATGTCTGTGGGCAAGTCTTCAATCTCTCTGATCATCATTTTTTAAATCCCTAAAACTAATGAAATAACATTTTCTCTTCACACCTTACTATAAAATGAAGCACTGGGTTGGGGACAGATTTATGTGAATTACTTGGACAAAGCTATGGGGAAAGGTGCATTTAGTAGTCTGCAGGCTTATCTGTTCAGTCTTCAGTAACATTCTGTCTCACCATTCATTGACAAGATATGGGCTACTATATTTTTAGGTTATATTTTTAAGTGGTTAAAATTGAACTAGTTGGAAAAGAATGAACTACTTCTCCAGAGTGAATAACAAGTCACCTGCCAAAATCTTCCTCATTCATCCTCAAATTTCACCTATTCCTCAAAGCACTCCAATGTCTTTTAACCAGAAATGACTCTCAGCACTGGCTATTTCCATGGTGGCTCTACTGTTAGTCCTGACTATGGCTAATGGTCATCTGGGAGCATGTCTTCCTCCCAGGGCCAGGAACCTAAGCCTTAGTCAGCTTTATACCTGCCCACCTTACCTTCTAGAGTGACAAGCATGTAGGTGTACGATGAACACTTTCTTAATTGAATTACTTCATTTCTTTGGTAGAGTTTGCATGGGAGGGAAAAATGGTGGTGGCTGTTGGGGAGCATCTGATGTTGGTGAAGACAGTATAGGGAAAGAAAATCAGGGAAAGAGTCAGACAATTGGATGGTAATCCAAGCTTTGCCACTGTGTTGTTGTATTGTGGCCTTGGATGAGTCACTGAACACTCTGAACTTCTGTTTCCTCCTCTTTATAATGAGTGAATAGGATGAGTTGGCCTTTAAGGCTCCTTACAACACTAAGTTTCTAACATTTCCTGTTTTATGCTACCTTCATCTAAGGTAAGGTGCTGAGAAGAACTCTGAGCAAATCAAGAGATGTTTTAAAATGGTAATCACCTAATAGGGTGATTTCAAAGCAATAGGAATCTACTTTGTTTTGAGAGATTTTCCATAAATGTGGGATTTAGGGTAAGAAATTTATCAAGTGTATCTAAGGACAGTTTAAAATTAAAAACTTAGCCTTATAGGATGAATCCAAGATTATATCCACTTAGACAATTGTACAGATTGCAAAATGCAACATATTAAAAATAAATATGGATTAGAATTTTAATGAAGTCTTTGAATTTTGGTGGTTATTATCTTTTAATTTTACCACACATTTTTTTTTTCTTCATGTTTTCACATTAGAACAATTTGGAGTTATCCCTGAAACCTGAAGTATCCTTTAAAATAGCATGGCATGAAATGTATCTTTATTGGTGGAAAAGGATAGAACTCTTCCACAAGTGTTGGTTAGTTTCAGTTCCAAAGTTCAGGATCTTCTCCTGTGGAGTCACAGCAAATTCGGCAGACACTTAAGTGTAATCTTTGGGTGGTATACACTGCACCAAATTATTTTATTGCTGGGTCCTCTGTAATTTATTGAGACCGCTGTAACATGATCTTGTTGGATCGTATATGTACATACACAAACACACCACTTCTCTCTGTATCGATTATACTGAATCTGCAATGTAAGTTTGGCAATCCAGTCAACTTTACAATCCTTTTATCAAGATTGACCTTCCATCTACCTTCTTAAGGAGCAAGAAAGAAACTCAAATTTTAAGGCTCTTTCTTTTCCTTCTTCTTTTAAATTCAGTGGAATCCTTACCAAATGAAGTCAACCTTTCAGTGAGTGAACTATTTCCATTGTCCAGTTGTCCAAGTAAATTTAAAGCAGAGGGTGTTTTTGACAGCTTTGTTAATGTAGTTCTTTTTTCCCCCTTGCTGGTAATTCAAGCGTAATTGAGGTCTAGTGTTGAGCTTTAAATATGTTCTTGGGACTTGAAAAGGAAGCTTGATGAGGCGTGTACAGCAGCATAACCTCTCAATTATTCACACATTTATATGACTGTAATCACCAAGGCCTTTCATTGTAAATATTATGAACACTTTTATAACCAGACGTTGATATGAGCTAATAGGCGGTGAATTGCAACTCAGATGATGAAACTACAAACAGTAATCAGAACATGGCCAGGGTCATCAATCATAATATCATTGTTCATTTCTAAAATCGCTGATGCTGTATCAGGTCACAGTTGAGTAGTACCCCAATAATTTTCAAAACTTCAACTCAAAAAGTCAGATGTGTTTGACAGTAACTCTAGCGTACCCAAACTTCTCACTGGCTTAGTTGAGGACAAGGAGGACTGCTGCTTTTGTGTCTTGCTACTTTTAGATTTAAGTAATTTGGAAGATCTCTATCACTCAGCATGCCCTAACAGCTGTGTTTAGTAAAGTGTCCAAATTTGGATTCTGCTGGTATAACAGTAACTAAAAAAATGGGATGAAAATCCTGCAAAAACATTATTAGTGACCTTTACCTCCCTTTGTCCTTTCCTCCCTTCCTGCCTACTATCAATTAATTAATTGAATCATTCAACAAATATTAATTGAGTCAATATCTTGGGCCAAACACTGTCCTAGGCATCAGGGAAACAACCCAGGCATGCGCTCCTACTGCCCATATAGAGCTTAGGTTCCAACGCCACAACAAAGATTGTGAGCATTCCTGAATTAGTTTCATCCTAGACACAACCTCTAAGTCATTAAAAAAAAAAAAAAAGCAATGAGAGCAATAAGTTCAAATGTATTCTGTTAGAATTTAAGTCTGGGTAACCACTTCCTTCTCCTTCCATGGTGGATTGAGACTAGAGATGTAAACAAGAAGATTGCTGGTCACTTTTGTTTCTTTCCTTGAAACAGATGAGGAGATGGCTGAGTCAATAATAAGATACTAGGCAACTGCTTAAAAAACAACATTTTGAAGGAAAAAGCTCTGGACAGCCTTGCTGTGTCATTTTCCTATTGCTTGAAAGCTCATGTGATGAGCAGTAATAGAAGTATCTATTTGCAGATGACATGAACAAGAGAGATTGTGTGTTTAAGTTCTACCATGGCTTAAAAAACATATATGGTTTACTACACATCAGATAAAGGAAGCATAGTCCTGGGTAACAAACGACCAAGAGCACAGCAGGGTTTGGACATTCTTTCCTAAGTCCCTTCACTAAGGATGACTGAAAACCGGGACCAAGGATAGCTAATAAAAGACATTAATATAGATACTGAAAATAATGACATACTAGTAGCAGCAGTATCTGACACCTGTTTCTTCTCTTCGGTCCTATAGTGGCTGCTGTTCCTCTTCTGAGTGTCACTCTTCCTCTTCTACAGACTCTTCTGGCATGATCATTTCCATGTACTAAGACCCTGAGAGCATTTGCTCCAAGTTTATTTGAAGCACAGTTTTATTGTTATTGTTGTTTAGTTTTAATCTGTTTTGTTTCCAAGGATACCTTACTCTACCCATTTCAGTGTGAAAAATTCTAGCTTCTAATTACTTATTAGCAGGGAATGCTATCTTTTTTTTTTTTTTTTCCTGTGCTCTCTTATAGTCTGAGTTTTTTTCCTTTTAACCAAAAAATACAAGAGAGAAGGCTTTTACCTCTGAATTGCTTCCAGATAGAAGTGAAAACACAGTTCTCCATTAGCTGGAAACACAGCTGCCATCACTAGTCCTGCTCTGCCCTGAAGTATCCTCCCTGCCAGCAGCAGCTCACTGGTGGGCTGTTTTGCCAGTTTCATGCCCTCAGTGTTGTGAGCTGTGCTTGGACATGTCGCTGCCCTGCTGAACCAGTGGCTGCATTGTCTGACAAGACTAGATTGGACTGACTAGGTACATAAGATCCAAGGATGGCCCTTCCATAGTCTTGTCGGTCACCTCCAGCAGAGGTGTCTGGGTAGAAAAGAGGAGACACCCTCTCTCTGCTCTCTTGTTGGATTTTAGAATGGAGGAAATTCAGAGCCTGAGCAGGTTGGTTTTTGAAACTGAACTGAAAGGCTACGGGGTAGACTTGGGGTCAGCGCAGCGATTACAGGCTGAAAATTTGAGGATGGAGACCAAGAGAAGGGGGAGAACAAAGAAGAGATGTGCTAAGAAGGTGTGAGTTGGTGTCTATGAAGTCCCCGAGAGAAAACGTATGAAACAGAGACACACGCAAGTTCATACTCAGACACACAGCAAAAACCTCCTCAACTCCTGACTGCTTTCTGCTTCCACCTTGACTCATGCTCCTTACTTTGGGGCACCTTAAAAGAGCCACCTTTGCCCCTTATGACCAAACATCAGTCAAGTGTAATGAATTTTTGTTGAACATTGTGACATTATAATAATATTGCAGCAACAAGATAAGTTAAGTACAAGGTATCTTATGTAATTACCACCCTCCTGCTACCACTGGCCATCTGCACACTTTTCTTCTAAATGCCTTGACGTTAGACCGTAGTTGGAAAACCACCAGAAATTTTCTCCTTTGTTGATGCTTATTGAAAAAAAAACAGATACCATCAACATCAGAACTTAGAGGTCCATATTATGTAGTTCTTCGTTATTTCATTTTAGTGAATGCTTTATGGAACTAGCAAATTGTTACATATAATAGAAAAACAGGCTATGATGAGGTTCTGTGTTGAATACATGATCTAGCAGCCACAAGACGTGTGTGTTTCATTCTCATGGTGTGACAGCTGCCAGTAGATTACTCTAGTGGAGAACACCATGTCCTGAAGGCAGCTGAATATAGAACTCACTCCTCTGTGGGGTTAAGTGAAAGAAATGTATTTGGGGGCATTTACATAATTAACTATCTAACTGTTCATTTGTGTGGTTGCCTCTCTCTGTAGACTCAGGTTTGGCAATGGGCTATAATAAAGCTTTTATTTTGGCAAGTGCAGGATATCACTCAGGAGTAAGGTAGGTCTTCCCCAACATGTTTGCTATGTAAAATGTACAGCATCCGTGCTTACTCACGTATTCCTCTTATGTAGCATGTTTATCTTCTTTTATTAGCTTTCCATGCTTGTGTCCACATTGTTCTTTCCTTCAGTCATCCCCTCAGTTGCCATGGGAATAGTGGACAACGTGGGTTGGAGTGGAACCTAGAGCCACCTGTAAACGTAAGAAGGGGAAAAAGTTCTAGGGATATGACTCATGTGATCTAGTGGTAACAGGTGTTCATGGGTGTTTTTAATATCCATGTATTTGATCATCATTGGTCTATATTCCCTACCCGGCCCCTCCAACCACACACACACACACACAGAAACAAAACCACCTAATGTTGAGTTAGAAATTGTTTTTGTTCAGATAATGGAAAGGAAAATTTTCCTGGGGTGGAATAATTCTAATGGTATTTTTTTTTCCCTTTGGAATTATAACTGCAGTAGGCACACCGAATTCAGTGCTGGAGACAGCCACCGTCCTGTGAAGAGACAGCACCTGTCCCATTCACACAGTGGGAGTGCCATGGAAGGGCCCCTGACCTGGAGCCATCTTACTTTAATAATGGCTTAACACTTGTAAAAGATTTTTAATGGCTACATGAGACATACTTAAATATTAAAGGCCATTCCTCTTGGTTGATTCACAAACCCCAATGAACAGGTCTCCGCCGCTTCCAAGGCTGAAGAAACGTGCCCGGCTTCTCAGGCCAGCGCGGCGAGCGCGAGAAACGAAGCCTGGGACAGAATCGCCGAGGCTCCGCCCTGCGCCCGGGCTGCCAGCCTGAGAAGCCGTCTCCACGGCTCCTCGGCCGCCTCGCGCTGCCCGACTCAGAAGCAACATTTGGGTCTGTGTGATACCCATTTCTAATCCTGCTCTAGGAGAGTTAGGAAGAATGTCACGGAAATGGCAGGAGACCGTCTCCCTCGAATACAAGCGCTTTGCATTCATCGCGGTGCGCTCCATTGGCTCCGGTCCCCCAGCCACAGCGCCGCACTCACAGCCCTACCGGAAGAGCGCTTGGTGCTGCTTCCTAAATTTGAACAGACCGGTGCTCCTGGGTCATCCACGTAAATGGACTTCAGGAAGGACTCACGAGCCTGGTGACTAGGGCTCTGCGCTTTTCCCAAGGCCCTATGATGGAGCGTCACATAGCACGAGACGGGCCTGTACCATCTGGAGATGCTTTAACTTACAGAAGGGTACAGACCTCCTGCGGGGAAGGTATTTTCAAGTAGGGAGCTGAGGCCATGTGAGCCCAGAAGCACTTGGGGTTTGGCAAGCTCTGTGGTATTTTTTAAATATTTGGGGGTACAGCCGAACCCCAAACGGATTTTACGCAAAGCGCCATTTCCCTTTCATTTTCCCAAATTGTGTATATTCTAGGGAAATTTAATCTGTGTACTTTGGAATCACTGAACCCTCATTCATCAAAACATTGCAAGGTAAATACTAGATCTAGGTTCAAGAAATCTCTTGAGCTCTTTGATAAGCAGTTTTTTCCTTTGAACTCGAAAGTCAAGTGTTGCCAGCTTTGAATGAACCCTGAACCCAGAGAGGTACAGAGCTTTTTTCTCACATTATCCCCCAGTCGGTTTGTGGAGTTCACATGTATCCAGTATGAAGCCATGAAGGGGACAAGGCTTCTGGGGGGTAAGGCCCTCAGAAACAGACCTTGGACATTTATGAGCTTTTCTTTTGGGGCCTCCCGGCACCCCTTGGCTCTGCCAGCGTTAGCTCTCTCCTGGTGCAGCCACAGGCCCAGGTCTGTTCCGGCCCTACCTGGTGCTTCTGAACCTTTCAATCCTTTCTTTATTTAAAACTATATCTTATATATAAAACAGATAAACAACAAGGACCCACTACGTAGTACAGGGAATTATATTTAATTTCTTGTAATAACCTATAATGGAAAAGGATCTGAAAAGAAAATATGTATGTATGTATATGTATAACTGAGTCATTTTGCTCTACACCTGAAACTAACATTGTAAGTCAACAGCACTTCAATAAAATTAAAAAAACCCTGTATCTTGTCCATCATGGGGTTTTATGCACTAATTTTTATTTTTAAAACACTGCATTGAAGTATTATTTATTTTGATTACTGAGTTTAGGGGCACCCTCTTAAATTTTGTGCCTTACCCTAGTCCCGGCCTTGTCTTAAACCTGGGACTTCTCTGTCTTCTTCACTCTGTGACTCACAGACATGGGTATGGCATCCAGACAAACAGCCAAACTGCTCCTACCTGGAGGGGTCGGTGCAGGGATGGGGGGCCTGGGAAGGGTTCAGTTCATCCTGAAGCCTGTGTCTTGAATCCATTTGAGGCATCCCAGCATGAAGAGTGGGTGCGCATAGTGGCTGAGAAAGTGCTCTAGCTCAGCCCTGCCTTTGTGTTCAGCTGGACTGTCCCTTCCTGGAGACCAGATGGCCTGTGTCCCGTGTGCCCGGTCATGTGGCCCTTCCCCCATCGTCTGAGTTGGTGCTGAGGCCCTGGCTTTGTAACTGCCCCTTTGTCAGGACGTTCTCTGTACAGTGCAGGGTAAGAACGGAATAGACACTTGCTCCTAGGACATAGCCTTTTCCCCCAAAATGATTATTTCATTTTAATCTCATACAGTTTGAAACATTCTACCCATGCTATTCTTTATCCCAGTGGTACCGAAGGGGAGATCCTGAGCCAAAGGAAAGGGAAGAAATTTGTGTTCACACAGACTATTGTTGTCAAGACTGGGTTTCAATTCAATGTCTTTGTGTTCCTAGGTGATGGCTTAGTTATTATTGTTAGTTATTGCCAGCAGTGATTGAGAATGCCTGACCCCATGCTGAGTATCTTCCTGGGTGCACTGTGTCATGTAATCCTTACAACAGTCTGAGGTTTGAACTACTAGCCCTAATTTACAGACAAGAAAACTGGTGTGTTGAGAAGTTAAATACCCTCCCCAAGATCACCCTGATAGGTAAGAGCGGGATCCAGAACTTCCTAACTCAAAGCTCTGGTTCTGACCCATCCTTCTGTACACCTCCCTCTCCTATAGTCCTTACACTGGAAAACAGTTTCCCCTCCTTTATGGGGCATTCTGACCTCAGAGTCTTTAACATTAAGACACTGGATAAATAGAATGCTTTAATTCTTTCATTAAGGTTTTGATTTCAATGTGTTTTTTCAGATTACAATGAAAAATGCTCAGAGTCGAAATTACAGCAAAGTCACATCATTTTGCTTTTCTACATTGCAGCCTTCACAATGCTTTTCTTCAGTTCAGAAGCCCAGGTTCATTCAAGCAGCTGCTCGTGGGCTGGTGTCTGCAAGTCTATATGGAATTAGACAGACAGCAATTTGCTGTAAAAGTTTTGGGGTCGGGTTGAGGGATGGAAGCCCTAAAGAATTCAGTTTGTCTAGTAACAGAATGTCTGTCTGCTCTCCTTAAAACCCTGGGTCTAGACCTACTGTGTATCCTTTACTGGCTCCCGCTCTGAGCACACTTTGTGAGGAGTTCTCAGCACATTGCCTTCACTTGTTCTCTTCTGGGAGGGCTGTTTCCCTGGCCTCCAAAACTCCACTGAGAGCCTCCCCCAGAGTGTTTCTCCCACCAAGGTCCCAGTCTGTAGATCTGGCCTGTTCCTTGGATATCTGATTTAGAGAACACGGTTCCTTGGGAACTGCCAGGGTCCTGTCCTCACGTGGGACCCTCGCCCCCCACCTCCCACCTTGTGAAATTCCAGTGAGGAGGTTTAAAGAAGGAGCTCTTTAGCTAAGAAGGCAGCTGAATGGGTCTGGGACTGAGAGCACAGCAGCCTGTCCAGGACTAGTTATGTAAGAGAGCCTCCAGCAGAGGACGGGACCTGATTTTCTACAAATAAATAAGGCAGAAAGGCTACACTCACTAGTGCCACAGCTGGGAAGCAACTATGAGCAATGAATTTCTCATGCGAACGAATCCAAGCTCCTTGGAAAACAGATGCTGAGCCCTGGGACTGGCACTGGACCTCCCCTGGCAGGAACGGCAAGGTTCAGTGAGGGAAGGGTATCCGAGACCATGTGTTCATAAACACAGCTGAGGGCCAGCAACCTGCTTTTCTGCCCTGCCTGGGCTGCACTGATGGCCCCCTTCCACGCAGCCTTTCCACCATGATGCAGGCAGACATGCAAGGCTTCTGCAGCCCACGCTCCAGAGAAATAATTAAACAGTTTTTCTTAACCTCTTGAACTTTTCATTTATTATTGCCATC
The DNA here is from genome assembly GCF_009834535.1 of Camelus ferus. Taxonomy (NCBI): domain Eukaryota; kingdom Metazoa; phylum Chordata; class Mammalia; order Artiodactyla; family Camelidae; genus Camelus; species Camelus ferus. Next base: position 54,074,869 of record NC_045701.1, read on the forward strand.
CATTATGTCTACCTTCTCCAATCGCAGAATCCCGAAACTGAGCTCTGGGGTCAAGGGTTTATTGTTTAATGGAGATAGAACATTTTGTAAATTGCACGAAGTCACAATGTTTATAATAGAAGCTTCTGGTGTACTGAATCTTTTCCATTTAACAAACAGTGAGCTTTGACATGTGTTCTTCCTACATAGCAAGAAATTTGGGGTAAGTGCAGTACTGGCATGAACACGTTACCAAATCTTTCCTGTAAACCAAGTGACATCCGCAGTCAAATAAAAACATTCCTTCCACCAAATACCAGGAAATGCTAAAAGTATCACTACTCTTCTAAGGTCATGTTAAAATGAAGTTTTGGCTTTTAGAACACAGAGTAAGGATGAAGAAGGCCAACATTTTTGTCTAATACACATTTGCTGCTACAAGTCCTCAGGGACAAACTCGTGGTTCAAATACGAACATGTGTATGAGGAATTTTTCCTAGGATTTAACCTTCAAATGAAAAGTGTAAATATTTTATGAAAATGTACATATGATAAAAAATACTCCTGTTGTCTCTGTTTTTACTAGAATTTGTACTTTCAAGTCAGAAACAGATTTGCTTAAAACAAAGCAAACATCCTCAAAAATGTACCCAGCCAAGATAACCAATGTATAAATACCTAGGATTAACAAAACATGAATATTCTTCAGTAAAGAAACAAGAATTGGAAGTTTGGAGGAAGTGATAGGAAAGAGTGTCTTAAATTTAAATTTTTAACCCTTTGTTTTGGAGATCTAATCAATATTTTTAAAGGAAACAATGTATGTGTGACACACTCCTGTGTGGTTCTCTTGGGACTTCACTGATCTAATGCTACGTAAAACTTTTTGGACCATAAATATAGCTGATAAGAACCAATGTAAAAAGTGACTTTCACGAGTAATTAGCATATCAATTTTCTTAAGACTCGTAATACAGGATGTATTTTTGGCTTATTTTTATGAGCTCCAAACACATACAATGCTTAAGTTTTCTATTTGGAATGGTCAGGCGGATTTCCCTGAAAAATCCCTCCTTCCCAAGCTGCCCCTTGGAGGGAAAGGCTCACTTAATTTTTCTCACTGTCTTAAGTTTCTAAAATAATTCTATAGTCCTTAATGTTTGTTCCAGTGGACTCACTTGCCTATCTCGGGCCAAACAAGGCCTTTGCAGATACTCAGTCCAGCCATTCCTGATTGACCAGCAGGTGTCACTGTGGGTTTGGGTGGTAACCCAATTGACCACAGAAAAGAATGAGTGATGGGGGGGAGTAATAGGAGGAGAGAAAGAGAAATGTAAACGCTGGTTCTTAGAGGAAGAAAAAGTTAATTAAAAATCCCTATGTTTACACAGACCTTTTCTTTAGGAGCTCAGAGTTCCTTGTACCACTTTCCCAGCTCCTGGAGACCCAGATTTGATGATGCCGAGTTACTCACAGAAGATGACTTCACTGGATAAAACAGCCATAAAGTTGAGCAAAGTTGAGAAGTGCATCCTTGTAGCCTTTTCCTCACCTCTCAGGCCTTAACGTTGTGCTGCGTGGATATACATCTTTCTGAACCACAGGCATGTTTGCTTAACCTCAGAAATGTACAAAGTCTTCCAGCTCTTAGGTAGGTCATCGACTCATGGTCCAGAGTAAGATTTTGACTATCACTAACCTCAGTGGTAAAATAAATTCTGCTGTTTCATTAGTTGAAGGGGCATCTTGGTCTAGAAAGTTGGTTCTTATACCTCCCCCAAATTTGGATTCCCCATTTTCAACAAAGCTAACTTAGTCAAGTCATGTATCTTTCTGAGTACACAGACTTACTTAACAAATAAAATTTCAATTGGTAAAATGAACACATATTTCTTCAACTATCAACTTTAGGAATGAATGGCCAGAAAACCTCCTTGCAGAGAGAGGAATTCACAGCCGGCCTAATTTGAATAACAGGCTGTAAACTGATTTCTATTTTTGGGCTTGATCCATGCTGCTGGTGCACAGAGAAGGCAATTTGTTAAGAGGAGATACACAGCTTGATTTCCCCAAATAAGGCTAAACACATGTGTGAAACATCCTAATTTTAGTCAAGTTCTGAAGAAAACAAAGCAGAAAAGGGTTTTAAGGGAAACAGAAATCTTTCTATGTTCTGGAGTGCGTCTGTGCCCTTGTAATGTTCTAGCATCTTCTCTGTGCTGCCCACCTCAGATCATGGACCACCATCTCATGATGAAGTTATAGGACCTCACTGCTGGAGGTATTACAACCCAGGAGGGTTGAAAACAAAAACAATTTCAGCTCTGTTATGAGCCTCCTGCAGTTTCTACCTGGTTTTAATTCCCTCACCTTTGTGTATATATAAGGTTCCTAATGATAGAATTCTTCTAGTGTTGATTCTAATTAATAATTAAAATAATAAAGTTAAAAAAGAAATGGATTAAATGGACAGGTTCAGAAATATTTAGAAAACTTTATAGAGTATGAATATTTCATTTCCAGCTACCTTAGTTATTCATTCACAAAGATAAATCATTCTGAAGTCAGCTGATGTGATTCCATGAAAAAGAATACAAAGAATGGTTTATAATTCTTAGTAAAAGTGCTTCAGAAAATCCATGCATTTCTATATCTGTCTATCTATCTACCCCTTTCCCCACTCTGAGAAGGCCATTTTATTTGTACATAAAAATGTGTCATTAATGTAAGATCATTTTCTCTGGTGCTCAGAGATTAAGACACTTGCTTCCGATTTCTGGCAGAATGTGTAGGAGTCATAGCAACAGGCACTATAAGCACAAGCAGCTGATGGGTGTGGGGTGAGGAGAAGAGAAAGAAGAAAGAGGGATGTTAAGGTATAAAAATATTTATCCAGGGTAACAGAGCATCAACAGAATCTTCTTTTCAATTAGATGTATACATCTGTGAAGCACGGAATCCTTGGCCATTGGTTTATCCTTTGGAAAAATGCCCACCATTTCCATGACAACTCCTTAGACTGTTAGAAATAATAGTGATCACCATTTCCTCTGAGCCACTCTGCTCTTTGTGTATTGGACCGCTGTCGAACTCTTAATCCCATGTAACTCAGTGTTCTGTGTATGTGTAAGCGTGTGTGCACACAGACTTGTGTGCTTTTGCAACTGAAGTCTAGTTTCTCTAGGACAGGAGTTGCATGTCATAGATCTCGTATCCCTTAAACCTTCTACCTTGACACAAAACATTTGGTAGGACTTCAATGAATCTGTTGAATGGATGAAAATTATAAAGGACGCTTTTGTTTGGCAAGCATCGGTATTATGAGATTACTTTTATGTAGTCCATATAAATAATTCACTTCTTGTGGTTCTATATCCTGATGTGAAAATTACGCATTTACTGTGTTTTCATAGATATTAATGGGAACTATTAAAAACTAGAAATTATTTCTAGGTTGGTGGTCTTAGGCCTCTTATTGAATGAAAAAGACTGGAGGTAAATTTTCATTGTGAAAGGAATAAAACTCTACACATTGCTTTGTTAAAGTTCAGCAGTTTGTGTGCATGGTTGTTCTATTTATTTTATGAGGAACAACAATAGTAACATTATTTTTCTTTAATTTCAGCATTTAATGTGAAAAAGAAAATGGAGTTGAGAATGAAAGGATCGGAGTAACCAGTCTGGCCTTGTGATATTTCCTTTCCTTCACATCAAGTGTTTTGTTTAAAAAGTGTAGCTTAAAAATGAAACTATAAATATGATGACCCAATTACAAAATTTAAAGAAAAAGTGTTATACTTATGTTTTGGAACATCAGGTTTAGTTATTATGAACCAGACGATATTATGTTTCTGTTGGGGAAAATATTTTTAGAAGTTATTCAAAGAATTATAGAGTGAAGCAAATCAAATCATTACTTATACTTTTGTGGGGGGGAGCACTGTAAAAAATGTGCAGAAAAGACTAATGTTTATATATAATGATTTCATTATCATATTTCTACTTTCTTTGTCATCCAGGGTAAACTCTAAGGATATGTCATGAATTCCTGAGCTGCCATAAATCTGTGAATGTCAGACTCTGTGTGTGGGTAAAATGGATAATTTTCTGACCTTTGGTAAGCTTTCACTAGAGCAAAGGAAGTCCCTCCACATAATGTTTCCCTACTACAAAATACTGGCAGGAAGCCAAAGTATGCCCTTTGGCAAACTTCCAGTCTGGATGGCTTTCCTGGAGCTAGAAGATATTCATGAATCTGCCCAGCCCTGGGATTTTTTTTTCTTTTCTTTTTTTTTTCAGAAAGCCTCCGGAAAGACCTTTCCAATGTGCAACCTGCTGAGGGAGATGTGAGAACACATTAATCATGGATTTCTTCAAAAGGAACTTGGGGCTGTCCTGCCCTAACTCAACAGGTCCACCCTCCTGCACAGTGTGAGCCAGCAGACGATCACAAAAATGCTGGCAGATAACCTAGACGTGGATCTAGCTGCAAACTAAGGTTATGATAAAAATAAATGAGAATTTTCTGACCCTTGGAGATGAGATGCAGCCCTGGTTGGTTTTACTTCTGAAGGACAAAACTGCTTAAGCAGTTATAATATGTTAGTAAATATGCTGTTTATTCTTATTTTCCTGAGTTTTATCCCAAATCTCTATTTTTTCCCATCACTGTCTAAAAGTAAATTCATTTTCATTTTAAATCATCACAAGATAGAACTACCTTACACAAGTAACACATGGTTATTCTAGTACTTATCAACCTTAGAAGTTAAATGTATTTCTCTTTTGCTTTTATGTCATCACTTCCCATACTCTCATACAGTTGGTTTGACATCATTTGAAGAATAGTAGAAATTTAGTTATTAGTTGTCTAACAAACTTTTCTGAAAGTTTTCTCTTTCTTAAAGGGGTTTTCAGAGCATGACCTCTCTCTTCCCAACACCAAAAGGAAAAAAAAAAAAAAAAAAAAGAAGTGTTTAGGTAATATTTAAGCCTTTTGGTAGATTTAGTACATTTCAGAATCACCTTGGTGTTATAAACCAATACAATTCCTGATGATTTCACACATGCTTATGAATAATCCCCTATTTTTTGAAAGTGAAAGAACTAAATAAAAACCAGCCAGATCCACAAAAGAATTATTGGCCTAGAATAGATCTACTCCTGGAGAAAACAGAATAAAATTAAGAATTACACTAAAGACTACTAGAGTGTTTTTCTCTTAAGACTCAGCTGTCTGGGTGGTTAAGACTCTCTCAGACGTTTCCAGAAGCTGACTACAGGCCAATAATACCCTGGTGTCATCTCTTGCAGTTCTACAAATTTACTCCATCATCCCGCTCATTCACATGACTTCCTCTTCCTCTGTCCATGACATTCCCTCAGCCTTGAACATCACACTAACTTTATCTAAGCCCAATTCATCCTTCAGAGCCCAGATAAAGGGCACCATCTCCCCAATGCCTTCTACCGTGTCCCCGGTTTAACAGAGCCTCAAATCTCCCAACTCTTGGGGTACCTTGGGTGAGCCCACTGGTAGTGATACATCCTGACTTGCATCAGAATTATCTGTTTGTATGACTTACAACTAGAAGGCAAGTTTCTTGATATTAAAGATCATTTCTCCTTTGTGACTGTATCCCTGCAGTCTTTCGTATAAATTGCTTAACCAGTATTTGTTGAGAGATTAAAATGTGAAATTATCTTAAGTGTTGGCAATGAAATGATCAGATTCCTATTTAAACATAAACAGTCCTGTAGGGAATATGAATTATCGTCTTGTTTCACTCCCTTTAATCGCTAACTGTTCATTTGTTTATTCATGCCTTCAATAAGCGTTTGATTGACTTTTAAGGACAGCACTTACTGAGGGGCTAAAAGGGCTTGACAATAAGTGGAGAAAGACTGCAATTATAATTAAGACAGTAAAACACAAACTTTAAACAACATGAATATTTCTAATAACACATTAGCAAAGAGATGAAGCAGGTGTCTTGCACTCCAATTCCAAACAAGTCTTAATGGTCATCTCAGAACTCCCTGCTGGCTTCTAAGTCTTCCATGAAGACTGCATTACAGTTCAACTTCTCTTGCTACCCAAACCTACCTCTTTCTTCTCGCCCCTTCCTATCTACAGGTGCTGCACTCATAAGCACTTCTTAATAATGTCTTGCATGCCTATTTCTGTCTGAGTCCATTTCCTCAGGCCACCCACCCTGCCTCTCTGTTCCACTCCATGTCTGACTTCACTGTCACTCCCAGTATCAACTGTCCTTCTGCCAGATTCAGCCCTGTTGAACTCCTACCAGTCAGGTAAGATGTAACTTTCCCCAAACCACAATGATGAGGGCTGGCTAGGTGTTCTAAGTTGGAAGGCAAGGGATGAACAACTGAGCAGGAATCACGAGTTCAGCCTGGCAGTGGGCAGAGAAAGTACCAAGTGATAACAAAGGGCACCGTGTTGGGATCAAGGAGGTACACAGGTTAGAAGACACAGTCAGTGAGCCGGACTGTTACTGATAACCCGTGAAGGAAGCTCCGGCCCCAGGGTTGGTAAGCAGTGTAATTTGATAGGTGGGAGGGACTGAAGCGATAGGAAAACGCATTCTAAGGTGGTTGTATCTCTTTGTCTGGAACCAAGTTTGTGACATTACCTAGAGTTAATTCACGAGAGAAGAAATAGTGCGCAGGAGGAGGGGAGATCTGTGGGATGAAGATGGAAAATTAGAAGCCCCCTGTGATTTGCTTAGAAGCCAGTAACGTGGTTCACCTCTCTTGAGGTAAACAGTACCTACAGTTTGACCTTTAGGTACTTGGCTGATCATTTGAAATCACCAATATTCGACTATATTTAGCTCCACAAATTGTAGTAGTTCAATCAATTTATTTGTCGACTGTTTTCCCCTCACTAGAATGTAAATATCATTTTCCTCAACACTGCATCATGGTACCCAGGACAGTGTCTAGCACAGAGCAGGTTCTCAGTACAAGTTTTGGAAAATTAAGAAGCAAATTACTTAGCTCCAAATATTTTTTTGGCCATCATTTACTGTATTCCTTAGGACTCCTTTAATAATAAATTCCAGAATCCTAATTTATATTATTTAAACAAAGAAGGGAATTTATTGGCTCACACAGTTGGAAATTCAAAGGATTTCAGGCATTGGTTTCAGGAACAGCTAGATCCAGGGGCTTGAATAATGTCATAAAAATTTGGTCTCTTGCCTTTGCTCAAGTCTGATTTTCCTCTGTGTTGGCTTTATTCTCAGGCAGGATCCCTTAACTGATGATTCCTAGTAGCCATGGGTTTACAGTCATTAGCTTAGCAAACTCCAGTGAAAATAAAAGTACCTCTTTCCCAATAGCTCAAATCAAAACTCCTAACCTTGAATTTCACAGAATCTCCTTGGGCAGGGCAATATCTGAGGAGGTAGTGAAGGGGATCTCAGGTCCATGTCAGTCATATGGACTGAGAATGGGAGAGATGGTGGTTTCCTGAAGGAGAATCATGGCACGATTACCAAAATAATAATTAAAATAATAGCTAACACGTATTGAGTACTTATCTTCCTTCAACAGCCCTCTAAGGGAAGCACTATTGTTACCTCTACTTTATACCTGAGTGAACTGAAGTATAGAAAGTTTAGGTCACTTGCTCAAAATCACACAGCTGGGAAGATAGGGCCAGGGTTGGAAACATGAACAGTTCAGTTCCCAGCCCATTCCCTTTACCACTACATTCTGCTCCTGAAAAGGACTTTAGGGATAAGGGAAAACATGGATGTCTACGCTACTTTGCTTATTAAGTTACAGAGCCAGTGGTTGGGTAGCATCTAATTTACAATGGCAAATGGAGCATTACTGGATGTTCACTTGTCAGAACGTTGCCAGGGTGACAGTTTTCACTAAGGCGGTCCTAGAAATTGTTCTTGAGCTGCTAAGAAAGTGATTCCCGACCATCACAAAAGCTCTCTTTTTTGATTTCCTCCATATCATTTCCTCCAGCTTGCTGACTTCCACCAACGCAATTTGATTCTGTTTGAAACATATTTAGAGTATCTTCAATGTACTCAAGCAAGAAGGCTCTGTGATTGTTAAAAATATTATCAAATTATATATCTGAGTTACATTATGCTTAGACCCTTTGTAGCTTTGACTTCCAGTACCATCAGGAGATGTCATCATCCACACTCTAGTTGACCCTTTGGGTGCAGGAATTGACTCCCCAGTAAATGTCCCAATGTCCTGTGTCCCTCCATTCCCTACCCATCTCCTTGAGAGTAATTATCGAAGCTTATTTCTAATGAGTAAAGAGTGGCAGAGGCACAGAATGTTCTGTTTTCCCTTAAAAATGGCACATGGTGCTTGGCTGAAACGAGCTCTGGAGAACTGGAGGAAACAGAGGAATGTAAGTGTGTCCACTTAACCCGGGGTGGTGCTTGTCTTTGAGGCAGAATGTCTGATCAACTTTATTTCCTATACAGTGGGAGGGGAGTCAGGAGAAGAATTTAGGTCCAGGTTCTTCCCAGTAAGGCTTCGGCTTGGCTGATGCGTGTACTCATAGCTGTTGGACTGGTGGTTGTAATCTCTCTTCCTCTTTACAGATCAGGATCTTCTACAATTTCTTAATTTCTGTGTTCTCCTGACATTAGCTCTGTCTGGCCCTGGTGCCACCTCTGGGACTCACCATGTCTCAGTAATTCCATTTCAGTTAGTTCAAAGTCATAAGACTTACTCATTCATCCAAAATTATTGATAAGGTCAGTGTTAGATCAATGAATTTCCCTCATCCTACAAACTGTGGCCAGAGGGCTCCTGGATTCTGTGATACTGATGTGGACCTCAGACCAATCCCGCACTAGGGGTGATGGGGAGAGTGCAGTTCAAGGCTGAGTATATGTGTGCAGGAGTTGGGGTGGGATAAAGAAGCACATTAATTATGTCCTCTACATTATCCCAAATTGTTCCTCATTATAAGACAAAGTGATTTCTTAACTGATAAAGCCCCAGGAAAAATACAATGAGAGCTAGTTTTCATGACAACAACCGGTAGATCACACTTAATCCTGAGGCGACATCTGAATTCTCAAAGATAAACTATGGTCATGGAGGGGTTTTCACAACTACAGGTAGTTCATTTTTCACTTCTTTGAAAATGGTAATCCGATGATGCCATACAGACAGCTCTCTGCTATTCAGGACATTGCATCATTCCCAACACCAACCCAAACTGCACAAGAGACTTTCCTGCATTAGGTCATTCAATATAATTTCACAAAATAGAAAAATATAACACAAAAATAATGATTTAAACTGCCAAATCAAAAGCCCTGTTAGTAATGAGGAGGGAGCCATGATTGACAACAATGAAAAAGTCACAGCAAACCAAGTGCTAGTGACTGGCTGTGAGCATTCTCCTGTATCACAGGTGGGCATATGGACCAGTGCCAGCGTTCCGGAGAGCAGTACATGCATATGTGGTGAATATAAGCGTGCGTCTCCCCCGTGGCTCTGTTGTCTATCTCAGATAGAGTCCCCAAGAGAAATTCTCTGCTGTCTAAAAGGGACATATGAGAATATTCAGTGCAACATTACTTATGGTAGCTGGGACTGGTGGCAACCCAGATATCCATTACTAGAAGCAATGGATAAGTAAAAGGTTATGATGCATTCACCTTCATAATATGCAGCAGTTTGCAGTAATAAGCTAGATTTATAGACATTGATAGATCTTAATAAGAGAAGAGAAGAAAAGGTAACAAATTGAAGGAGAGTTGAGTGCAGTATTACTTATGTAAATTAAAACCAGGTACCGCACAAAGGAACACTAAATTCTTCAAGGACACATGGATATCCAAGGACATATAGTAAACAGAGGGGCTGTTAGAGGGGCTGCCTAGGGGAGGGAGAACAGTGGGAAGCAGGACGAGGACAAAGAGGGAAAATAATCAAATTTTAAAGGGGAGGGGTTTGCATGGCCAGATGGTGATCACCACCAACTGAGGAACAAGATAATTCCCCATACTGTACACCTGAGGTCCAAAGAAGAAATTAAGAAATGCAGAAGGGGGAACCCTTAGCTAGGTTAGTAAGGAAACCCACTTCTAACTGGGGGGAGAGCTAGAAGCCAGTGGTCTCCGGCTCTAAGTTCCCCTTTCTCCTGCCCGCAGCACTGACTCTGGGGCTGAGGCTCTCTGGCCCTTGTTCCCCCACCTTTTAGCTGTCTGACACAGAGCGGAGGGAAAGTGGAGGCCACCGACCAGGTTGAGCGACACCTGGCACGGTGATCATGAGACTTGGGGGAAAGGCGAGGAAGTCCTGAGCTGCAACCAGCACTGCATGCAGACAAAGCCCAGCAGGAAGGGGCTCCAATTCTGCCACCTGTGACTATTTCAGACCTTGGTTTCCTCTCTGGAAAAATGAAATGGTCTAATCTCAGCTCTCCCTTCCAGCCCTGGTAGTCCAAGAGTCTCCCTCTCACAAGCTCATCGGTGATGAAAGTGTCGTGCGGAGAGGTGATGCTCAGAACGTGTGCCCCTCTCTTCACTCGGAGCCTAAGGAAGCAGCTCGCTGCCCTCCATGACCCAGTGGCCAAGCGCACACGGGAGCTCGTCCCAGCCGCCTTCCTGTTAGATAGGAGTCGGGCAAACACGTTTGCTCTGATTCTTTAAAATTTTTTCCTTGGAATTCCTCTAAGGAAATGTGATATGCAGAGATAATAGATAAAATTGGCACATTTAAAGATGTCATTCTGAGGGCTGTTTTGTCATTCCTTTGGGTAATTAACTGTGCAGGATCATCTGAAGAATAGGAAATAAGGTACAATTACATTTTGTATAGAAACCATGTAAAAGTAAGCTCCTGTTTTAAAAGGCTCATACTACAAAAAGCAGGAATGTTCTAAAATAAAGTCCTCAATGACTTTTTTATTAGGAAAAAAAGGAACTTCTTTCCCTTTTATTCCTTTCGAATATTTCCATTTTCTCCCCAGGACTTTCACACCTCTGGACTAAGCAGACATGGGCATTTATTATAGAAGCCAAAGCTATTAGGCTGATTAAAATCAGTATTAATATGCATCACCTCCTTTTCTGATGGCCTCAGCTCTAAGCTGCTCCCCTAAAAGGTCAGTGTCCACCTTCACCATTCACAGTGATGGGTTTCACGAGAGGAAGACTGTGGAGGGCTTATACTCAATACACAGTGTGACTGTTGCCCCAGTAGGGAACAAAAATGCATTTCAAACCCCGATGCTGAATTGTATATTTGCATTCTGCCTCATGAAGAAAGACCCACATTCATTTTTCTGAAGGTCTGGGAGCATTTCTTGCAGAATGACAGCACTGTCCACCCCCATGGAATCAGCATTCTATGGTGTGTTGCAGGCTTGCGGTGGTCAGATGGCCTGCTCTTACCCCGAGGAGGATCCACCTCTCTATTGGTGATTACTGCAAAGGACCAGATGTTTTCCTTTAACCTCCTATTGGTTCTAATCTCTCTCAATCTTTGATCCCAGCCCCACTTGAAAGTAACCCCTCATTTAGCTCTTCTTGGGTGGTCCTCAGTGGAGATTTAGTTAATTCTAGCTTCTTGTACAGTCCCCTCCTCATGTGCTGCATAGTAAAATTCTACCTTTCTAATTGCTAAGAGGAAAATTGTTAATCCTTTTGATTCAGGGAGCAGTGTAATAGCCTTAAAATGGGCAACTTAATTGAAAAACTCAGAAATTGCTGACTCCTTGTGGTTGTTCTTTAATAGCATCTCCTTCCCCATTCTTCATTTTTTTTTCAAAATAAAACAAAAATCAAATTTGTTATTTAAAATGTGCTGACAGAAGACGTTCTTCTTGTTATCTCTCTATTCCAAGGTTCTGTCTGGATTTCCTGCATGGTCTCAGGTATTTTATTGGTTGTTACAGATCACCTTAATGGGTTATTATAGAAAATGCTCACCAGAACACAGAAGGGACATGTGACACTGGCTAATAGGAAATAGAAATTCTTCCCATGCCTCCTTTCCCATTATGTAAGAATAAACAACTTAAATTGCTACTCTTAGATTCCAAGGGTTGTCTAGGCTACATATGTCAAGTATCAGTGTGAGTTTTGGAGATTAGGTTATTCTGCACTGCGACTGGTATATGTTAGTATTTTCTTGACTCCATTATCAAAAGCTAACCAAGCAAGTTAATTTTTTGAAAGAGATTTCCAATTTTGCTTTAGGTTCATAAAAGCAAATTCCTTTGAAAAATTCTGGGACTAGAAAGGTTTCTGGGTTCTTGGCATACATCATTGATCTTACTTATGAATAGCGAAAAGGTCAAGGATTTTGCTTATTTGTTTTCCATAGGCACTCTAAATTTTAAAAGATTTGGAGACTTTTAAGGGACTTTTAAGAGACACTTAATTTGTTACAGATGCATTAACATATTGAATTTATGTGAAAGAGTGAAGGCCGGGCAAAGGATACTGGGTTCATTATTTATTAGTGGAGCTAGTCATAACTTCCCTGTTTTAACCAAGTAGTGGTTTGGCCCCTATTCAAGAAGCCATCTCTTAATATTGCTGTCCCCAGCAATTACTGTACGCTGGGAGGGTGGGTGTGCTTTTACTGTACTCAGCTCTGCTGGACTCTAGACTGCGCAGGTCTCATCGTACCTCTGTCTGGGCTGGACGTGATGCCCCTGGCTAATTATCGCAAAGGATGCACTACTCTTGCTTTCTACTCGAAATGAAATCCTAAGTGAAGCCTCCAAATAGTGCGGAGTCTGAGCTCCTTTCCCCATCACATCTCATTTTCCATCATCTCCCCCATGCTTTCTCCATTCCTGGCACGCTGGCCCTTTCTCAGTGCCTCTTGCCATGTTCCCATCCTGCATGGAAAACTATTCCCTCATGGTCACGTGGTTTGCTTGTGTCCTGCTCGGTTTCTGTCTCTCATGACAGACTTCCCTTCCCAACTGTGCCATATACGGTTATAATAGGCTCTCATATTACTATGTTCTTTGTATCACAGTATTAATGTTATATTTATGTCTAATTTGATTGTCTTTCTGCTCCACTATTTTGAGAGCCCCATGAGGGCAGAGATGGGGTTGAGTGTTGTTCTCTCTTATTTCTCCAGTGCTTAGGAACTTGCCTGATAGTAAATGTTCAGTAAGGATCTGTAGAATGAATGAGAGAATGAGTGAATGAATGAATGGCATTAAAGATCATTGACCTGCACCTGACAATTTCACATAGGTCAATGTTTCCATTCTGAAGCTCATACTTTTGGGTGTCTCTGCATCTCCTCTAATGTACTGTTGAAATTCTAGAGGGTGAAGACTGGCTTTCCTTCTCTGTGACAACTTTCTCTTGCTCAGTCCAATCCCAGACAGTGGTGGGGTTGGAGGAAACAGGACCACCCCTACGGGACTGTAGAACAGAGAACCCAATAACACATGCCCTTCTTCCTGTACAGAGAGATGTATTTAAATTAAACAAGTGGAGAAGAAACAGAAAAGGTGAAGGCAGCCTGAGAGATATGTGGGGGGCTATGTGAGTATGTGCACCTTGGTTCACAACTCATCGGAATCTCAAGGCTAAGTTAGTCCATAAAAAGCCTTGGTTTTTTCTGAGCACCAGCCTGCAGTGGACACCTTCCTGCTTTATCCCCAGAGGGAAGAGCATATGCCCTGCCTTCACTGGAATCTTAACATAACTGTCAGAATCATATGGCATTAGCCATGCAAACCATAAGTGCTTTATCTGGGAATGATATAACCCACAATGGAAAAACTCAACTTGACCATGCCATGTTTCAGTTGCCTGTCCTTCCTTTTATCCTCAGACTTGGTCTCAGGGAGCTTCTGCCGCTTTATAGCTTTTTTGAATTACGTCCCAATTCTGAGGCCCTCTTTGTGGTCCTTGGGGGCCCGGACCACATTGGCTGCACCCAAAGGACAGGTGCTGCTAAGCCACTTGCATTTAAATAATTTTTCATCATGCTGGGATTTCCTATCAGATTATCTCTAGCAGAATCCAAAGTCTGTCTTTCAAATTAGTCTTTACTCTAGGAAAAGAAGCTAGAATTCAGCATTAAAACTAGTTTTATAAAGTTTTCCTACTTATTTTTCTCTTATTTTGTGTGTTCAAATTTTTTCTTTAAAATTGTGTTCCTGAGTGATTTAAAGCAAGAATCCAGTTTTACTATGTCTTCTACTCACAGTTGTCTGCACAGAATTTATGCTGCTGCACTGAATAAGACAAACTTTGCCATTTTTAATGAGAAAAGTTCATCTTTCTGCTGGTGACTATCAAGGGCAATGTAATTTTATCAAGTTATTTCTTCTCTATCCGTTGCTTGTCAAATTTAGAAACAAAAATTGGAAAATCACACACTTTCCAAATGAGTCCCTTTGGTAAATAGAACCTTAGCTCTGTTTTACCACACTGCATATGACAGAGCTTTTAGAAAGCATTTAAACATAGGTATTAATGTATCTCAAAGACTGGAACTATTGATTTATAAAGTTAGGTGTGAATAAAATTTAAAGATAAATAGTGTATCATTAAACAGTGAAATAATATTATTTTGATTCATACTTGACAATTTTTGAAAGAATGTTAAGCTCTTGTATAAATATATGGCCTCCCCAGCTGTTCAAATAGTATGATTAATTAAATGGATTCTGTCTGAAAACCAACACTGGCTCTTGTTCTCAAGTTGCAAATATATCCAATGTAAAAGGAAATGGAAACGTATTTCTCTGGTATCTACTGCATTTGAGGTAAAGAATTAATATTGTTGAAATTCCAAAGTATTCCTTAGCATGTATGTATGTATGTGTTTGTGGTGTGTGCATGTGGGTGTGTATTGTATGTTTTTTTAATGGCAGGAAACTTCACCTATAAGGAACTCGGCTATTTGACAATCTCATCAATCCAGAATAAAGCCAAGAATCTGTTAAAAGCCAACCAAAGAGACTTCTTAGAAGCCCAGACAGAGGTGATCAAAGTCCATTCACTACCTGTCATGCAAAAGTCATAGACGTTTAGTTAGAATATTACCATTTAGAATTTTAGCACAAGTTAAATAACTAGCCTGGAGGGTACAAAGCCGGAAGGAGTTGCTGAAGCAGACTGCAGAGGTGGACTGGGACAGGAGAGTGGAAGGACTTAATTCAGTACACATTGGGTAGCCAACGAGAGTTAATGAGTAGGAAGGAGACATTAGCAGACATGTTCTGTAGGAAAAATAATCTAAGTGTGCAGAGTATATTTCAGAGGCTGGAAATCAAAGGCAGTTATACTATTTCATTAGTCCAGAGACCAAAGCATTAAGCCCAGATGAGCCAGGGTATGGAGAGAAAAGTAAAGTCTTAAGAAATATTACAAAGTAGAGTAAAGAGGACTTGGGAATAGTTTTGGTTGAGAGAAAAATCAAAAAAGGTGACTTGAACAACTTGAGTCTATGATAGTAAAACGGTGCTACTGGCAGCATGAAGAAACACAGGAGGAAGAACAGGTTTGGGTGGCAGTGAAGGAAGGTGGTAAATTCAAGTCTGTAACTTGAAGTATAAGCAGAATAGCCAAGAGGAGATGTCTCACAGGAGCTGCAAATGCAGAGCTGGACTGTCTCTAAGACAAGGCACAAAAGCAAAAACTGTAATAGCTAATGGTTACTGAGCACTTATGTAGGCATAAGACACTCTCCTACACAATTTCATGTGTTTAATATTCACAACTCTCCCCTGAGGTCAATACTATTTTTAATTCATTTAAAAATGTACTTTTTATAAATTACAAATATAAAAGTAATAATATAATAGTTGTAAAAAAATTCAAACCAGAAATAGACAAGAAAAGTCAAAAGAAAGACTAAAAGACTACAAGTTTTTAAGTTTTTTTTCTCTAAATAATGTTGATAGCAAATTAGAAACAATTTTTAAAAAGTCACATACTTTAACAGGAAATTAATGGCTGCATCGAAAAGGAAAAACAAGAAGTAGAAAAAGAACCAAAACAAATAAACATGACACTACCAACAACAACGACAAAACGCAGAAAACTTACACCAATCTTGGGCATTTTAGGAGAGAAACAGTCTTTCTCCCTTTACTAAGTTCTTGGGTTCCAACTCTGTAATAGCCCAGTAGATAACTGATTTTAACATGATACCAAGAAAAAAGTTAAAAGATAGTTCAGGTAATCATTTAGGAAGGCAGAAAAAATTAGCTCCTATTATAGTTAAAATAATAAAAGATCTTTTGCACAACAGATTGAATTGTAATATAATCAATAAAGCCAGCAAGACCACATGAATCATTCGATGATGGTTCCATGCTGTTGAGTTCCATTTATGTTTGCAACAAGCTAGGTGGCAAATCTTCCTTCCCAGGCAAGCAGGGACTGGACCCAGGTTGAAATTTTGCTAGCAGGGACTGGTATTGCAGTGGGTGTGGTTTTTCTGCACTTTGAGGGCTCTAATTAAAGGGGAATTAGAATCAAAGTTGAGGTGAGGGCTGAAGTGAGCCCAGGAAGTATGAGAAGTTCCAAAACATCTGGTCCAACGGTAATGGATGAAGACACTAAAAACATACTTAAAGCCATGGATCATATCAGAGAGCTGCAGACAAGATGGACTAATGAGGTTTGAGAGCAAGGACTAGAAAGATTCCCAGAAGCAATGGGATGTGAAGGTGCAAGACTTTTTGGGGGTAACTAGGGTCAAGCATAAGGGTAAAGAAGGAACAATGGGGGGCTCAACTCTTTAAGCAACTCAATGAAAGTCCTGTAAGAAAATGAAAGAATCCAAGGAGCTTACAAAGAATGTGGAGAAACATCTGGAAGGCAAGAAAAGTAGGATGATAACTATCTATCTATTTCACATATATATCTCATGTGTAATATACTATAAACATATATGTTATAAATGTACAGATATGTATATACATGTGTATGTCTGTGTATATATACAAAATAGAAGATGAAGGCTAGCCACTGTTCAGTGTTTACTTCCACTAGTGATAAACAGAAAGGAAAAAGGAGCTTAATTTTTAATGAGAGAAATTTTGTTAGCTTTTGAACTGTTCAACCATATGCAGTCTGCCCTTTGCACGTGAAGATACCTCTCTAGAATTATAAGCTATAGTTTTGCACATTCATTCATTTATTCTTTTTAAAACTTAATTCCTTCACTCATTCAGCAACACTTTTTGAGTGCATATTATGTGCCAAGCCCTGTGCTAAACATTCACTTTACACCGGCTAATAATTCAAGGACACAAACAAATAAACTAATTATAAGTTGACCAAAGTTTGTGAAGGAAAGCATGTGGGATAATCAGATTAATAGGTAAGATCTAGTTCAGATTCAACAATTAGAGAAAGTTTCTCTGAGGAACTAACACTTAAACTGGAAACTGAAGGGCAAATAGGATCAAGATGAGTGAAGAATGAGAAGAATTGTTGTTATCTATTATTGCCTAATAGACGACTCCCAGATTTAGTGGCTTAAAACTATAACCAGGCCCCTGTTATGGCACTACCATAGCGTACAATAAAAAATCATGGACAAAATACGTAGAACAATGATCAGGAGACCATGAAAGCAAGCAGCACTCAAGAAACAACCCAGCAATGAGTTTTTCTATTTTTTGTTTTGGTTTTTCCTCCTATACATGCAGGCTGAATGTTGCAAGAGGGAAAAAAATAACTTCAAGAAAACAGAACAGGAAGCAGTTACTTCTCAATGCAGTTTATGAGCCCATCACTACCTCGATACCAAATCTTGACAAAACTAGTACAAGAAAGAAAACTACAGTAAGATATCTTTTATGAATAAAAATACAAAAGTTCTCAAAATATTAGCAAATTGAATCCAGCAATTTATAAGAATTAATTATGTACCATTACAAAGAAGGATTTATCCCAGAAATTTAGACTGGTTCAATATTCAAAAAAATCAATCAATAAACAGCATGGTATTGGTACAAAAACAGACATATGGACCAACAGAACAGAATAGAGAGCCCAGAAATGAACCCATTAACTTTTGGTCAACTAATCTTTGACAAAGGAGGAAAGAATATACAATAGAATAAAGACAGTTTCTTCAGCAAATGGTGTTGGGAAAACTGGACAGCAGCAGGTAAATTAATGAAGCTAGAACACTCCCTTACACCATACACAAAAATAAACTCAAATGGATCAAAGACTTAAACATAAGACAAGATACAATAAACCTCCCAGAAGAAAATAGCGGCAAAACATTATCTGACATACATCTCAAAAATGTTCTCCTAGAACAGTCTACCCAAGCAATAGAAATAAAAGCAAGAATAAACAAATGGGACCTAATGAAACTTACAAGCTTCTGCACAACAAAGGAACCCACAAGTAAAACAAAACGACAGCCTACGGAATGGGAGAAAATTTTTGCAAATGAAACCGACAAAGGCTTGATCTCCAGAATATATAAGCAGCTCATGTGACTTAATAAGAAAAAAACAAACAACCCAACCTAAAAATGGGCAGAAGACCTAAACAAGCAATTCTCCAAGGAAGAAGTGCAAATGATCAATAGGCACATGAAAAAATGCTCAATATCACTAATTATCAGAGAAATGCAAATCAAAATTACAATGAGGTATCACCTCAAACCAGTCAGAATAGCCATCATTCAAAAGTCCACAAATGACGAATGCTGGAGAGGCTGTGGAGAAAAGGGAATCCTCCTACACTGCTGGTGGGAATGCAGTTTGGTGCAGCCACTGTGGAAAACAGTATGGGATTCCTCAAAAGACTAGGAATAGACTTACCATATGACCCAGGAATCCTGCTCCTGGGCATATATCCAGAAGGAACCCTACTTCAGAAAGACACCAGCACCCCAATGTTCATAGCAGCACTATTTCAATAGTTAAGACGTGGAAACAGCCTAAATGTCCATCAACAGATGACTGGATAAAGAAGCTGTGGTATATTTATACAATGGAATACTATTCAGCCATAAAAACCAACAACATAACGCCATTTGCAGCAACATGGATGTTCCTGGAGAATGTCATTCTAAGTGAAGTAAGCCAGAAAAAGAAAGGAAAATACCATATGAGATCGCTTATATGTGGAATCTAAAAAACAAAAACAAAAACAAAAATCATAAATACAAAACAGAAACAGACTCAGACATAGAATACAAACTTGTGGTTGCCAAGGGGGTGGGGGGTGGGAAGGTACAGACTGCAATTTCAAAATTGCAGAATAGATAAACAAGATTATACTGTATAGCACAGGGAAATATATACAAGATCTTGTGGTAGCTCACAGTGAAAAAAAATGTGACAATGAATATATGTATGTTCATGTATAACTGAAAAATTGTGCTCTACACTGGAATTTGATGCAACATTGTAAAATGATTATAACTCAATAAAAAATGTTAAGAAAAAGAAGACAGAAAAAAATCAATCAATGTAATTCACTAGATTAACGGGAAAAAAAGCAAGGAAAAAACATGTGGTTCTATCAATAGATGAAGAAAAAATATTTGGCAAAACTCAATAACTATTCATAATTAAAAACTCAGTAAGCTAAAAATAGAAGGGTGCTAACAAAGCCCCACGCTAATATGATGCCTAATAGGAGAAGTTCAGATGCTTTCTCCTTAAGATCATGAAGATGATTAGATGGCAAGATGATTACTGTCACCACTCCTCTTCAATATCATATTAGAACTCCTAGAAAATGTAGTAAGTCAAGAAAAATAAATAAAAGGTATTCAGATAAGAAAGGAAGAAGAAAAACTATGCTTATTCATAGATGACATTATTGTACATAAAAAATCCTAAGGAATATACAAAAAAGCTCCTAGAACTAATGAGTTTAAGCAAGGTCACAGGTTACAAGGTCAATATCTAAAAATCAATTGCCTTTCTATTCCAACAAAGAACAATTAGAAGCTGAGATTTTTTAAAAAGGTAACATTTATAATAGCTTAAAAGATTGAAACATTTAGGTATAAATGGAATAAAATATATTCAGGACCTCAACACATACCTCACACTTTATGCAAAAATTCACTCAAAAAAGATCTAAATATACAATGTAGAACTATAAAATATTTGGGAAAAAATTAAAAGAGAAAAATCTCCTTGACCTTGGATTAGGCAAAGAATTCTTAGTTACTATACCAAAAGCACAATCTAAGAACAAAAAGATAAATTGCACATCATCAAAACTTAAATTTTGCTCTTCAAAGGATATCACCAAGAAAATGAAAAGAAAAGCAGCAAATTGGGAAAGAATATTTGCAAATCACATATTTGACAAAAGATTTGTATCCAAAAAATGTAAAGTTACAAAACTCTACAATAAGAAAACAAATAACTCAATAAAAGCATCGACAAATGACCTAAGCTAACATTTTGCCAAAAAGGATATGCAGACAACAAATAAGTAAATGAAAAGATGGACAACATTAATAGTGATTAGGAAAATGCAAACTAAAACCACAATGAATTACCATTACATACCTATTAGAATGACTAAAATAAAAATCCTGAAAATAGCAAATGCTGACAAGGATATTGTACAACAAAAATTCTTGCATATTGTTAGTGTGAAAGCAACATCCAGCAGTTTCTTATAAGTTAAACATACACTCAGCATATGACCCAGCATCACACTATAGTTATTTACCCCAAAGAAAAAAACAGTTATTTTCAAATAGAAACCTGTACATGAATGCTTTTTAACAGCATTGTTCAAAATCACCAAAACTGGAAACAACCCCAAAATACTTCAGTGGATAGTAAATCCATACAGTGAAATACTACTCAGCAACAATACAAAAAAAACTACTAATACATAACGTGAAAGAATCTCAAATGTATTATGCTACTTGAAAGAAACCAGTCTCAAAATGTTGAATGCTGTATGATTCCCATGTATGTGACACTGACAAAAGTGGAACTATAGGTTCAGAGAACAGATCAATGATTGCTAGTGTTTGACAGGCATGGAGTTACAACTACTGAGGAGCAGTACAAGAAAATATTTTTGGATGTTAGAATTTTCTGAGTTCATTTGTGGTGCTGGCTTCAAGAATCTATGCATGAGTTGAAAGAAGATACATTTAAAGTGGCAATAACCATTTTATTGCTTACAACTTTGTGGGTCAGGAATTTGGCAGGGTTCAGCTAGGATGGCTCTTCTGCTCTATATGGTGTCAACTCAAATGGAGCTGGAAAATCCAAGATGGCCTCATTTATGTTTCTGGGTCTTGATGTTGGCTATTAGCAAAAACATCTTGGTTCTTTTTCAGACGGCATCGCTTTCTATGTGGTCTATTATTGTTCAGAATCAATCTCTGCATGCCCTCTCTCTTCGGCAGGATAGTTTGAATATTTTTACTTAGCAGTTGAGTTCTCGGAACAAAAGTGGAAGATAAAGGCCACTTAAGACCAGGTTTCAAAAGTTCCAGAATGTTAACTTCCATTGCACTCTATTAGTTAGAAGTCCAGTCCAGATTAAGAAGAGAGGGAAAGAGGCCTTTATCACTTGATGGGAGAAGCAGCAAAGTCTCATTGCAAAGAGGTGCGGATGCAAAGAGACATGATTTATTGTGTGCGGGAGTAAGTAAGGAGGAGCACAATGAATATTCCCAGCATGTGTAAAGGCTTTGAAAAAGCTGAAATAAGAGGAAACTCAAAGAAGGTCTTTGTGGCTGACGATGAATGAAAAGAAGTTTCACAAGGGATAAGGTAGAAGGAGAAATTAGAGCAAGATCATGTGGGACCTGAAAGCTACTGTTGTGAGTTTGATTTTATTCTGAGTGCAGTGGGGAGCCACTGAAAGATTTCAAGCAGAGAAGATCTGATGTGATTTTGCTATTTACAACATGACTGCTTGCTAAAGGTAGATAAAATTCAACTAGAAGTTAAGTAAAGAAGAAAATCAATCGGTGTCTCTTCTCCCCTACAAATATCATCAGCACCTTCAGGGTGAAAAATACAGACATTTTCTTATTTTTTGTGCCTCTTGTCTCACACTTTCCAGCTTTCTCTTGTAACCACAATAGGGTTTGTGATGAAGTATGTTTCAAATATATTTTGAATTTTTTTCAATGACTTTGATGTTCTCTTGGTTATCCTATTGTGTATATTTGTACCTGCTTCTACTACAGCTACTATGGTCCTGGTGCTAGATTTAGGTTTGCAAATGTCTTTTCCATACCTGTGAATAAAGGCAAGGAGATGTAATTCACCTACTAAAAAATACTTAATTATATTAACTGTGTTCTTGGATCAGTATAAGGAAGCGGGCAAATTTAATGAATATAAGACAGATATGACCCTTGCCCTTATAGATCTTACAGTCTAATGAGGAAGACAAAGTACAAGTAATTATGACTATGATGAGTGTAACAAAAACAAAGTGCTAAGGCATGTTCAACAGAAGGAGCTGACCTAGAACTGATCATGACCTGAGGACAATGAGAAGACCAGTCATACTGCAGTGGAGGCCCATCGTATAGTAAGAATTTGGCTAGACTTTGGACTCTAGCAAGTAACTTCTAAATCCTTGGGATTTCCTGAGTGATGAGTGTATTTGTTATTCAGGGTAGAACCCAGAACTATGCCAGAGTTTATGCTAAAGAGGTGACTCAGGATAAGGCTAGCTACTCTAGAAGGACCAACCATGTGATTAGAGCACTAGCACTTGACCCATGTGCTATCAGCCTGATCTGCAGGGAGGGGAAGGTTGCTGGAGATTCAGTTCAATCCTGTGGCCAATGATTCAATCAACTGTACCTAAGCAATGAAACCCCAATAAAAACTATGGACACCTGTGGCTCAGGTGAGCTTCCTGGTTAGTGATACACACTGGTGTGCTGGGAGGGTGATGGGTCCTGAGGACAGCAGAAGCTCTGCATTGGAACCCTCCCAGATCGGGCCATATGTGTCTCTTCATTTGACTGGTCCTGATTTATAGCTTTTATATATAACTGTAACCATAAATACAGTTCTTCTTGAGTTTTCTGGGTCCTTCTAGTAAATTATGGAAGCTGAGGTGGTAGTGGGAACCTCTGAATTTATAGTCATTTGGTCAGAAGTGCAAGTGGCCTGAAAACTCCAGAGCTTGTGGCTGGAGTCTGAAGTTTGAGGAGTCCTGTGGAGGACTGCACCTTTGACTTGTGAATTCTGACCTAACTCTGGGTAGCTAGTGTCAGAATTGCCTTGCAAGGCCAATAATGGGAAATACAGTTGGACTGACAAAATTGTGCCAGATTATGGAAGATTTAGACATCAGGCATTAGGCTTGGAAAGAGAGCATGGTACAGAATAATAAAATAACAGAAGCTTAAATTTAGTAAGTGCTTACAATGTGTCAAAGACACTTTCAGGTATTTTCAGGTTTCTTAGGTATCTTCTCCTTATATTTTATCTTCTTCTATTGTAGGAAGCATTAGTAATTATTTTACAGATGAGCACTAAAAAAAACAAAGCCAAACCAAAATAATAACAACAGACACTGGACCCTTCACTAGTCTGAGATTTGCCAATCATGTGCTGCTTATCTTGGAAAGACTGTAACTTTTATGACCTCATCAGCCCTTCCATCCCTAAGAGTCTATGATTTTACATGGTGAAAATCATGGGGCACTCTAAAAAGTCAGTTTATTAAAGTAGTCTCTAAGAGCACATTTAACTTTGGACATCCATTTGTATTTTCAACAAATATTTATTGAACATCCACCATGTGCTATACACCAGGCTACGCTTTGCAGACACAGAGGTAAGCAGGATTGGCATGGTTCCTTCCCTCTCAGACCTAATAGTCATTCCCCAATACCTGTATTATTGGGTAAATTCCCTGTTTATTTCAAATGAGATTCCATTTAAATGAGCAACCCAGAAAGTGGGTAGATTACAAAAAGGCAGCAGACTGCATGGGGGTGGAGAAGGCTGGGGACGAGTTTTGCCTTGCTATTAGGACAATGGAAGATTGAATGGAGGTGAAATACTGAGACCAGACTGTGGGCATGTGAGAGTCAGGTGGTTTCCAGCATTAGGTAGTGATCTTGTAGAGCAAACTGCAACAGTAGTAGGTGTGTGG
Organism: Camelus ferus; assembly: GCF_009834535.1. Classification (NCBI taxonomy): domain Eukaryota; kingdom Metazoa; phylum Chordata; class Mammalia; order Artiodactyla; family Camelidae; genus Camelus; species Camelus ferus. The sequence goes on from NC_045701.1 coordinate 54,098,949, forward strand.
ATTTTGTATATGAGTAACAGGGAGGCAGGGCAATAATCCCTCTACATATTTGCTCTCACCTGACTATACAAGGAACACCACACACGTTTCACAGCCTAGAAAAAGAAGACATCTTCAGATCTGCAGTTTAGAATTCAAGTGGAGGAATAAATGAGATTGGCTGGCCAGGGTGACATTAAACATGCACAAAGACTTGAGCAATGTTTCAAAGCTTGGTAGATATCCAGAACCATTCGGGGAGTACTTCATGAACATAGAGATTCCACACTACACTGTTAAAATCAGACTTTCTAGAAGAAGGGATTTAAGTAGGGCTTCCAAGATGATTCTGATGCTCTGCTGGGTTTGAGAACCACTGGTTTACCCGATTGGCACCAAAGGATGGTGCAAAAAAACTCAAAGAGAGCTGTCATCAAGAATGGCCACTTTGCTTTACTCTCAAGACATTCATCCTCCCAATGGGTCAGTTTAGTTACTAAAGCTGTTGGCATCTGAAAACTTGGGAGTTAACGAGTGATGTTTTGCATTTATCTGGGGATAGAGGGATCATTTCTGCCTTGTACAGTGGACATAGATTGGGTGCTTTTGGTGAAAATCTCAAGGATGAGGTGGAAAATAGATTTTAACCATCAAAATCATTTGAACTAACCAAATCAACAATAAATCACAAACTCCAGATTTTTGTTTAAAGGGGAGGAGACCAAGGCACTGGATGTGCAAATTAGCCAGGCCATGACTTGCTGGCTCTGGTTCATTTTGTAAACAAAAGCAGGCCTGAATTCAATCAAACATTACTTGTTAAAGTAAACTAGCAAAAAGCTGGTGAAAATTAAAGTAGAACAGAAGATGTTTTCAATAATTTCATTCTCCAGCTTTTAGCTTAAAAAAAAATCTACCCACCATTCCATTCTGTGGGCCATGTCCTTCTTCTCAAGATATTTTCATGGAAATTAAGGAGCATTTTAGTCATGCACATATTGAAAAATGCCACCTGTAGTATTGGGTAAATTACCTTGAGAATAAAATTCTGAATACTATCATTTGAAGCTTTGACAATATTTTTGTAGGCTTTTAGAGACTTTTTAAGTGAGAGAAATGGGACCCAAAGGTTGGCTGGCTGAGAGACTAAATTGTTTGATAAATACCATGTGTCTGGTATGCTCTACTTGCTTGAAGTGACACTGAGAGATTAGTTGTTTCTAGACATTTTTTCGTTCAGTATTTAATCTATACAGAGCTGTTGAGTTTCCTTTCAAAACTGAACAAAGCCTGAGAGGTTCTGCTCTATGGGGCTAGACGCAAGTGGAACACTGCTTTTGCCTGAGGTGAAGTTTTCCTCTGAGGTGACAGGTCTGAACTTTCTCAAAGGTGGATGGCAGGAATACCATCAGAACCCCTGGATGAAGGGAAGTGCTAATTATTAAGCCTCGCTTCAAAGTTCCAGTTGGAATTTTCTCCTCCACATAAGAACTGTCACTTTGGGGGCTGTGTGGGGGCAGAGATCCAGACGGTCATGTCTAAGAGTTTTGGGACTAGGTGTAGCTGCCCAGCTGTCCACCTAGGCCAAAAGCAAGCCTGAGTCATTGCCTGAAATTGCCTCCACCTGTGAGCTTGCATTACGTTCCAGCAACTGAAAGAGGTGTTGATTCATTTCAGGCCTAGTTTGTCTATGATGAAGTTCAACCCACCACAGAGGGACTCAGGGGAATGCACTGTGGGCTCTAGGTCTGTGATTTATGTTTTGCCTGTGCTTTTCTCTGCATTGTCGATAGTGAGGTAGACATCAGATGTGTTTAGCTCAAGAGAGGACGCACAGCACCTCACAGCAGTGCAGAACGAGGGTAGGCAAGAAGATGCTGCAGGTACAAACCGACCACTGAGGATAAAACCACCAGCAAAGTAAAACTACTACTACTACTGCTATTACAACTACACTCCTCTTCTGTGAAGTCAGATCCAGGAGGCAGACATCTGCAGTGGCCGCTCACCAGCATCTAAGCATGGTGCAGAAGAACTTGGGCTTCTTCCTATTCAGGTACATCAGCTGACTGTCGAACACTCAGCTTGGAGTGGATGCAGATAAGCACCCTCCCTGCCCTACTCATCAGAGCTCTTATGGCGAGGATTCATTTCATGCTAAATGATGATTTGGATATATAATAAGGACCAATCAATCTTCTTTAAATGCTTTTATTGTAGGTCCTCTTAGAGATAATGCACGGATTGAAATGACCTCTTGTAATCCTATCTTATCCTATGGTCTCATGATGATTTGTTTCAATGACATCACAGGGTGGAAACCATCTTCCCCTGACACTTTAAATATCAGCTATGGGAGGAGCTTTCTGTATTTCAGGGTTGTGGCTTTGCTCTGGGAGTTGATGGTTCTATTTTGAGAGATACTAAATTATTATCTTCCATCTGGGTACCCATCTATGGCACTGACCCGACAACCAGTTACAAAAGTAATTGGGCTTGCAAAAGGTCCTTGGGGGAAAATGTCCTGGCTTATATTCTAATGGTCCAAGGAAACCAGAACTGCTTCCCGCACCCCAATCTTGATGCCTGCCCTCCTGGGGTGATCAGGAATGATGTTTGCACCGTCTTCGAACTCCACTTTTATTCCTTTGTGTTTATTCCATTGCTGAAAGACTCTGAACATCACTTTCCTAGCACACATTGTTTGTCTGAAAATACACCTGGAGAGCTGCCCAATTTGGAAATGACTTAAATTACAAAAAAAGCACAGCTGTCTTTAACAGTTCTAGGAGTTCATGCAATGAGCCTACAATTTATTGAGTCGGATTAGATGCTTATTGCCTATGACACTTTAAATACCATTACATTGAAGTTTATACAAGAAAGTCCAAGTTTAAAACTGGAATCTTAGCAATAACAGCTGGGCCATTTGTTTATGTGATAGGCAGGAAAGAATGACTTCTGTAATCTTCGTATTTGGCTTCAAGATTCTGCTTAGAGGGAAAAAAAGATGAGGAGGGGGGAGAAAGAAGCTAATTTCAGATTGTCAAACTGAGCTGAACACTGCTGGCTAATTTGTCCCTCATGTTGAGACCTCTGCCAAGGTTCCTCTTGTATCCTCTTGCTCTCTCACACCTGACAAACCAGTGCCTGAAATACTGTAGCCCACCTCTCTGACAGCAAGGGGTACGTCGCTCCCAGCTCCCAGCTCTCTCCCCTAGGCGGTTCAAATTCCGCATTTTGTTTCTAGCATGAAAGACTTTGTTTTAAATCATAATAGCAACCAGGCTGTAATCACATTAGAGCGCACATGGAGAACTTGCAAAAAGTCATGTGTTTTGGATTTGACATTCTGATTTATGGTTGTGTGCTCCAGTGACACAGCTGCAATCTCATTTTCCGACAAAGATGTTTTCTATTTTTCTATTACTTTGCTTCACCCTGTCTTTATGTTGGGGAAAATGAAAGCCACCAGGTGAAGTCATAACATAAGTACAAATGTTTTCGTGTTTGGGTTGGAGAGTGGAATAAATGGGGTATACCGGCATTTCAAACACAGCTTGTTATTTTTGAAGAAAAGTGTAAAGGGAATTGCTTTACTTAAGGTAATCGCAAATGAAAGGGGTACATGGAAATTTGTTTGTAAAACCCAGGATTGTCCTACAAACCTTCTATCTCCATCATCTGATATCAATTTCCTATGAGGGAAATGGATGGCAATGTTCCATTTCAGATATTTAGGTAAATGGAGCCCCCGACTTAGTATGTTCATTTCACAAAATTCTAATAAGTCCAGCATTGGAAACTCATAAAGATAATCTCTGCCAACCTGGACACAGTGCCCATAAGGAAGGTGAAACCCAGAACTGTAAAGTGACTTGCTCAAGGTCAAACAGCTGGTTAGTAACAGAGCTTCGACTAGAACTCAAATTTCTTTCTCCCCACTCCAATGCTCCATTTAAAAGCATGTTAAACAGCCTTTTTTTTTTTAATGATAAACTGACCATCATCACAAACAATATTCCAAATAAGTCTTCTGTTGACATATGAAAAATAAAATTCTTACTTTTTGGGTTTTTTTTCTTCAAGCTAAACATTTTGTTGTTGTTGTTAAGTGTGATGAAACTTCAGACCCATACCTGGTTCACCAGTACACAAGGGCACAATATTCTATTCTCAGTCTCAGATTTGGGGTACATTATTGGCAACAAATGTAATAATCTTTAACTCAGACATGTTAAGATTTAACACATTTCAATCCTTCACAGCGTTTGAACAATTCCAAAGATAGCTGTTTTTGGCAATTCAATAAAGTCTTGATTAAATTATAGAAAGTATTTGTATAAGAAAAATTAAAAAATACATAGGATAGAGGTATGCCTGGGTACAGTCTGACTGACATAGAAATCTCTATAAAGAATGGAAAGACCGTCAACTCTCCAACCTTTGGATCATCATTTTGGTGCCCATTTTCCTCTCACACAGATTCAGTCTTTGCCTTACGGGAGGATTTTGGGTTCTGGTCCTTAGGTTACCATAGTTCTCTTATAGAGAAGAAAACCCATATACATAGTAACTAAATATAATATTTCTTATTAGGATTTTCTAAATTGCACATAAATATTCAATTATTTCCCTCTTATTTAGGAAGTGGAGAGGGAGTGAGGGGCCAACAGTTTTATTTGCTATTTTTAGCTGAATGTACATGAACAGATTGCTATATCAAAGATTTAGATTCTCTCACCTAGACAGGAATAATACTTAGCAGGTGTAGTAGGCACATGTTTAGTGTTGATACCGCTCTCCCCCGGCCTCTGTTCTTCTCTTTTCCTGCCAAGTGCACCAAGATTTTCCTTTTGATGAAGTTACTCCTGCCTTGTTCTCATCTGTGAGATGAGCATCATATCATCTTACCCTGAGTTCAAAGGGTGAGCTGATCCCTTAAGCCAAGCTTCCCAACATTGTGTAAGCCCCAGGTCTCACAAAAACACAGGATATCTAAACTTGATGTTTCTTTCCAGAGGTAGGAGGAAAGGGGGAGCAGAGTCCATTTTACTTGAGCCCCCAATCATGGTGACTTTTCCAGGAAAAGGGAGTTTAAAATACTCTCTCTCTCTGGGGAGCAGAGGACATAGTGCCTAGAAGCAGCACCTAATTTAGCTCATGTTAGTGAGCATGAGCTGCAGTGCTGTGTAGCCACTCCCGGTAAATATGCAAAGCTGTGGGCTCCTCTGTGTGGTGAATTTTGTGTGTCCGCTTGACTAGGGTAAAGGATACCCGCAGAGCTGGTAAAACATTGTTTCTCCGTGTGTCTGTGAGGGTGTTTCTGGATGAGATTCACACCTGAATCTGTAGCCTGGGTTAAAGGAGAGCACCCTAGCCAATGCAAGTGGGTATCATCCAATCCACAGAGGGCCTGAATGGAACCAAAAGGTGCAACATGGGAGAATTTGCTCTCTGCTTGAGTGAGGACAACCATCTTCTTCTGCCCACAGACATGGATGCTTCTGGTTCCCGGGCCTTCAGACTCAGCCCAGGACTTCCACCATTGGCTCCCCTGGTTCTCAGGCCTTTGCGTTTGGACTGAAACTACACCGGCCTTCCTGGGCCTCCAGCTTGCTGACGGCAAGTGTTGGGGCTTCTCAGCTTTCCTAACGATGTGAGCCAACTCCTCCTACTAAATCTCTTTCTGTATGTCTGTATATAGGCTCTTGGTTTGTTTCTCTGGAGGACTCGGACGAGTCCATAAGCAGCTGTAGAGAGTAAGGGCTTCTGTGATTTGTCATCAGTCCAGGGAGAGGAGAATGATAACACAGGGCAAGTGTCGCATGCAGGCATGAGGACACTGAGAAGAGGACCCATGGAAACAGGAAGAGAGTGAGTGTAACCAGACAAAACAGAGATTTCTGTTTTCAACAGGCTACTTAAGTGTCGGTGTCAGCCTTTTGTGGAAGGAAATTGGCAATTAGCATCAGAATCTCTGCACATCCTATGGAAACTGCAGCTTTAGGCTAACTACATAGCATCTATATAGTAAGATAATCATATAACAGAGTATCCTACTGTACCAAATATGTGCTAGAATGTATTTGTCATTTTCTAGCACAAGTCACGTACGTAAAACATTTCCATAATGCTAGTCATATATGGATACAAGCTCATTCAAAATACACTCAGACAATACAAATAAAGAAGAGTCCACTCTTGGCTGTCCCCTCCCCCAACATCCACTGTGCTCATTCCACTCATCTCCTTAGGAGGGGTAACTCATGTCATCAGTTTAGGTTATATTTTTCTACATCTTTTAATGCATAAGTTTACCTCTGAACTGCAGTTCAATGTAAATATTATCTTATTGAACTTTCAGTATCAACTTAAAGAAGTATAGAGTATTGTACAATATAGGTGCTACAACTTTTGTTTTAAACTCAACAAAAGTTTTCCGTATCAGTATATGTAGATGTCTCTTTTAATTAACTGCTGCATAATATCCAAGAGCGTGACCACATGTATTTATTTGCATATCCCTTTATAGATAGATCTTTTACAGTCAATGCTGCAATGAATATTTTTGTGTATTCATGTGTGAATTTCTCCAGGGATGTTTACAAAACAATAGAATTACTAGGTCAGTGAGTCCCTACATTTTGTCTCTTAATAGAAGCTATCAGATTGTTCTCCAGAACTGCTGTTCTAGCTTACACACCCACCGTATATGACGGTGTTCAGCTCCCCCACCCATCTCCTTAGTAATATATGATGTTATCAATCCTTTTAGTAGTTTGCTCATTTGATAAGTCCAAAGGGTTTTATTACTATTGGATTATTTAATTTCCAAGTAAACATTCTGGCATCCTTATAAGTTCCTCATTAAAGAACAATCCTAACCAGTCTTTAATATTTAGATACTTGTATTTATAGCCTATTACGGGAGAAATTCCGGAGCCCAGAGTTGCCCAAACAGGGTAAACGGCCCTTTCAAAATGCAGAATAGCAATATATATTTTTGGCTAGCTGGGCTGTGTATTATTATATCTACATCAGAGATGGTCTCTACCTCAATATTCTAAAGAAAGACAGGAGAGATACTTAACTAACTTTAACTATATCTAATAGAAATAATTAAAGTAAGTTTCATTTTACAAACATTTATTCAGCAATGATTATGTTCACAGCTATGTTCTCTTCTGGGACTAAGAAGATAAATTAGGTATGATACCCCCAAGTATTTCACAGTTTACTAATGAACACTGATTGGCTGAAAAATCAATGTAATGCAAGAAACATTCCAGTAAGGGTTAAATGATGTATAAACTGCTTCTTCAGAAACTTCAAGGGAAGAATTCTAAGTGGGATATCAGGACAGGCTTTAGAACTGGTGTCTGGGCAAGACCTTGAAAACATCCAGATTCCCTGTGGCAGGGGGAACGGAGAGGGACAGTCGAGGCTGAGAGGACAGGGAGGAGAGCCCACACGCGGGAACTGTATCATCCTCTGTGGCCCATTGTGTGGGTGTGTGCGTGCATGTGCACGAGCGTGCACGCACACATTTAGGCTGGGACTTGGTAGTTACTGTGGGGAATAATCCTGGAAAGTTAGTTGGGTTCTGGATAGACATTATACTGTAGCACAGGGTTTCTCAAAAGGCAGATCACCAACATCTGTAAACCAGTTAGGTTGCTTATTTAAAATACACATCCCTGGCCTCACCCCACTGGATTAAAATATCTGGGACATGAGACCTAGGGATCTTCATTTTTAAGAATATCCCCCAAAGGTTTGGGTTTTGTTTGTTTGTTGTTTTAAGGTGTATTAAATTTGAAAATCCTTCAGACAAGGGTGAGCCTTTGAAAACTTTGATCTTTTGTGGGGAGGAGTCTAAGGAAATCATTTAGGGAACATCCTGCAGGTAGTTGAGGGAAAAGGAAAGGAAGTGATCCTGAAAAAAAACCCCTACCATCCAGGTGCCCTTGGGACACACTGTCCTTAGGATTGCTCTAATATCAGGATGTATGATGGTCAGAGCAGCCCAGGTCAAAAGCAGAGACGCATTTAGGACCATTTAGAACCAATATTAGCCTTAATGCTCTTTGAAAGAGGCATAATTAGGAATGTAAAAGTCAGGTTACCTCTGATTAGCGAGGAACAGAGTGAAGGGTGAATCCATTAGAAGCTACTTGTAAGAAATTCACACTTCAAGAACATTGCTTTGATGGCTCTGAAGGGGCTGGAGTGAGGGAGAAAGGCAGCAGAACCTGTTCCTACTTCAAAGACCTATTATAGTGTTTACCTTTCTAGGGCAATACTCTTAAGTGTTTTGAAGAGTAAAAGAGTAAAAGGTTCTTTTAATTTGAATATGACTGATATGGCCATTTAAAGGTATAAATTTGCATTAACCAGAAGAGTAACTCCATACTTTAAACCAACTAACATTTTTGAAATTGTTTGAATTTGCCTGTATGTTTTTATATTTTTATTTGCATAATTCGTATCTTTTATGCATTTTCAAATATGTTAAAGATTCTAGCCCTTGCTATCAAAAGATAATTAGGCTAGGTATCTTAATTCCCTATTTGGAAATGAGACAAAAGTTAAGTGGTTTCCTTCACTGAATTATAGAACCTAGTTTTTCCAATTCCTAGTTCAGGATTCTTCACTCTAAACTCCTTGAAGACAATTAAAATATGGTGGGGATGCACTATGGTGGATAAGGAAATTGGTCTCTGTTCTCTGCAGATACAAGCACTTAGAGAAATACTGCAATTTGAGAAATGGAGGAGAACCACACACAAAGGATTTTTTTTTTTTTTTTGAGACTTAGTTGTGAGGAAGTGGATATGGTTAAACAGGAAGATGCGAACTGCTGGACAACCTTAGGATTCTCCCTGCAGATAGATGTTTGAGTTGGATTTTTGGCTGCTGTAGCTGAAACAGAAGATGCTTCACCAAAATATCCTTCCATAGGGGAATCATCTTGGGGAAAAGATGCTACAGGAATTATAGAAAGGAACAACTGAATGAAAGTGGGGAATGAGCTTAGGGAGGTTTTAGGAGAGGAATTCTTACATTAGGCTGTGGTGCAGTGAAATGAACCAAGAGTTTAACGACATACACGGTGTGCCTACCAAGTACTGGGCACTCTGTTATTTACATACTTGGGAACTGGAAGAACAGATAGGATCCAACAGATGTAAACTTACAAAAGCTGTCTCATTGAAGGTGCTGCCAGAGTTTCCATTAGCAAACAGCTTTAAACAGCTTTCTAAAATAAGATAGGGATATTAGATGTAGGAGCATGGGACAGACAGTTACTAGAAATGGCGAACGTGGCCAGAGCAATATATAAGGTTCATGATGGTGTTGATTTCAGCACTCCAGCCCTAGAAGCCTATTTTTCTTTATTGCCTTGATATATTAAAAATATTCATGGCTCTTCCTTTAATCCCTTCTCTGAATATTCATATAGACATCACTTAGGACTGTGAGTTCATAAATGAAATAGGGTCCATGCCTTGATGAAACTGCCTGGGAGGCATCCAAGAAAAATCTGCTGTAGGAAATCATTTGGTGATTCAACATGCTGGCACTCTTTCTTCTGAACCAGGCCTGTGCCAGCCTTGGTGTCAGGGGCCACTGCTGGAAGGGCTGGCTGTCTACTGAAATACAACATGGAGTTTTTATCTTCCCTGGTCAGTAGAGATCCAGCAGCTTTTTCTACCCATTTAGGCAGCTTAACTTCAGTAATTTGGCCAAAATCCAACTTGAGCAATCTACCAACCCAGAATTCTCCAGCAATTTCACCTGGATAAGACACTGCATTTTTTGTTCTCTTTGCCCCCCCAAACTTGCATCATGTTACATGCTGTTAAACATGTTTCACGACCAAGCTGGCTGAGGTAGCAGGTGTCACGATAATTGTGCTTTGCACTTACCAACTCCCTTCAGAAGACAAGCTTATAAACCACCTGCCTCTTTGGCAAGAATGCAAAAGGAGGATCTTTCGTTCCATCCTTCCTCATTTCCTACCTTTGAATTGCATTTGTCCTAAAGATATCCACGGATAATAAATGGGTTTACACGGAAGATACTTTATAACATCTTGATTTTTCCAGTTAAAATTTTTAAAAAATTTGTGTTTTTGTTGCTGGATCAGGGGAATTGAGGCTGCATATTTAGATCAGCTATTGTTTGCTTCTTAGATGTATCTGTCTAGGAAACATGTCTTGAAAATCAGTAATATTACTCTCTAAACTACTCTTCCTGGAGTAAACATTTTTGACTTGTTTGCTTTCTTTTTAACACAATTAAATCCATATTTATGGTTAGCATTTTAGTCCCCAGCACCATCCTGGGCTTTGTTGATGACAGTCTGAAGAAGTCCATGGTCCTGTTCTTGCCCCTAAAGGAACCACGCTCTCACTAGGGAGACTAAACACACATAAAATGGTGACACAGTACATGGAACATGCTAGAACGCTGTAGAGAGATGTGGTGTAGAAATCCCAATGACTGGATTTGAGTCCTTATTTTACCACTTATTAGTTGTGTGATTCTGGGCAAGCTACTTAACTGCTCGATGCCTCCTTTTCCCATCTATAAAATGGGAATCATAATGATTAATTAACACATCTAATGTTCTTAGGATAGTAGGGCAATAATTATTTGCTCTTAAAAAAAAGATGCATGTAAACGAAGTGTGAATTTTTGAAGAGAGATTTCTTTGAGTTAGAATACTTAGGGGTGTTTTCCATGGAAGCTTAATAGATCAGGTTGAATTTGACCTTTGAAGTTCAGAACAACTAGAAATATTACTGATTTTGCTCTACTGACTCCCTTCTGAAGCCAAGCTGATATCCCAAGGACCTATCTGACAAGAATGTATCAGTAGTACGTCTTTTATTTCATAATCAGAACTTTAAAAAATTATAAAATAATTTTTATTATGAACATTTAGAAAATATACAAGTACAAGGAAGAAAATACAGTTCTTTATTCCCCGTTGACATATTCTTGTATTTCCTTCTTGTCTTTTTTTTCTATGCATGGTTTTAACCAAAATTTGGTGATGGTATATATTACTGTTTTATATTCTACTTTTTCACTTAACTCTATGGGATGACATTTTTCCATTCCCATCGATTATTCTTTAAAAACACTGCTTTTAATATTGACATCATATTCCATCATATGGAATCCCTTGGTCATTTATTGTTATAACTTAGATTATTTATAATTTTCCTCCATTATATAAAAATGACGATGAGTATTTTTTCACATGAGTCTTTATGAGGTTCTTTAATTATTTTCTTAGAAATGAATGTATTGGATTAAAGATTAAGGGTGTTTATAAAACTTCTAATGTTTAGGTTAAAATGATTTCAGAAAAGTTAAATTAATTTAACACTGTTGCCAGCAATGTTTAAGAGTTTTATACACCTCACTTTATACTCACTAAAATTAGTATTATCATTTTTTAGTCAGTTTAACAGCTGAAGCACAGCATTTTCCTTTAATTTGTAATTATTTGCTTACTAGTGAGGCTGAACTTTTTTCACATGTTTCTTTGCTTTGAATTTCTCCATTTGTGATAGCCTGTACCCCTTGTTCAGTTTTGTTTGTTTTTTTTGTTTGTTTTTTGTGCGGGGATGTTTTTGTTATTTCTATCTCCTCAGATGAGCTCTTCACACAGTTGTGATAGTAACTCTTGGTCACATTTGTGCCGAATTATTCCTGTTTGTTTTTTTTTAAATATTTTTTTATTGAAGAATAGTCAGTTTACAATATTGTGTCAATTTCTGGTGTACAGAACGATACTTTACCTATTTGTTTTTGATGTACACATGTCTTCCATTCTTATAAAGTCGGTTTAAAAATTTTTTCCACTTTTTATTTCTTTCACTGTTTTTCAATTTATAAAGTCTGAAATTTTGTTTGCCTTAAAAATCAGTATAAGAAACTAAATTTTTACCAAGGAGAGGTAAAAGAGATACTTCTTCATCATTATTTCTTTTCTCCTGCTCTTTCTCCTTCTACTTCAAAAGAATCTATGTCCATCAAAGGCAATTCATGGTCAATTTTTGGAAAATACATTTTTGTCAATTCCAAAGTTTCTACTCTTGGTTCACATCAGTTTCTGGCAGTGTGTCATATATCCAGTAACCATGTTAAGTAGAGAATATCTTCCCATGAACTGGTCAAAGAATCACAGGGCATTACTTGACAGAGATTCAAACTTTGGAAAAGCGGCTAAAAAAATCTTATTTTGTTCTTAACTCAGTTTTCCTGTGACTCTAAAGAATCCAATCCTCTTTGTTGGATTTGCTGTTGTTGCTGTTGATTAAGCCCTGCTCTGGGGAGAAGTCTAAAACGCACGTTGTCTCATCATTTGCTTTCCTGGGAAGACTGATTTCTGCACTCTATGTTGCTTCTCGGCAGGTCTGCCATCAGTGGGGAAGAACTGGGGAGAGCTTACACAATCATATCTAACAGGAGGTTTGATGTAAAAGATTAAATCTTAGCATTGTTTCCCAAATTATTTTAAATGTCAGCTTAAAAAGCTTTTAAGGTTTTTAAAATTTTGAACGGAAGTATTAACTGGAACTGCCAGGGGCAGTTAGTTTGAGAAAAAGCAATACTGTGCATCTTAAATTGGGTAGAAATTTTTATGACTCAAATTCTTCATTTATTATACCCAGATGGTGGGAGCAGGCTGCTGTCTCTGATGCCCTGGTGGAAACAAACCATCAGAGGGGATCCTTTTCTAAGATGGAAGCCTCACTGACAAGTTGAAACATGGGGCCAGCATGCAATGCCTTATCTTTAACATCATGCCTAGTGCTTCATATTGGAGCATCCTTAACTTAAACGCAATTCATTGAATTCCCTGAGGTTTACAGTTTTTCCTGAAAATGGCAGTTGCCTATATGTGCATCCATGAAGAAATTAACTGAAAGTTCACCAGAAAACTATTCATCTGAAAAGAGGAAGTCAACATTTGTTCATTCAACAAATTATTTGTTCATTACTCATTAAGTACAAGATATCCTAATGGAGCTAGGAGAAGAGGTTGCTGTAGAAAAGTTAAGTATGACAACTGAAGAAAATGTTTTAAAGTATAATTTATAAGTCATATCTTCATGGAAAATTCATTTTGAGAAAACCTTTATTTTAAAATTCAGTGTACCTGTGTAACATAGCACTGATATTCTTTTTACACGTATAGTCCTTTATTATTATCAAGGATATTTTCATATGATTTCTTATTTAATTTACACAACTTTTTTTGGTGGTAGGTAGGAAAGACATTCCCACCTTCATTTTATGTGTCGATGAACTGATAGCTAAAGTTACAGGGCCAGTAAGAGACGGAGCCAAGATTCAAAAGTAAGTCTTCTGAGTATTAAGCTGATCTCATTCCTTCTCTACTATAATGCTGAAAGAGAGGAAAATAATCAATAGCTACATTTGCATGTGTGACACTTTAAGGGTTAGGGCAGCATTTTAGTGGTAATCACTGTCAATAGTTTTTCTTTTTAAAAATGAATGTGAATTAGGGTATTGCTAAGCTTTTCTCTCTTAGTAAAAATAGAAGAGTAGCTGTGGTTTAAATACAGTTAAGACTATCAAGAAATTTCATAATATTTCAAGTTTAAGCATGGAACACATATGGCAATTTTTTTAGGAGAGAGAAACTCCAGGTTATGTTTTATCTGAGCATTGCATCAGGATTTCCTTCGTTTTTGTTTTTATTTGTTTTTTGTTTTTTTCTATTTCAGCTGATACTGAAGTTTATCAAGGGATGAAAAGCTGAACTGGCAAATGATTGCAGCCACAATCACCTAATTGTGCTGTTCCTTAGGAGGGAGGGTTTCCTGTCTGAGGGCGGCGTGGGTAGACAACGCCAGGCTGGGTTGTCTGCTGCTGAAACCACTGTTGTGTGTTGAAGAATGAGCAACAGACCCAGAATTTTGGTCGTTTGACGTACGGATTTCGGCTGAACCCAAAGCTTGAGAAAAATTTTAGTCATGGTAGCCTTGTTCAGTAGAAAACAGATGGGAAGAAGACTGTCATCATTTATACTTGGGATACTGTGCAGAGTGAATGCAGCCTTGGATAATAATTGTTTAAAGGTCATAAAACCAAAGGACTAGAATATAATCAGTTCTTTTCAACAAATGTTCATCAAGTGCCTCCTCTGGGTCAGGCACAGAGCCGGGACCTAGGGTGACAGTAGAAAATAAGTGAAATAGCGCCTCTGCAGTCATGGAACCGTAGGCTAGGAGAGATACTGATATTAAACACGGGATTAATTACCAGAATGAAGAGTGTCATGAACAAGAAAGCACAGGGGACTACAGGAATGAAGAGTAAGGGGACTGGATCTAGTCTAAGGATTGAGGGAAGACTTTAATCTTTTAATCTTTAAAAAAATTCTTAGAGACAAAAGCAGAAGGATTTAGGAAAACCAAGGTGTGATGGCTAATTTTATGTGTCAACTCGACTGGGCAATGGGGTCAAACTTTATTGGTCAAACATTATTCTGGGTGTGTCTGTGACGTTAGATTAACATTCTGGATGAGATTAACACTGAGACTGAGGAGAGCAGATTGTCCTTCCTAACGTGGGTGGCCCTCATCCAATTATTTAATGAATTTAAAGAATGTGTTTTAAATGCTTCTCTATTCTACAAGTTTTCTTTTTCCTCATGTAATTGGGTCATGCCTTAGAATTAATATGATTTGTCAAAGGCATGAAGTCACTTAACATTAAGCTAATAATTTATTAAAAAGCTAAAACAATTACTGAAGTTTAACAACGTTGGTTTTATATTGTCACTCAGTTGGCAAGTAAGGTTAAAGAATGTGCTAGTGTCTTTGTTCAGGATGGATCCTGTGGGCAGATAGGAGGGAGACACCCTTTCCTAATTTGACATGCTGAGGAGATCCAACAGTGACAAAAAATAAATAGAGCAAAATACTACTCTTGGATATTCAGTCCTATCCAAATGTCTGAATGAGGAAAGGGATTGTAAATAGTGGGGAGAAGGAGTCCAGATATCAGAAATCCCCTAAGAGTTGATTTGAAAACAAGAACAGCAACACTGTAAATCAACTAAACTCCAATTAAAAAAAAAAAAAACCAACAGTAATAACAATGAATACAACTCCCATTTATTGTGCTTTTTCATATGTGCTCACTAAGCACTTATCATGTTTGATCTCATTTAATTTGTGCAATCATTTTATGTGGTAAGTATATTTTAAATCTCCATTTGCAGTTAGAAAATAACGCTCAAAGACACAGTTAACTTCCCAAACATTAAGCACTAAGAAGTGGCAGAGGCAAGATACAGGTTTAGATCTGATTAACTCTAAAATCTTTGTGCTTTACCACTAGTCACTCCAAATCATTTCTGGACTCTAGAAACATCAGGAGGACCATGGATTTAGAATCTGGACATGGTTCTGAGCACTCCATCTATACCAAACTTCTAGATCCATGTGGGGCCCCACTGCAGTGGAAGGAGCTGCTTAGGGATAAAGGATACATGAGAAAGCTGGATATAAGACTAGGGAAGTAACTGAAGTCTTGCCCCACCCTCACCCCAGTACTGCCACAATACCTGTATTAACTCTCTATGCATTGATCACTGTCTTAGTTTCATTTTCTGAATCTCTAGGGTAAGAAAGATTCTTTGACCAGATAGCTCTCCCCAACCAACCCGTATGCCTCCCATGAAGTGGTAGCACTGGGATTTGAACCTGGGTCTGGTAGAATGCCAATGTGCATGAGTCTCCCCAGACATCACCTAGTGCTCTGTGAGGCTGGCGGAGGTTGCAGAGGAGAAGGATGAGGACTGCAGAGCTTGAACAGCTTTTAGCTTGAAGAGCCAGGAGACAGTGGTTTCCATGGAGGATTGTGACCAGAAGCTAGAAAGTATAGAGCCATACTCCATGGGCCACAGACAGTAAATTACCTCCACTCCTTCCTCTTATACAGAAATCCAGCTGATGGTATAAATCACAGGAATGTCAATAATGACTGTTTTGGGGCCTCAGTAATTTCATTAACAGCCATGCATCAAAGTAGAGGATGGTAATTACGGGAGAGAAGATGGGTTTTACTGAATATAACTCAATTCAACGTTGCATCTTAACAAATCTTGAGTTTCAAACTAATTCCACTCATTGAGGAATTTAAGTTTTCATATCTTTGCAACACTCAGCTTCCTGCCACCACTACGCAAAAAAGACTTTAGAAGACTTATAAAGCTTCATAGACTTCAAATAAGTTTTACTAAACAATATGTTCACGTGTTAAGTGTAAATGAGTCAGAAACATCAGGATTAAATTTCCCTTAAAATACACAGGGGTTTGAAAATGAAGGGAAAAATGCTGAGGGCAAAACATGTTTTGGATTTTGGCAAACCTAAAACATTTGAAAAAAAGAATGGTTTGATGTTTGATGAACCCTAAATACAGCTGAGTTTGCTCATCTCTCATTGTAATGAAGACCAATAGACCATTTTTTGGTGTGAAAACACAGAATCCCACTGGAGCTGCCTCTGGATCCCTTACTACTGTAGAACTTAGACTGATTTTCATTTCACTAATTCACAAACTTCCTTGCTCCAATGATGGTTGGTGGTCTCCCCAACCCAAGTTCTCAGCAAAGACATAATTAGAGAATACTGGAGAAGGCGTCTGGGATTACTAAGTCTTATACAGTGTACTTCAGGGCATAACCTCTGTACAGTAAAACATTAGCATAAATCATTAAAATGGAATCATGCCTTGTCGAGATAAATAAAAGGAGTGCGTTTTATGTGGCATTGTCCTTATTTCTTTAAATTGGTTCACTCACTTGCTAATTTGCAAAACTGAACAATCAGACCTTCTGTGGTATGAATTAAGGCAATGAGATTCCTCCATTCATAGATTTTCCATCAATATTCTTGATTTCCATTGAAGTTTCTACACTCATAAAGCTAGGAATGGTCTGATGGATGCTTTAGGGACTGTGGCAGTAGTAGGAAGCGGGAAAAAATGACAATATGCTTTTTCCTCCTGAAGGGTGCCTGTGTGATATCTGAGTTGGAAAAGTCACTTTGCCCCTTCAGTCTGGGATCTCTGGTGGGCAAAGAGTGACTCCCCAGTTAAAACCGTTCTCTCTGTTGTTACTTGTGTTGGTCTTTGATTTGAACTGAAATTACCCTTCTAGTGCTCTGGTAGTCAGATTTGTGTGACTTTTATGACTCTTTCACAAAGTGTTTCAAGAAATGTTTCAAAGACAGGTTGCTGTAAAAATAACAAGAAGTGTCATGGATTGAGCGAGCGCTATGTGCCAGCCCCTGTGCCCAGCTCACTGCTCACACTTCGCTACACTGTAGACTGTCCCATGAGGGAAGTGTGACCATCTCCATTCTGCAGATGAAGAAACAGAGGCTCAGTGAATTGAGTCATGGTGGCAGAGTGGATATTTCTACCATTCATTTATTTAATAAACACTTGTTAAACAACTGATTTGTGCCAGGCATAGTTCTAGGTGCTGAGAATATAAAAATGAACAAGATGTAGCCCCTGCCCTCACAGAGTTTCTATTCTAGATGGAAGAATACCTTCTTCCTGAGTGCCTTGTTCTTGTCTGCTGTACACATTTCAGATGGTTTTTAAGTACAGAGGGACAGGAATGAAACTCTGTCTTGATTTCTTTGGGATTTGGCTCATATGAGAGTGTGTAGTTATAGGAGCAAGGCTGTTTGTGGGATATTGTTTTTCAGATAGAAAGAAGTTGCCAAAGAAGAAAAGAAAATCTTAGGAAGAAGTTACCCTTCTCCATTTTGCAAATAAGATTACTCTGAATTTAAAACCATTTCTAAATACACTGATATGGACTTGGACTTTGAGTTTTAATAATTGATTTTAAGAACTATGGGTCCAGAGAATGTTTTCTCCTGCCTTACATGTCTAGTTGAAAAAGCACTTTGCTTTATATCTGTTAGCAAGTAATGTTGGCATCTTTGTGATTTTTCTACCTTACTGATTTGAAATTTTATTCAAGGGTAAACTGTTGGTGAAAATTTTTTTAACCCAGAAAGCTTCAGACTGAACGCTTGAGCTGCTAGTTTTTAATTTTTCAGGGTATAAAAACTGGAGTTGGAAAAGGGCCTAGACCAACCCTCTCACTTTAAAGAAACTGGGACCTGAGGTTAGAGATTTGAAATATACACAGCTCTCAGGAGAGCAGGCCTGGTCTGAATCTCATAGGAAATAAGCAATGCTAATTTTTCTTAGACTAAATTTTACTGATTACTCACATCTTCTCTGGAGTTACTCTTACCGTTAAGATTGAGACAACATTATCTAGAAACTCCATCCATGTTTGTGGGGAGTAGAGCACCTTTCCCAAGCTTTCTGCAAATTTCCAGGGGCTCACATTCCCATGCCCTCCTCTGGCCCCACGTTCCCATGTTAGTTCTGTTTGTGGATGGTCACATCATCCTACACATTATATTCCTGTTCCACAATGTGTAGACAGACAATTGGTACTTGGACCTTTTACTCAACTCCACCTCTTACACACAGAAAAATACTCAAACAAACAAATAAGCAAACAAACCTTTCATATGAAGTCTTTATGTATTTATCAGACCTCACTGGGGTTTTGGTAACATAGAGAGGATTTAATATTGCAACATCTTAACACTGACTATTGGACATCCTTCATCTTACAATTATCCCTGCCCCTTTCAACAAGTAAGGCTCAGTCTCCAGCCATGTTACCCCAAGAACTCTTCCTTTCTCTTCCTGCTTCTGCTTCCTTTTCTATCTCCTTCCTCTCAGGAACCAAAGCCATGTTCTTCTGTTTTCTAACTGAGATACAATTTACAAACCATAAATTTCACCATTTTAAAGAGAACAGTTCTATGTAGTTTTTTGGGGCATACTCACAAAGTTGTGCAATGATCACACCTCATTCCAGAATATTTTCATGACCCCAAAAGGAAACCCCATACTCATTAGCAATTCTCATTTCTCCAACCTCCCAGCCCCTGGCTAACATTAATCTCCTTTCTGTCTTTATGGATTATCTATTCTGGACATTTCATATAAATGGAATCATACAGTATATAGTCTTTTGGGTCTGGCTACTTTCACTTAGCGTAATGTTTTTAAGGGTCATCCATGTTGTAGTATGTATCAGTACTTCTTTCCTTTTTGTGATTAAATAACATTTCATTGTATGGCTATACCTTATTTGTTTATCCATTCACCAGTTGATGAGAGGATATTTTTGCTATTATAGCCGTTATAGCCACACATAGTACATGTGTGGTGGTATCTGTGGTTTTGATTTTCATTTTCCTAGTGGCTATTGATGTACAGTATATTTTCGTGTGCATACTGGCATTTATATCTTCTTTGAAGAAATGTCTAATCAAACCTTTTGCTCATTTACAAAAATCGAGTTATTTGTCTTCTATTATTGCCCAGTTGTAGCACTTCTTATATGTTCTGAATGTTAGGCCCGTATCAGAAATATGATTTGAAAACACTTCTTTCCATCTTATGGGCTGTCATTTCACCTTCTTGATAGGGTCCTTTGAGGCCCCCCAAGTTTTTAATTTTGTTGAAGCCCAATTTATCTATTTTTTCTTTGGTTGGTTTGCTGTTGATGTCATATCTAAGGAACCACTACCTAATCCAAGTTTACAAAGACTTACATCTATGTTTTCTTCTAAGAATTTTATAGTTCTAGCTCTTTTATTTAAGTCTTTGACTATTTTGAGTTAACTTTTGTATATAGTCTGAGGTAGGGGGTCTAACTTTATTTTTTTGCATGTGAGTATTCAGGTGTCCCAGCACCATTAATTGAAAAAATGATTCTTTTCCCATTGAATTGTCTTAGTACCCTTGCTGAAGAACCAACTGACTATTAAATGTATGGGTTTACCTCTATGTTCTTAAGCAGAGCAATTCTACAATTTTCAGCCCTCAACTCCAAATTTAGCTCTGGATATTCCATTCTACAGCCAAGGATTTAGCTGAAGTGTGAAAATATGGAGCTGAAGTATGAACATTAGCTCAGCTTTTAGTTCCACCACAAGGACTGAGTGAGTAAGAACATGGCTTCTCTGTCCTCTAGTGAACAGGACCCAATGTCCTGAATCTGATCGAATCAGCCCTCCTCTGGGGGAAGTGGTCCTGGGGGATCAGACATGTTCCCTATCCCACAGTTCTCTGCTCTCACAGTATGTTATTCACCTTTGTCTCACTCTTGTCCTTTGCCTCATCCTAGCCTAGGTCTAACCTGCCTCTGCATGTTCATATTTTTTTTAAAAAAGAAAAAAACCCTTCTGATTAAGGTCTTAAATGGGAATTAAACTCTAGCATAGTGGGACTGAGGAGCAAAGAGGAAGGATGGCTTGTCCTTCTGATTACACAAGGATTAGCAATATTGTATAGTAGACAAGAGGATGGTCACATAGCTGCATCAGCTGTCTGACTTGGGGCAATACCTTATCTTCTTTGAGTGTTTATTTTCTGCAGTATATTTCTCATAGCAGTATTTCCATTTGGGAATTCCTTCCCAGAATTTCTCAGGAAATATTTATTTTCCTGAATCTTGTATTCCATTAAAAAAAACCCAATAAAACAGGACAAACTCTTATAATTCTCCTCTGAGAATTAAAACTTAACAATCAACATAGGAATGTTATTAGCTTTAAAACAGTCACTGATGTCACATGAAAGCAAGAGCAAGAACAGCTGACACTCAGAGGGAAAGTTAAGGTAGACGTTTCCAGAACTGGATCAGGACCTTACTGAAGAAAAGCAGCCACAATCTAATATTGCTCACTCCAGTACAGCATGTGTGGTTACTGAGAACTTGCAATGAGGCTAGTCTGAATTGAGAGGTACTATAACTGTAACTCTATCAGATTTTAAAGACTTAGGATGGAGAAAAAGAAGGTAAAACATCTCATTGATAATTCTTACACTGATTGCAGATTGAAATGGTAATATTTTGGATATACTGGATTAAATAAAATATATTATTTAATTAATTTTGACTGTGGGTATACAGTGAACATATCTTAACATAATAAAAGCCATTTATGACAAACTCACAGCCAATATAATACTCAATGATGAAAAGCTGAGAGCCTTTCTGCTAAATTCAGGAACGAGACAAGGATGCCCACTCTAACCACTTCTATTCAACATAGGGTTGGAAGTCCTAGCCACAGCAATCAGGCAAGAAAAATAAATAAAAGATATCCAAATTGGAAAGGAAGAGGTAAAACTGTCATTATTTGAAAATGACATGATACTCTATATAGAGAACCCTGAAGACTCCCACACAAAAGCTATTAGAACTAATAAATGCATTCAGCAAGGCAGCAGAATGCAAGACTAATATACAGAAATATGTTGCATTTCTTTACACTAACAATGAAATATCAGTAAGAGAAAGCAAAAAAAATTCGATTTAAAATCATGTCAAAAAAAATACCTAGGAATAAACTTAACTAAGGAGGTGAAGGACTTACATGCTGAAAACTATTAAATACTGATAAAGAAAACTGAAGGTGATTCAAAGAAATGGAAAGATATCCCATCCTCTTGAATTGGATGGATTAATATTATTAAAATGGCCATCCTACCCAAAGCAATCTACAAATTTAATGAGATCAAAATGCCCATGACATTTTTTATAGAACTAGAATAATCCCAAAATTTATATGGAAGCACAAAAGACCCAGAATTGCCAAAGCACTACTGAGCAAAGAGGACAAAGCTAGAGGCGTAATCTTCCCAGACTTCAGATGATACTACAAAGCTACAGTAATCAAGAAAGCATGATATTGATACAAAAACAAACACATAGATTAATGGAACAGAATACAGAGCCCAGAAATAAACCGACATACCTGTGGTCAATTCATTTACGACAAAGGAGGTAAGAATATACAATGGAGAAAAGACAGACTCTTCAGCCAGTGGTGTTGGAAAAGCTGGACAGCTGCATGTAAATCAATGAAATTAGAGCACTTCCTCACAGCATGTATAAAAATAAACTAAAAATGACTTAAAGAGCTAAACTTAAGACATGACACCATAAAACTCCTAGAAGAGAACATAGGCAAAACCTTTTCCAACATAAATTGTAGCAATATTTTCTCAGATCAGTCTCCCAAGGCAAAAAAAACCCAACCAAACAAACAAACAAAAATGGAGCCTAATCAAACTTAAAAGCTTTTGCACAGCAAAGGAAACCATCAACAAAACTAAAAGACAACCTACAGAATGGAAGAAGATATTTGCAAATGATGCAACCAACAGAGGGTTAATATCCAAAATATACAAACAGCTCATACAACTCACTAGCAAAAAAACAAACAACTCTCAAAAAATGAGCATAAGAGTTAAATAGACACTTCTCCAAAAAAGACATACGGATGGCCAATGCGTACATGAAAAAATGCTCAACATTGCTAATTATTAGAGAAATGCAAATCAAAAGCACAATTAGGTATCACCTCACATCAGTCAGAATGGAAATCATTTAAAAGTCCACAAACGATAAATACTGGAGAGGGTGTGGAGAAAAGGGAGCCCTCCTACACTCTTGGTGGGAGTGTAAATTGGTGCAGCTGCTATAGAACAGTATGGATGTTCCTTAAAAAAGTAAAAACAGAGCTACTGTATGATCGAGAAAGACAAGTATTATATACCACTTATATGTGGAATCTAAAAAATAATACAAATGAATCTATATACAAAACAAAAACACTCATAGGTATAGAAAACAAATTTAAGGTTACCAAAGGGGAAAGGGAGTTGGGGGAGGGATAAATTAGGAGATTGGGATTAACAGATACAAACTACTATACATAAAACAGATAAGCAACAAGGATTTACTGTGTAACACAGGGAACTATATTCAATATCTTACTATAAACTATGATGGAAAACAATCTGAAATATATATATATATGTACATACACATATATATATAAAAACTGAATCACTTTGCTGTACATCTTAAATTAACACAATATGGTAAATTAACTGTATGTCAACTAAAAAATTAATTAATTAATTTTACCTGGTTCCTTTTTCATTTTTAATGTGCCTCATAGAAAATTTAAATTACACAAGTGGCCAGCTTATATAGCTTGTGGCTATTGTCATGTGTGGTAGGCAAAATTCTAATGTGGCCCCCAAGTTTCCAGACCTCTGGTGTACACACCCTTTCTCCCAATTATTAAATCAAACACTAATCTAGGTGCTGTTGTGAAGGGATTTTTGGAGATATAATTCAGGCCTCAAATGTGTTGATTTTAAGACAAGGAGATTATCCAAGTGGGCCTTACCTGATCACATGAGTGCTTTAAATACAGAGACTTTTCTCTGGCTGGTCACAAAAGTGGAGGGCAGAGAGACGCTCCAGCTGGCCTGGAGGGGGAAAAATAAATCCAGGTTGTGAACTGCCTGTGGGGGCTACCTGAAAGGGGTCCCCAGCCAACAGCTAGCAGGAAACTGGGGACTTCAGTCCTAAAACCAGAAGAAAATAAATTCTTCCAACCACCAGTGAGCTTGGGGAGGACCCTGGAGCTCAGCCCTGCCAACCCCCCAACCAACCCCACCATGAGAACTGTGGCTTCGGTGGACACTTAGATTTTGACCCAGTGGACCTGACCCAAACAACTAAGAGATGATAAATGTGTGCTGTTTTAAGCTATTCAATGTATGGTACTTTGTTACACAGCAATAGAAATTTAATGAACCATGTTACAAGAGCTTACTTGTGGCCGCCTCTGTGACTAATGCTGAGCCATTCTTGTGAATAAAATAAATATCAAGTTTGTATACACAGGATACTTCATATAAATCTGTAAGTTGTATTTTAAGAAATAACACCCTTGGAAGCAAAATAAGCCCTTAAATTAGTGATTTTGACATATGATTCTGTGTAATGCTGTTAATCTAGCTACGATACCCAAATGTTAGGTTTTTCTAGCATCATCCAGTAATTTTTGCTGGCATGTTTTCCAATTTCTGAATATTCACTATAGAGTATATAGGTCTTTGTAAATATGCACTACTAAAATACTAAAAAACCAAACCAAAACAACACAAAAACCACTACTAAAATACTTTTCCTTGGTAAATACTACCAAAATAAAGAATAACTTATGAGTTCAGAAATTCATAAGAGTTCCTGGGAATTCTAATTTCTTGTTTCCTATAAATTCATATCTATTGGGAGTTTGGAAACACTGTTGAGTGTTGCTAGAAGGATTAAATGAATTATCCGGATGTAAAGGGCTTAGGCCAGGGCCTGGAGTGTGGAAACTGCCTGCCACGTGGTATTCATGACTAGTCTCTGGTCTTAGATGTAAATAACAGGAACGTCAGATTGCCTATTTGGGCACTTATGGATTTAGCTGACTGCGTTTTAATCTGAATTTACATATCATGGATGAGAAGAGAGTAAAGGAATTTTAAGCAATTGGTTAAGAAGAAATCCAAAGGGTTTTGTCTTGAAGGTGGATCAGCCACCTGAAGATTTTTTTTTTTTTGCCTTGCGGAGTATTTTGATGCATTAAGAATTTACTGAAAAGAATCATCATCATAGGTAGGGAAGACACTTGCTGGAGCTCAAAGATGAGACAACAAGAAAGCAAATGATAACCTTCCCCCCAAAACTCACAACTGTCTTCTTATATTATAAAAGAGTGTGGATTGAGTTTGAACAGTTTGATCTGATTTTATTTGCTTGTCAATAACAGAAAGATACTTTGCCATACCGAACAAGCAACACAATCTTTATAACTTAACCACAGAAGCAGTATCTACTCTTCTTTTACTTGCAAAGAGGAGGGGATTGGGTTGCAGTTCAAGCTGAGGGAACAGAAGAACAAAGAGATAGAATGGATAGTGCTTCAGGGTTTTTATTTCTACTGGAATATCCTTTCTTCTCCTACCCAACGAGCCATGCTATCCTCTCAACTCTGCCTAAGCCTTCAAGTTTCCCTGGAAAAAGTATCCCTGATTGACTTCACTTGTCTTACTCATTTCCACCCAGCCTTCAGGGACTTTGTCCCTTGGTTGTGTGTTTTCACTTGGGTTTTCATCTTTGAGATCCTATGTGTTCTCTGGTCTGTGGGGTCTATTTCTCCCCATTGGACAGAACAAGTCTTTTGTTTGTTTTTAATTTTTAATTTATAGTGTCCTACACACAGGTGACATTTAATTGAAGGACTTCTAGTAAATACAAGTGTATCCCAAATAAGGGTTAATGGTACATGGAATGATGCTAACTTAACAAAGAGGGAACCCTCTTTTTCTGTTAGGTCAACGTCCTTACTCAGTGTAAGGCTCCCACTTTTCTGTGCAATTTCAGGTAAGATATTTTTCTTCTGCAGTCATGAAATCTTTGTTATTCTCAGACTCCAAGCTCTCCCACCACCCATTATATTCCTCATACAAATGAGAGCTTGAAGAGAACATGGATTGATAGATAGGAGATATTTCAACATATTTCAACCTTTGTTTTTAGAAATAACATAGTTGTCATACTTCACTGAACAAGTGATGGGATTCAAGAATCCCAAAAAATCCCTTTTATAACTAAGTCTATTTTTGGAATTTTGGAGTTTTCTATCTCCTGCAGAAATGGAATGAATTTGATGGAGTGTCACCATCTTAGGAGTTTTGGGTTCTAGGAGTTGATTATTCTGTCTTTGCCACTCTTGTGTCCCAAGCTTGAGACATACCGCATACATTTTAGCAGGTGTCGGCAAACCCCCCACCTGTGGTTTCTTTCCTCTACCCTTTATACAAACAAAAAGTATTTCCATTCATATTAATTCAGTCTTGAACTTATTTTAGAAGCAGCTGGGAAAAGCCACATTTATCTTTGTCGTTATGCAACCGGCTGAAAATTAAGGAAATCATGTGGTTAGATGATTGCTGAAAAGACCCAGCTCATTAGAGATGGGCAAACCTTGAAAGGAATGACTTGGTTCTGAGAGGGCCCCTTAAGTTTGGCTACTTCTCTGAAAGGTAATCAAATTAATAACCTGTACAGAGTGGAACAGGATCTCTCAGAAGGTTATTGCCTCATGAGGTTATCATCCTTTCCCATGTAATTGTCCTTCCCAGGCAGGGTTCCGTCATGGGAGAGTTCAGACTAATAGCATTACACTGTGACTTCAGGCAGTCTCCTTTCCCACCCGAACCCCGCCTTTCCTTTCTCAGGAATGACTGGCCCATTGTCCAAGCAGCAGCAGAAAACTTAAAATGACAAAAAGCCCAAAGGGTCCAACCTGTGCGGCTATTTGTGGGGATGGTGCAAGTGAAAGCATGATGATGCTCATGATGACTACTACTCTGGAGAAAACCTTCCAGATGCCTTTTAGAACAAGGAATTAGACATGGTCTCCAAGGAGTGGGCTTTCTAGGCTTATGGCTGGTGATACCTTCAAAGTGAGGTCTGTGCACAGGGGGAGGCATTGAGAACACTGGTGACCAAAGTGTCCTATGACCTCAAATGTTTCTCTTGCTTGCTTTTTCTCTCTCTTTTTCTTTGGAGCCTAACAGCCTCTTGGAAGGCCAATTCCATTAAGGAAGTGCAAGAACCAATGAATTTTCCCGTTACTAAAACACTGTCTTTCAACATTATTTATAGCCATTTGTTTCACTAGAGTAAAATGAGTCCGAAGTGGGAAGCAGCCAAATGTGCCAGAGCCCACCAAGCAAGGCTGCTGGACTTGCCCTTCCTTGTCCAGATCTTTCTGAGGGGTCACTGCCAAATAAAACTGCAGACACTCGTGTACGTTCATAAGTGCCAGTATCACAAATCGAAGAGACTTCCTTTTAGCTCTAATTGACTTTTGGTTTGCTAGTAGGCATTATTTCCAATTTATTTGCTCGAATCTTCAGATGTGTAGTCATTTGGGGCCATGAAACTTCATGTCTGATTACTTTGAAATTTGGTACCCTTTTGTACAAAGGAAACGAAAACAACAATGAAAACATTGTCCAATTCTATTCACAATGAAAATATC
Organism: Camelus ferus; assembly: GCF_009834535.1. Classification (NCBI taxonomy): domain Eukaryota; kingdom Metazoa; phylum Chordata; class Mammalia; order Artiodactyla; family Camelidae; genus Camelus; species Camelus ferus. Next base: position 54,126,008 of record NC_045701.1, read on the forward strand.
CCTCAGTAATTTGATTTGCAGGAAATGAAAAGTATTATCAACAGAATATGCTTTTCAAAAATTTATAATCCTTTAAACAGGCAAATCCTTTCTCCGGGATTAGTAGCGTGGTTTGTGTCCTAGGAGCCAAATCCTATTCTCTGATTCAATCCTCAAATCCTTTCTAACAGTGCCTATATTGATTTCAGACCCAGTTTTGCTTAAGAACCTGAGGACAGAATTTGGTCCTGTGTTTAGAGGTCCTTAATAAGGATTTGTTTAAAAATGGAGTTTATCTAAAACATAGCCTCTAGTTCCAAAAGCTAAACTCTGATGTCTCAATGAATGTAACAGATGTGCTTAATTTCTAGGCCATCCTTCGTTTTCTCTGTGTCTAGCTGAATTTATACTTCCCTGATCTGGAGGAACACCCCAGAAGGCTGATGCTGATCTCCAAACATTACTGGTAACTCTGGGTGTTTCCTTAATCCCAAATAGTAGCCCTGATCAACTATGTGTGTATAGTTCACCTCCCTACTATGTTTTTAGTGTTTTCTGGGGACCTGGCTTTTTTTGAACACAATGTACATGTAAACATACATTATACATATTCATATTCACGAAGGTCAGGTGCTCTCTGTAACAAGGAGTGTAAGTGGTGTTCTGCACCTCTACGGAAAGGAAAATAAGCACTCATAATGATGATGCATAGATCTGAACACAGTTAAAATCCTAAGTTGATTTTTTTCTAGAAGTGTTTAACTGAGGTGTAGTTGATTTACAATGATAGTTTCAGGTGTGCAGCAAAGTGATTCAGTTAGACATAGACATACATATATTTTCTTTTCAGATTCTTTTCCATAATATGTTATTACAAGAAATTGAATATAGGTCCCTGTGCTATACAGGAGGTCCTCTAGGTTGACTTTTTGAATTACTAAAGAGAGTTTACATTACGAGGAACACAGTTTTAGTAAATGTGTTCTATTACATGTTAATTCTTTGAAAAATGATTATCTGTGCATGATACAAAGCAGAATATTTGTTTAATCAAAACCTATCATTCCCTATCTAGAGGAGGTAACAGAATTTTCTGTCCCTGTCTCACAAACTTTTGCCTGAGAAAAAAACACGTGTATACAGAAGTTCTCAAGAATGTGATATGGGCTACATTAATTCAAGAGATCAGGGAGTGGAGAGGTAGCAAGAGGACCGTCAAAACATGGCTATATTATGAATACCTAGGAAGAAGAGAATCTTAAAAAGGAAAGGAACAGATTATAGTACAGTTAACCATAGTATATATGCAGTAAGCATAATAAAAAACATTTTTGAATGGGTATGTGAGCCCAGCACAGGAAAAATATTTCTAGGAATTATGTTAGTTAATTCTCAGAACAACCCTATGAAGTATGACCATTTTATATCTAAAGAAAATGAAACTTAGTTAGCATGGAAAAACTTGTCCAAGATCACACAACTAAGTGACTCTGCCTGGATGTGAACTCATTTGTGCCAAACCCCAATCCTAACTCCCCTCTGTGCCTCCTCCCCTGGGCACCCCCCTTCCCAGCCCCAGTCCTTGTCTCTCAGCAACATGATCTGTACATCCCACCTCTCTGCTCTGCCATCAGTTTCTAACAATCTCCTAGTGCACAAATCCAACAATCACTTCGTGGCCTCAGTCCTTGAAATCTCTGTTTTTGTCCTGAAGTGTCATAAAGATAATACCTATGTGAGATACAGCATTTGGAAAACGATCATAATAATATAGAAACTGCTTCAGACATAATGTTCAGGTTTTAAAGTAAAAGAGATTTGCGGTCTAGGCTAGGAGCTCATGCTGTGTGTCCATGGGTGAGTTATGACATGGCTGTCTCACCTCCTGAAGCCGTGAAACATCAGTGACAATCGTACCTGCCTCCTCGGGGCGCTGCAAAAATTCAGTAGGGCAATGCCTATATAACATCGCTCACCTGTGCTTGGCTCAAGACTAGTACTCGACAGTCATTATTCTACGGCATTGCGGACTTGTTAGGATTGTTATGTATAATTATGCTGTGTAAACTCTTCTTCCTCCTTGAAATTCTCTTTCTCTTTGATCTGTAAAACATGACCCTGCGCGGTTTTGCGACCTCTCTGATGATTCTCTCTTCTCTTCCAGCTTCTCTTCTTTCTGTCCCTTTGCACATTTTTTTCAAGGCTTGATTCTTGGCCCCTTTCTCTTTGCCACTTCCAGGCTCTCACACTCCCCAGATACCCTTCTGATACTCATGCCCTGTCTTTCCCCATCAAGCCTACAAGCCATCTATGTCCTCCCCACACCCTGGAATTCCTAAATCTGCACCTCTTCCCCACCTCTGTCTTCAGTTCATTGTTTCCAGCCTGGGTTGGCAGGGAAAATCCTTCCATGTGAAAATCACTCTACAGACTTGGCTCTTCCAAGTCTCTGTGCTCCATCTTTAATCATTCCAGAAAGCAGATCATTACTGGAGACTGGGCTTGAATTCATCACAAATTCCTGCTATTGCATCTCGGTTGGGTGTCCAGGGTTAATTGGATATCCTCTTATTCATGTCTAGTTAATGTCATATCATATTCACCACAGTAGCAGTTCTAACTTTTTCCATTTTTCTTAAGTCTCCAAAGAGACGTCTATACCTTACTCCCATCTATTTCTTTACTGGGAAAACCGAGAACCTCTGACCTGAGCTCCCCCACATTCACTTTTCTCCACCTCACACTTGTTCCACCAGTGTTCTTAATCTCTTCCCCCTTTAGCCTCCTCTGGATGCTTCTTATCAGTTAGACTCTCTACTTTTGATACATTTTCAATCTCACCTTCTTTAGGGTCTCCTTATAATCACATGGATTTCCATATTGTAAGGATTTTTTTTTGACCCTGTTCACATCTCCAGGTATCATCCTTCACGTTTCCTTCCCTTTGCCTTCAAATTTCCCCAGAGAAATGCATCCTTCTTAACTTCCCTGAAGGGCATGACCTTGTCACGTATGCCTCTTTTCTGTATTTTTTCTTCTGTTAGCATCCATGGCATCTCATGGTTCTGTCTTCTTAGCGGTTCCCTCTTCTAGTCAGTCTAATTTAATTCAGTCAACATTTAGTCACCATTCACTTCTTTCAGCTGAGGTTGAATTGAAGAAATTCCACCAGTGTGGGGTATGGTTGGTAGCAGCAATGCCACCAAATTATTAATCTTTCCTTTCTCTAAAACAAATTGACTTGGAACAATGAATTATGTCCTCTTCAACTTCAGGACTTAAAGGTTTGGTTGATGGTGATGACATAATCTTGTGAAATAATCTCACAAAAGGTGTCTGTGCATGTGTAACAGACACCGCTGTGCCTGGTGCATCTTACTTTAACAGACACTGCATCCTGCGTGCTATCTGCCAGGTACTATACCCAATGCTTTACAAAAATTAACTCACTGAATGCTCAAGTGGGTTACATTGTCCTCTAGACAAAGAGCAAAGTACCCATTGAAATAAAACACAAAGTCAAATTGCTGCTGTTGTTTTACTAATCTAATATTCTGTTTTTAGTTGGTTGGTCTTTATTACAAAGTATTTGATTTCTGTTTAATGGAAAACTTCTCTTTGGTGGATAAACAGTTTCTCTTTTATTTTGTTCCTTAAATAATCAAAATGAAAAAGAAAAAACCCAGTGAGCATTATGATTAATCCCATTTATGAAGCAGGTTTTATGATTAATTCCATTTTACAGGTGAGGAAGCTTAGGGACACTTAACTAACCTAAGGTTATACAGATTATAGCCAGAAAGTGACCCAGCTGGGACCTGAACTCAGGCAGTACGATGCTAGAGAGGTACTCAGTAAATGATTATTGAATGACAAAAGACTTGAAGTTATTTTCTGATTATTTTCAAAAGCTAATTTAAGATTTTTACTCTCATTTAAGTTGTTTATTTCTAATATTTGCCTGTTTCGTTGCTTCCCTTAATCACTTGAGTAAAAAACTGTCCTCAAAATCTGGATGTGGAAATGTGTCAGTGGGACAAGGTAAGTGAATCTCCAGATGACAAAACCATTTCCAAATTTTCTTCTGCATTCCTGTCCTCATTTTATTTTGTTATGCCCAGTAGATATGATTGTAAAACACAATCACAGGATCACTGGTCACTGACAAGTTTCAGGATAGTAAAAAATGATACTGAAGTAGACGTGCAGCTGTTGGGTCTTCTAGAACCTGAGGCTGAAGCTGATGCCAAACATTAGGTTTAGCCTGAATCTGAAGTTTAGTGCATATCTAACATTTATCTTTCTTTTCCTGACCCATTCCTACTTATTCTAGGTCTTGATACCCTTGGTGCCTTCATTCCTAGGTGATCTGTCTCTTTTCTCAGGTCTGGTAGATCTTATGTGAGGCCCCACTCATTCGACATTTAATCATTATACTATTTGTCTGTAACATTTCTGGGTCCAATGTCTTACCTGCCATTTAATTTTTATGTGCAGACTGCTACTATCCCCACTCAGTAATAAGCTCCTTGAGGTTGGGAATGCACATTATTTTCTTTTGATCGCCTACAGCCCTTAGCTCTGTGTGCCTGAGAAAATGTGTACTTTGTGAATGAATAAATGAATGACAGTTCAACCTTTATGGAGTCACCAGAGGGGAAGAGTTGTTGGGTCTGTCTTGTGCAGAGGAAGTTCTAGTGCTGGAGAGATTTCACCAAGCTTACTGTCCCATGAATTAGGGTGGAAGGAGCAAGCTGGCCTAAAGCTGACTCCCCCATGACACACATGCATTCTTAGATCCTGTGGCATGGGAAATCCACAACTGTTGGGTCACACAAGCAACTTGGTAAATTCTGGGTTTGTGCATGTGTAAACACTCTGTTTCAGAGCTCTCTTGATAAAGAACACATATGTGGGTTTGTCTGCCCCAATTAAATAAGTGGAAGTGACAGAGCCAGGATTTGAATTTAAGTGGTCTGGCTCCAAAGTTCCAGTTTTTAATTGCCACACTACCCTGCATCTTCCTGAGGTACTCAGAGAATCAGAGCAGTCAGCATCTAACCCTCACAGTCCTAACAGCTAGAGAGATCAGCTTCCAGCCCTACCCTGCACCCCTGCCAGGGCCCAGAGACTCACTTCCTCAGACGGCCAACACTAGTCCTGGAGGGAGGGTGACGGGCAAACTCTAGCTAAAGTTCTGGAAGAAGTTAAGTTGCCCTCCGGTGTGTGGGGTGGTTCTGAGACTAAAGGATAGCAGAGAGTCAGTCTGCTCCTATCAGTAGGGTGACTATATGATTTACTATCCAGACTAAGGTCCTTTCGAGTATGAAAGGAAACTCTATAATAATTATGCCGAAACTCCAGATACAAACTGAGACTACCCCAGGCAGTCTTTCCTGGCTGAGTCCGCCAAAACCTCCAAGAAAAGAGGAAGAAAAATGTAAGTAAACTTGGTAAATGTGGGAGCCAATTATCTGAAAGAGAATAAAGTTGGGGTAAGAGCATTATACATAGGAACAGAAATCAAACGCAGTTAATAATGTTTAGAAAACAATCGGGCAAGTATGTATGACAGAAAGAGGAAAAAAAAAAAAAAAAAAAAGGTCTTGAGACACACAAAGCAACATGGCAGTTTGTGTGTGAGTGAGAATAAGTCGAGGGAACAAGGGACTCTGAGAGTGAATTTCTGACGACCATTTCAGAGGTGAGGCCCAGAACGATCTAATATCGGGTGGGTACATCAATGTAGTATCTTCTTGGGTTCAGGACTGTTTCCTAATTTTTGTTGGATGATGAGCAGGTATGTTCTCAGTGGGCTGAGTTCTCTGTAACCTCCAATGACCAAAAAATAAATTTAAATAAACGGGAACTTTAGGGAGCCAACTATCTCAAAAAGTATAAGATGGGAACAAAATCAGTGCACCCTCAAACAAAAACCTAATTCAGTCAAGGCTGTTAAGGTAAGAAATTGGGTGATTACACGTGACAAGAGACTCGAGATCCAAATGCAAGTTGAATTTCCAGATCTAAAGTGACAGGAATTTGCTTTCACAAACTGGAAAGAAAACTTTGATTACTCCAAGACTTGCCAAAGGAACTTATGAGAGCAGTTATGCAGTTCTGATTTCTGCATTTTTAAAAGGTGCAAAGAACCAAAGTCCAGAAAAGAATTACCAGATAGACAGATTATAGTGGCAGGAGCATGAAATTCAGTGGAGAGAGAGAGAAAGCTAAGAATTGATTTCACGATTTTCAAGTATCATAAATAATTTGGAGACTCATTTTGCTTCTCCAGAGTAGATTTTAAAGAAGAAATGGGCGGACACTGTAGCAAGAGATATGTTAGCAATGCTTAAAGAAGAATCTTTTGACGAAATTCTGGGGCAAGGAAGTGCTGAAATGTCTGACCCCGTAATCCTTTTATGGTAGGACAGACGATTTGGTCACCAGTCCTGAGTTGTTATGGTATGTGGTATTTGATGCAGTAGGTCCTGAGAGGTGAGTGGAGAAATCTCAGAGTGTGAAGGTGTGTCTTGACAGATCTGGAAGTTCTGAAACTGGTTGGAGGGGAGAAGGAAAAGTCAAAGTCAATTAACCATTAAAAACAATAACGTGAACTCTATCTTTTGGCCATGGGTGTGTTGATTCCTGACACGGGGGTGGTCAGTCCCCACTCTGGAAATCCAGATGGTGACACTCTGACACTGCCCTGTGACTTCACTAGTGTTACTCCTCTTCATTCTATTCTAATCCCAGGTGATTAACCTGGGTGGGGCCCTGCCTCCAGCTGCGAGTTAAGCACCACTCTCCCTTTTGAGCTGGGAAGAGCAGCTTCCACAGCAGTCCCGCCCAGAAACTCCACATGGCTTCCTTAAGCCTCAGAGGCTTTCTCTGGCTGGTCAGAGACCAAAGGCAGATGTTTACTGTGGTCTGGTATGGTACCCTGTTCTTCCATTAGGAGAGACGCAACATCCTTGCATCAGGGCGGCAGCCAGCAACGAATCAGCTTCAGTTAACATTCGGTCAACTGATGTAGCAGGACCCTGGAACCCTTTCTTTCCATGGGCGGAACAAACACCACGTAGAGATCCACATCCAGACTCTCCAAGCCCTCTGGCCACTGGACGTGAACCTCCCTCACTCAGATCCTGAAGTCCAGAATCTGCAGAGCCGTAACTATGCTGCTGTCCTCAGCGGGGAGGGGCTGGTCTCAGGTGGATGTGCTATTTTCTTCTTGTTAGGCAGGCAATATAAATGGAGACGATGTCACTGAAGAGTCATGGTTTGTCGATGAGAAGTAGGTTAGCAGGAGAGAAAGGATGTACAAACTCAACTCTCGAGACGTGGGTCTGTGCATAGTAACCCTGACATTTACCCTGAAATCACTAAATTGATTAAGAAAGGGGAAATGTAGCACTAAGCAATCCCTTTACTTCATGATGTGACTTCAGAAAGGAATCCTACTCCTTTTAGATCCAGGCACTGTTTTTGCCTCTATCATCAGCCCTGGACTTGCTGAACTCAGTGGCTACTATGCTCTTAATGTAGGCACTGCAGATAAAAATGATGAAAAAGACAATGTCGCTCTCATAGAGTTTGATACCTAGTGAGAAGAGACAGACTATAAACAAATAAGCAAATAAATAAAGAAGAAAATATCAGATGGCAATAGGTGATAGTAAATTAGGGTGACTGATGGAGAGTTAGTGCTGGGCTAGGGGAACAGCTTAGCTGGAAACGTTGGGGACAAGCTGATTAAAAAAGTTAATCAGTTGTGCTCTACCCTGGAATTTGACACAACATTGTAAAATGACTATAACTCAATAAAAAAAAGTTTAAAAAAAAGTTAATCAGTGACTTGAATGACAAAAAAAGAGTCAATCAGGTGATGATGCAGGCAAAGGGCTTCCCAGCAGAGAGAAGTGCTAGTGGAAAGGCCCCAAGATAGGAAGCAGCTTAGGGTTTTGGAACAAATGGAAGAGAGACCCACGGGGCTGTAGCTAAGTGAGCTTGCAACACGCAATGAGGCTGGAAAGTTTGTCAGAGGCCAGATCATGAGGGATCTTGTGGGCTAGGGGAACAGTAAATTCAAAATGGTCCTAGAAGGGGAGAGTACAGCTCAGTGGTAGAGCGCACGCTTAACATGCACAAGGTCCTGGGTTTGAGCCCCAGTACTTCCATTAAAAATAAACAAATAAACCTAAGTTCCTCCCCCTCAAGAAAACCAAACAAAATGGTCCAAGAATTGGATTAGGCCCTAGGATGCATTTAATTGGCCCTTCTTACTTCAGAAATGAGAAAACAGAGCCTGGAGAGGTGAGATTTTGTCACTCTGTCTCCACCAGCCAAGCTTGGTAATGCCATGGAGGGAAGTAAGACCTTCTGACCCGCAGTCTTTGTCACTTCCATCAAAAAGGCAGTACTCCTGAATCCTGTTGAACATTTGAGCACTTAGTCTTTAAAATATGGCACAACTGTACTGTCTCATTGACTTGTATTCCACAACAATGAGAAAATCACAGAGGCAAAGTCAAAGCTGTAGAGTAGGTTTCTATTTTCCATAGAGAGTGGAAGTTTGAACATTTACGTCTCATTAAGAATTAAATTTTATAAGGAAAAAAATTAGTTTTTTCACCAAGAGCTTACATTCAGTGGCCATACTTGCTATGAAGGATTTTCATAGCCAGGATCACACTTCAGACTTCTTGGTAAGCTCAGGTATGGCCTAGGTGAGCATCAGGGGCGGGCAGTGGAGTATGTGGGGGTATGAGGCAAACATGGATGAGGGCTGGTCAGTTATTTAAAACACTGGGCAGTGCTGTACAGTTACTGAGCACATAGAGTGTGTCACTAGACTGCATGGGTCTGAATCCCAGCTCTGCCACTAACCGGCTAATCTCATCTCTGTTCCTTATTTGCTTTACCTATAAAATGGGGTGATAATACATCTTCTTCATAGGGAATTAAACTAATTAATATCTGTAAAAACACTTATATATGTATATATATATACACACATATATGCATGACTGGGACATTATGCTGTATACCAGAAATTGACATATTGTAGCTGACTATACTTCAATTAAAAAAACAAAACACTTAGAACAATGCTTGTTGCATAATGCTTCTTACATAATAAACACTATATAAATGTTTCAAAAATTTAAAAAGACATTAAAAATGTGGAATTATCCTTCACCCACCTTGTAAAAAAGAGGGGCTTATAAGCATCTTTGTAGACCACTTATGCATCGTCCCAATGGTGAGTGTGACTTTGACTTTTCATGTTACAGACCAAATGCTACCCTGTCATTCTAGGGTTGGCACTCATTCCTACCACAGGGAAATGTGGTGTAGCTTCTACATCTAGGAGGAGTTAACATTCTACTTTACACATATTCAGAATCAGAAAATTGTACTGTAAGTTATATAAACAAAGGACATATGTGTGTACATACATCTTGGTTTTTCAAATAGCAGTGACATTGCCTAAGGGAGTAACAGCTTTCACATCTTCCTCTGTGTTGAAGAGAAGGCCTTATTGAAGAGGACACAGAAATGGAGATTCATTTGGGACCAGCTGGTAGCTTCAGTTCTAAAAGGATTTGAGGCTGGCTTGATTAAGTACAAACCCACAGCAAGAGATGTGTTATGGGAATAGAAGATGTTGTCACTGCTTTGGCCCCTCATTTATTCAGGATTTATCACCCAAAGATCTGCCACCAGCCAGGTGCGAAAGGACACTCTCATTCTCTGGCCCGAGTCTCCCCAATATCATGCTTTCTTTCCCTTAGCTAACTGGTAGGTAGGCTCTGACAGATTTTTGTTTTCTCTCTCTTCTATCGTCTCCCCTTTTCTCTCTGTCCTTGAAGGAGAAGGTAATGGAGAAAAGTCCCACTCCTTCCTCCAGGAGATCTTGAAGGGACAGGAAGAGCATCCCGTCTCTGTCCAGGGATGAAAGTATAGATGAGGTGATGGCTTCAAATCTGAGATCACAGGGCTGGAAAGAACTCCAGAGTCCACTGGAAAACTTTCTCACTTTGAGGTTTTTATGGCACAGGTGGAAGGAGTTAATGTCTGTACTATGAACCAAGGTCAATGGAGGAGGTTGCTTATAGCTGAGGTGCCCAGCTGTGCACATCAGTGGCCCTCCTCAGCCACCCTGAGGGATAAGGGAATCTTCAAGAGATCTGTGATCTTAGGCCAACTCTATGCATCAATAGCTGAAGGTGAGGGAAAAGAGCACAGGGAGGACATCTAGAAGGACTAAGATCCAGGTCTGACTGCAAATTGCCTGACGTTGGTCCACATTCTGTTGGCCGGAACTTATCACATGGACACATCTGACTGTAAGGAAGGCTGGAAACTGGGTTGTGCTGTTTCAGGAGGAAAGGATATAGATTTGGTGAACAGTGAGTCAGTCTCTACCATAGAGAGTGTGTGATCCATGGTGCTCCTGGGACAGGGGCAGAGTTGCAACACATTTCTTAACCCAAAGCACAGTGCTCTCCTCCCCAAACCATACTCTGCCATCTCTCTCATAGGTCCCGTACCTTAAAAACACACACACACAGCCCGCAAAAGTAGCACAAAGGAAGCCAAAAAGAAAGTCATTGATCCATTTTCTAAGACAGATTGGTAAGCAAGCTGTGTTACTGCACCTGGTTCATTTTGCCAGACACATAGCAAGCCAAAATGCTGAGACACCAAGGTCTAAAGTAAAGAGAGGGTTTATTTGCAAGGCAGCCAGACAAATGAGGAAGAGACAGGAGAACAAATCTCAAGCCTGCCTCCGCAAAGAGGAAGGGCTCGGGGTATTTATGGGATGACGAGTAAGGAAGCGGGGTGATCTGAGGTGTGGGGAGCATAGGGGGCATGAGGAGCGTGGGGCAAGGTGACTGAAAAAGGTGCAGTAATTGTAATACGCACAGGTGTAACTAACTACAGGCCTCCGCACGTTCCAACGTGGAGGCGCTCAGCATCATCTAAGGGTGGGGTTTCCGGCCCCCTGATGTCAAAGGTCACAGAGAGGACACTCATGCACGCCCAGTCAGAGGGTCGGTGGCCTTATTCCATCTTAATCAGCTCAGCTTGAACTAGACACAGCTGACTCCAACTGCCTGGAAAACAACCCTCCTGAACATCTTATTGTTTAGGCTACGTGCTGCTTGGAAAATGTGAAAGCCTTAAAAGGACCAAGATTAGTGAAGGCAGGTAAAATGTATTTGACTTATCATCACACAAGGGTTCAGCATCAGGTATGTTCAGCGTAAGAAGTACAAGAAACAATATTCTCGAGGGCTTAAGGAACCAAAATTGCATCTGATGGCCTCAAGTGTCATGGCTTTAAAGTGAGCCTTATCGATCTGCAGAATGATGGCAGTTGCGTTTAGAAAATTCAAGATAACTACTGAAGATATTAGGGCAAAAACTTCCTGGCCAACTTCCATGGCATGGATCTTACCCATGAATAGATGTGCTCTGTGGTCAATAAATACATAAATAAAGAAGGCAGACCATGATAGAAGCTCATATTGCTGTCAAGATGGTTATTTGCTTTGTCTGTTGTGTTGGTTTTATTAAAACAAGAAAAAGCAACAATCAGATTTGGAAGAACTCCTACACTCAGCACCTACCTACAGCTCTGCCAAATCCAGAGAAAGATAATGGAAATCATGACCCAAAAAGTACAGACAAATGACTTGAAAGAAGGGGTCTGTAAATTGATTCTCAGACAGCACTGGGAAGGATCTAGAAAAGGCTTGCCAATCAGAAACACCTCGCCATGATGTGTTCACTAGAACAGTACACACGCCCCAGTTTGAACTGGGAAAACTCATGGAGCGTCACTGTGAAGGCAATAGTTCTGGAAAAGCTCCTTGGGATAAGACAGGTGATGAAGTTGAATGAGGTGATGGATATAAGCCACCAGTCCAAGAATCTGCTTAAAATTCAGACTTTTAATGGTGATGAAGACAAAATCCTATTTCTGGGGAAAGGAAGGAAAGCATAGCCCATTAACTACAATCCTGGTGCAGCATCTGGTCAAATCCTACTCACAGGAAAGGCCAGGTGCAACACGTGGGAATCCCACAAAGAAGGGTCAGCCTTGCCTCCTGATATGACAGAGAATGTCCACTGTACCATGAACCCTTTGTAAGAAAATCAGCCTCCGAATCCTCAGCCTTGCTTTTTCTCACTTTTTTGGACCTTCCCCACTTGGATGCTTCCTGAGGATGCGGGGGGGGGGGGTTATCCCACGGTTCACTGCCAGCACCTGTCTCTTGGTTTTACCTCAACCTTTGATTCAGATGTTTTCCTTTCCTCCCCTTCTACATTTAGCCCTTTGCTCTCTGTCCCCTGAGCTGACTTTCATCATCCAATTAGAAACAACACCCTCTTCTCGCTACCAGTTTCTCTGGGAACCAGAGGGAGTAACCCCTGAGCCTCCCGCTCTCCCCGTGGGGCCAGCCGGGCTTCAAAGGGGCGGGGTGGCGGCACCACCTCCCGGCTGGGCTGCCTCTCTGTTTGAACAGCTTCCACTGCTCACTGCTGATCGGTAACTCAATGATTCATTAAACACACAAACAATGAGTGAATCTGTTCCATTAGCGAGGCCACCTGTTGATCCGACACTCTCAGCTGAACCCGGCACACATGAACAAGAGAATGCCGCCATCAGGCGAGTGCCCCGTCCGTATTTGATGGCATGTGAGAGCAGGAAAAGCAGATCCTGCTCTGCTGGTGCTTTCATGCCCTTCCTTTCATCTGGTGGCAGGGCTGCAAGAATCTACTGTGAGTATAATGCACCTCTCCACAATCAACAGGAGAACTCCAAGAGTTCGGTCATTATCGCCCCCTGAGACTTGTGGAGTTAGACAAAGAGGAGACCGGGAATATCCTGTATCCTTTTGCCTGCAGATGCCAGGGCGACTGAATTAACCAAGTACTACACAAAAACAAAAACAAAACACCGAAACAAAGCAGAGCCAATTATCTGTAAAAGCAATCCAATTGAGAAGGCTGTCATCCTCTCTCCCCTGTAAACAGTACAGTCTTGGCTACTCAGCCTCCAGTTCCTGCAGCTGCTCCAGGCCTTCAGGAGCTGGTCCACCAGTGTTCACCAGCTCAGTATAAATCAAGACGACTCAAAGTCTTACAAAGCTGAATGAGTTAAGCTCCTCATGAAGGCTTTACCGTCAAGAAAAGTTGGTATCTTATTGTTTTCAAACATAGCATTTTCTCCTATGTATAACTAACTCCTCTTATTACTATAATAAAGAGGGAAACTTTCACAAGGTCAGCGGTGTTTGTTTGGAGCCTGAAAGCTGTATCATGCCAGGAGTAGGGAAACATATAATCTTTTCTCAACTGAGAATTAAATTGCTTCTTTAGGGTGAATTTAGTTTTTGAATGTCATAGTCATTAATTTTGAACTGCATACTTCACAATTGTTAGGTTTAAATTTCTCTATAGTGACACTGATGAAAATATTTGATTGCATAGCTCAGTTTTTATGTTTATGATAGGTTTATTCTAGTGTATCAGTAAGAACTTTGTTGTTCATTGGTTTTCATAAGAAAATGTTAAGATGAAGAAGGAAAATGACTCTTCAAAGCAAATTCCAGTTCCTATTAGTTTATCACGTAATTAAAAAAAACACTTTAATTACCATAACAGATTTCAGAGATTACTATTGCCAGTGGCTGTTTTACTTTCATTTTTGTAGCCCTGGAAATGATGGAACTCCAGGTGAGGAATTCAGTGTGTGCCTCTTTCATGAGTATTATTTTGCTTTTAGAGGATGTGCTTTGAGCTACAAACATTCAGAATAAACAAGGTAAACAGATTAAGGCAGGCAGGTCCCACCACCTGGGTTCCCTAGGCAGGTGTGAGCACATCTCCCTCATCCAGCACATAAAAGGACCATGTGCATTTTCAAAGGGCTTTCTGCAATCCCTGTCTTTTGACAACCACCACTACGATTTGATTGCCAAATGCAGGTGGTTATGCAGAGGCCCGGCTGTGCAATCAAAAGAATGCTCAGATTCTTCTGTGCAGAAAAAGGAACAAGAAGTGAGTTTTAGAAAAGACTAAACAGGTGATAGCCACATACAAACTAACCAGAAGGAAAGCTCATAGCTCTCTCATGTGATTAGACCAGCACCATCCAGTAGAGCTTTCTGCAGCTTTGCAGGTGTGCTGTACCTGTGCTGTCCAATGTGATAGCCACCAGCCACATGTGGCTACTGAGCACTTGAAAGGTGGCTAATGTAACTGCAAAACTTAATTTCAATCTTAGTTAATTTAAATATAAATAGGCACATGTATTCAGTGGTTACTGTGCTGGGCCAAAAAGGATTGTATTGTACATCAGTGAGGAGCGTAGACCAGGCTGGTCTTCATTGCAGTATCCCTAATCCCTGGGATGGTTTCCTACCTTCACTGTAAGCACTCGATAAATATTTTTTGCATTAAAGCCTAAGTCTGATCACGGTCCATCATCCCCTAGTATTCCTTAGTGCTTCCCTAGCTTCTAGCAGGCCCTCCACTCCATCTATATACAATTTTCTCATCCATCCTTTGGCCCTCATTTTCCTGTCTCTCTGTTTTTGTGCAATTCCCTCTGCCTGGAATGCTGTTCTTCCCACTTGCCCACCTCGACAGACCTCTGCTTATCTTTCATGACCAGAAATATAACTTTCTTTGTAAAGTCTTTGCCAACTTCCCCAAACTGAGTTAATCACTCTCTTCTCTGGGTTCCCATAGCGGCGTAGTGTAAATATCAAAGCAGGGGTGTCTTAGGGCAGATTCTCAGATCTATGTGCAAATATTTGTAAGGAAATTCCCAAGGGAAACTAGAAAAGTAGTGGGTGGGGGGCAGAGGGCAGGGAGGGGAGGAAGCCCAGTGAGTGTGCAATCACAAAGTCCCACAGAGGGTGGTTTTCACCCGATCTGCAGGCAAACTTATTAACTCTATAAATCAAGCCTCAGAGTTGTCCTGAATGAAGGCCAAGAAACTAAGAGTTTTTCAGACTCTCACATCCATCAGTACTGGTTAAGGACTGCCCTGCAGGACTGTGCACTCCCAGGCACTTTGGTCTCTCCATTTGTGTGTGCAAAGAAGATTCAAAGGATATTTCTCCAAGAAAGAGGACAGGTTCTGGATGTGGGAAGTGAAGCCATTAGACATTAGACATTATCCACAGCCAGAACCTGTCCTCTTTCTTGGAGAACTGAAGCTCAGTTTTCGAATCTATCAAATAAAAATAATAATTTCTACCAGAAGGCTGATTTAAAAGGAACTTGAAAGTTGAGGAGCCATATTGGGATAGAACTGAGTCTATCTGGTTGCAAACTCAGATATCTCTTTTCCTAGAGAGGTGACAACTGTTTTCAGTCTCAGTTTCCTCCTCTGTAAAATTTAGAAAATAACTATGTAGTGCTCAGGTTTAAGATGAAGTTTAAATAGGATAATGTGTGCAAAGTATTTAGCATAGTGTAGGGTAACTAGCAAAAGTTTTAAACGTTATAATGCAGCATTTCATTACCATTGCATATCTGACTCCTCCACTATAGCCATGAGATTCTCTAGGGCAGTAATCTGCCTCAGTGGTCTTTAAATCACTTGAACTTAAGCCAATGCCTGACCTTGAGTAGATGTCAAATCAATATTTCTTGAGTAAATAAGTGATACTCACTTCTGAACTTTAATCTCTCTCATCATCTTTGATGATACATTGAAATCCTCAATTCATGTGTATATTTTGCCCAGTAGACCACATGGGTAAGGTTTCCTATTCTTTTTTGATTCCCTGAAATATAGCATAACCTGGTACATGACTGTTGCTAACTCATTGTTGAACTGACATGTTGGGTTAGGGTTCAGAATGCTCTAAGGGTAAGACCATTATAACCTGAAGAGTTGTTTTCTCCACGTCAGAGTTTGTTTGCAGACAGTGATCTCAGGTCACTTATGGTTCAGAACAGGAAAACAGAAACTCCTCTAAGTTTTCCAGCAGAATATGATTTAATAGAGGGAGTTAGGTGATCTAGCAGGCAGAATTTCTAAAATGATCTCCCAAGGTTGTTCCCCAGCTAATTCCAGAAGCTCTGAATATGCTCAGATATCATTCCTGGGATTCTGCTATGTTATATGGCATAGCTTATCTTAAGAGAGATTACCTGAGTGGCATGATCTAATCACAAGAGCCCTTAAAAGCAGGGGGTGTTCGCAGCCAAGAGCAGAAAAGAGAGTCAAAATGTAAGGGCATTCAACATGAAGGATCCTGCCACTGGCTGCAATGTTGTAAGAGAAAGTTGACATTCCGTTGCTAGTTTGCAGTTGGAGGAAGCCACATGAGGAGGAATGTGGGTGGCTTGAAGGAGCAGGAGAGACCTCTGGCTGACAGCCAGCAGGGCTCTGGGGACTTCAGTCTTAAAACCACAGATATGAATTCTACCAGCATACTGAATGAGCTTGGGAGTAGATTCTTTCCAGAGCCTCCAGATAAGATCCCAACCTGGCTAACATCTTGGGTTCAGCCTTGTGAGACCCTGAGCATAGAACCCAGTACAGCCTGGACTTGGGGCGGCCAGAACTGTGAGGTGATAAAGGGGTGTTGTTTTAAGCTGCTAAGTTTGGGGTAGCCTACTGCTCCGTAACAGAAGATGAATGCGGTGCTTACTAGATTGTGGAAAAGCCTGGGGTCAAGAAAGTCAGGTGGTCTACTCCCAGCTTTCAGGTGACACCAGCACAGGCTGCCACCTGAGATCAGGAATCTGCAGGAAATGCCACCTGAGCCACAGCCCTGAAGCTGGGGCCTGGCAGTGAAGGAGACCAGCCAACTGCCTTACTGGTCACACCCGCTGGAGCTCACGCTCAGTCCCCCCACCCCCCGCCACTGCTGACAGAGGAAGAGGGACCACTTGCTCTCTCCCACCTTACAAACATCCCACAAATGAATTTATTGTTAAACATGTCCTATCCAGAAACCTGCTGGGAAGGAAATCTGGGATACATAGTTCCCAAGTATCTAGCACCTGAGAGAAAGGGGAACTTACAGGAAGGGCGTGGGCACAATGCTAACTGAAATGAATGGTACCCAATATGGCTCCTCAACTTTCAAGTTCCTTTTAAATCTGCCTTCTGGTAGAAATTATTATTTTTATTTGATAGATTCAAAAACTGAGCTTCAGTTGGGTTAAATATCTTGCCTAAAAATCTCTTAAGTAGGAAGTAGCAAAACCAAGATTAGAACCCAGATCTGTTTCTTCCCAACCAACCCTATATTCTTCAGCTTCCGCAGCTGATGCAGGCCTTGAGATGGAATTTGTATGACTGTCTGACAGCTGGGCCCTCTGGGTTCAACTAAGGTGGCAGAGAAGTGGTAGCAATTTCATCTTCTTAAAAAGACTTCCCTCGGATCCCGGGAAGGGGCTGCTGTGAGTCTCCTGTTGGAGGCCTCTCCTCTCCCCTTCTCTTATCCATGCTTCCTCCTTGGCCCGCAGGCTCTGACTTTGGACACAGCCCTTGCAATGTGTGCTCTGATTTCTGGGTTTATTTGGGGGCATTCCCTGCTGTCCTTCTATCTTGTGAGTGCACAGAGTCTCTCTGCCTTTCCCCCACTGGGGGCTTGAGCTGGACTGAGGAGCAGTGTCAGGAGGAACGTCCCCCGAAGAGAAGGGTCACGGAGCATTTCCCCCAGACAGCTCTATCTTCACTGCATACCAATCCAATTACAAACCAATTGGCCCACAGGCTCAAGCGTGAGAGCAATCTGGCCTTCTCTCTTCTCTTCTCTTGCTGACAGTTTTAAGCCTGCTTTCTTTAAAAACCCAGCTCTGCAAGATTTTAGCACCCAAACCCAGGAGAGGTGGGATGCAATTATCCCAAATCCTGGGGTGCAGGGATGCTCAGAGGAGAAGCTCTGCATAGTATTTTTCAGGAAAAAAAATGAAAGAAAGAAACAGGTTCTCTCTGATTTCTGGTGACTGCGGGTTCGAGGCTGGGGGCTGGTCTTTCCAGATCTGACCCCACCAGCTCCCTGGGTTTCCTCCCCTCGCTGGTTGCCCTTTTCTCTCCTGGACTTTTCCTCAATGGTGAGGAATTCACTCCTAGGTTTCCGGAGGAAAGAAGGAATGCTTCAACCGTCTTAAGCATGCCTTAAAAAGACATATTTTTCTAAACATATGCTCATAGTTGGTTACAGCTAAACTCAAATAAAGCAGGGCATCTGTGTCAGAGGTAAGTGCACAGCCCACCTATTTAGAAAGTCGAGGATCAGCCAGGCTCTCTTCACTCAGGGATCCCCGGGGAAACTGTCAGGCAAGAAACACGTGAAAAATGTGCTCCTTCTGTCTGGTTAAAAGCCTGTTTAAAAACACTTTAAGTTGAAAACCCAACTTCACTGGAAAGAAAAGCATATGTAAAGTAAGGGTGTACACATAGTTGGTTTTTTTGATGAAAAGGTCCTGAAATGGTACTATTCTGGGTCACATAATGATGTTGCTTGAATAAAGGTTGCTCCATTTGCTTCTTCCATTCCCTTGTCTCTTTGGGAAGGATCACTCGTCACTTTCTATCATTACACCACTCTCTTCTCACATGAGGACTGCATGGTATTTCTGGGAAAAATCCCGTTCCCTTGAGCTGAGGTGCCCAGCTGGCAGGGAGCCAGAGACAATGCCCCCATCGCTCCCATCAGGGGAGTCTCTTCCACACCACTCTTCTTCTCACAAAGAAGTCTCAGGTGATTTCCAGGGTGATCCAGAGGATCTTACTGGGATGCTTAAAAAGACATGAGTTGAAGGATGCATCTAGAGATGAGCCTGTTCTCTGCCAGGCACTGGGGGGATACAGAGGCAAACTGGGTAGGCACATTCTCTGTTCCCGTGGGGGAAACAAACAAGTACAGGGGATAACCAGTGAGAGCGGTGCTGTTATGGGGAAAGGGACATCATGAGAGGACAGAAAAGGGGTACGGAACCCTGACATGGCAGGAAGACTTCACAGATGAGATGGCAATTGGGCCAAAGAACGTTAATGACATTGCAGAGTTCCTGTGATGTGGTCTCAGAAACAGACTTGCATAGGGACTAGAGGTGTGTGTTACTGAGGGACACTGGTTGGGGGAGTACCTCTATTAGATCCACTTGGCTGGACTGCAACAGGACCCTGGCTGGGCCGATGGATTCTGCAGCTGTACTTTGATGGCTTTTGATTTCTCCATCACTAAGTCAGTCAACGAGCCAGAGCTCCTCCTTCTGTATTTCCTGACTCTCTTAAACAACAGCTGTGTAACTCCATGCCTCTTGAAGGGGAAATGTTGAAAAGCAGATAGGAATCCCAAGAGAAACGGGTAGAGGGGAGTCGGAGGCAAGGCTGACTCTTCCCTCGGCTCTGTTATATATGGCACCTGCCTCACCTCATCTGAGCTCTTGGCCCTCAGGTCACGATGAAAAGGAAGATGCTGGGATCATCCTGTCAAACTGTCAAATTTGGGGGTGAATGAAATATCCACGAGGGATTCTCCAAGAAGCCAGAATACTCATATTTACTTTCGACCAGGGAGAATTTGAACCTATGTCTCCAGATTTGAAAGTCTAGGATATTAATTCTTTGTGACATCTGGTCCTTCTCTTTGATATTTTAAAAATAGGCTAGAAACAGAATTGTGAATCCATGCTTTAAAGTGCTACTCTTAGATTCTGGGAAAGAATGCAACTCTGAGTTTATCTTGTTTATCCAACTAGTCTCTAGTCACTTGTGTAACATGATATTTCATCCACTGGATGCTCTAAGCCAATTTCCAGCACAAGGTTTCCATTTTGCTATAATCATCCATGAAAGAAAAGAATGTGGGAATGTCTGTCTTGCCATTTTCAAGGACTGTGGTGGCACCAGTAGCTGGCTGCTTCTAGTCTTTGCTGCAGCCATTTGAGAATGTAAGATTCTCTAAGAATCCTAGAATTTTGGAACTAGAAAGAAAAATCAGCAGTATGTAACACGAACCATAAAAATGTTCATACCCTTTGTTCCGGTCAATCCACTCCAATGAATTTCAAAGAAATGTCACTCAACCAACCCACAAATATACATTAACAAAGATGTTCACTGTAGTATTTTTTTTTTTTTGGTAAGAGTAAAAAAAAAAGAGAAACCACCAATATGTCAAACGTTATGCATCATGTTTTGAAAGCTGGGATACATTAACTTGAAGGAATATTATGCAGTCCTAAAATAATCATGAAATCTATAATTATGAAAGCTATCATTCACAAATGTTGATGGAATGCCTACCACACGCCTCTACCCTGATACAATAAAGGAATACGACTTCAAATTTATGCACCCTCTGATGTTAGTTATGTGAAAGATGCATGCCTATGGAAGCAAATTTGCAGAAACATTATTAGTTGGCAGGGTAATGCATAATTTATAAGCATTTGGAAAAACATTGTTACTTTGTCTTGTGTCAATTAATATATGTGAAAATTGTGATAGGACTACAGAAGAAGGTACTGCTAGCTCTGGGGAAGACTTCTGAGAATACAAGAGTGACCATCCACTCATTCTTGGTTCATATATTTACTGAACAACTACTACATGCTAAAAAAATACAGCAGTGCTAAGACAGAGACAATCTTCACAACTGTTAGATCTGTGTTTTAATTTTCTATTTAATGAATATTTGAGTTTAAAAAGTCACCTTTCTATTCTATCTATGCTATTCTAATTTCCCTCTTTCCTATCTTCTTCCTCCAAAAACAATTTCTAACTGAAATTGTAGCTTGTTAGAGGTACAATTTCAGTTAGAGAGACAGTAATTTGCCTGATGTCACACAGCTTACTTGTAGCAAACCTGGTATTTGAATCCGACTCTCAGTTTACCTGCAGCCTCATATTTTCTCATGATCCTCTCATCTCTTTTAGAAATAAGTTGTTAGAACAACAGTGGAGGATCAGACAAGCCCTACTCAGAGCCACATTTTAATGATATTGGACAGGAAGTGAGAATGAGTGCTTCTCAAGCTCTACTGTACATGGAAATCACCCGAGGGTCTTGTCTAAGTGCAGATGTTGATTCTGGAGTCTGGAGTGGCCTTGAGAGGCTCCATTTCTCACCAGCTCCCAGGTGAGTTCTTGAGTAGCAAGGATCTAAAGGATGGAAGCTGTCTAAGTAAGAAGAGATTCAAGTTTAATGTGTAGCCAGTGCTCTTTCTAGTTTTACCACCAGGGAAGTAAAGATGTCAATTATTTACAAAGTCTCCTTTTCCATCACTTAGAGCTGATGCGCTTTCCCTTCCCCTCTTAGCTCACAATATGACCACGGAAGGCAGGGAAATACTCTAGGACTGTACCCTTAGGAGATAATGGAATGAAAGTGTGCACCTGGTTCATCTGATCCCCAAGCCCTTGCTCTGAAAGGACACTATGCTGCGCAGCCCCCACCCTGTGCGCCCTGCCCTGTTTCAAGGGATACACGGCCAGATTTTTGGAGTCAAGACCAAGTCTGGGCTAAAACTCAACTAAGCACTTAATACTAGGGGCAAGTTACCTCAACTGTTTGCATTTCTATTTCTTCATCTATAAATGTGGATAATAATAACATAAATCTCATTGGATAGTTGTATAGATTAAATGAGAGAATGTACACAAGCCACCTCAGTGTCTTTCTTGCAGCAAGTGCTCAATAAAAGTAGATATGATTATTGTGGTTAGTCGAGTGTGAATCTCATTCTGCATTCCTATCCTAGAGGAGTTCACGTGAGCCTGGCGCTTCAGGCAGGCAGACAGCTTATTAAATAATTGTATTTCTTTTAAATTTCATATTTAATTGAACATGCCCTAAATGTAAATAATGAACAGAATGCTAAAGAAACAACAAAATATAAAAATAAATATGTACATAGATGGATATATGCATATTTGTATGAACATATAGATACATGCAAATAATATTTTAATCATTGATTAAAATATTCACACAATAACTGTATATGGACAAATTATAAATCAGAGAAATAAGCATATAAAGTTTAAATAAAATAAAGCTATAGTGAAAATGTTAACATATTTAAATGTAAATATGTAATTTTGTAATCACATACAAATATGTAATTTACATATTTAAATGTAAATATGTAAATAATTTAAAATGTAAATATTTAAATAATATATTAATCTCATTTAAATAAATATTATATATCATTTGTATAGGTCCTATACATATACATATAGGAATGGAACAATTGATAATGCGCAAATGTTTTTGAATACTATGAGAATACAGAAGATGGAATAGCTCTTTCTGGAATGATGGAAGAGAACTTCCCCCTCCATGAATACTTTATTGGAGTACTTATTTATTGAAATTGTATATAAGTTTATCTCCCCTCACTAGACTGTAAGATCCTTAAAGGTGAAAAAAATTCCTTTTGTCCAAATCTTAAGCATTTAGCACAAGTGACACAAAAATATTTGGTTTATTAGTGAATGAGTGAAATCTGAAAGACTATATGGTGACATGTCCTCTCCCCAAGGAAATAACGGAGTAATGGAGATGAAATTAGCTCTCTGTTTACTATTCCATGAAAGCCTCTTTTAATAATTAGTATATAAACTCTATATGAATGTGGTACATAGTATCTCTATAGCTGATTACATTTTATCTATTTTTTTAATTGAAGTATAGTAAGTTAGAATATGTCAGTCTCTGGTGTACAGCATAATGTCCCAGCCATACATTTACATACATATATTCATTTTCATATTCTTTTTCATTAAAGGTTATTATAAGATACTGAATGTAGTTCCCTGTGCTATACAGAAGAAACTTTTTTTTTACCTATTTGTACATAGTAGTTAATATATGCAAATCTTGAACTCCCAAATTTATTCCTTCCCACTGCTCTTCCCCTGCCAGTAACCATAAGATTGTTTACTATGTCTGTGAGTCTGTTTCTGTTTTGTAGATAACTTCATTGATGTCTTGTTTT
This sequence comes from Camelus ferus, assembly GCF_009834535.1. NCBI lineage: Eukaryota > Metazoa > Chordata > Mammalia > Artiodactyla > Camelidae > Camelus > Camelus ferus. The sequence continues at coordinate 54,148,991 of NC_045701.1, forward strand.
TTCTTTTTTTAGATTCCACATATGAGTGATATCATATGGTATTTTTCTTTCTCTTTCTGGCTTACTTCACTTAGAATAACGACCTCCAGGTCCATCCGTGTAGCTGCAAATGGCATTATTTTATTCTTTTTCATGGCTGAGTAGTATTCCATTGTATAAATATACCACAGCTTCTTTATCCAGTCCTCTGTTGATGGACATTTAGGTTGTTTCCATGTCTTGGCTATTGTAAATAGTGCTGCTATGAACACTGGGGTGCATCTATCTTTTTGATTTAAAGTTTCCTCTGGATACATGCCCAGGAGTGGGACTGCTGGATCATATAGTGAGTCTATTTTTGTTTTTTTGAGGAATCTCCATGCTGTTTTCTGTAATAATTGCACCAAGAGAGAACTTCTGAGCTGAATTTTTAAGGATTTGTTTGAGGTTGGGAAACAACATTTGGGACTGAGGGTTTGGGGTGAAGAGGGCAGTAGGCAAAAGGCTATAATAAAGATTGGTGCTTCTGTAAAGAGCCCCTAAATCATGCCCTTTATCAGTGGGAAGGTAGTTCTGAGGATACCAGGCATGTGATGACGTGTATTTCAGCATGTTAGTCTGTAGGGTGGACACCTTGGTTAGAACTCCTTGGGTCCGCTTTCTGCTTCCTTCAGAAGTCTAAGCATCATCAAACCTTGCAGTGGTCTTTCAAAACGACCCCAGCCACTGAAAAGGAAAGGGGGAAGCAATTTTTCTTTCTAATATTTTCTAATCAGCATGGCCGTGCATACTAAAATTTCACATTCAGTGGTAAGGTTTGAGGCATTTTCCCTGAAGAGGAAAGAAAAATTATTGATGCAGAAAGGTACAAAAGGGAGAAAAAAAATCAAAGATGGAAAAACAAAGAGGCGAACAGAAAGAAATGCCTTACTCATGTTTCTATTCTTAAGTACTAATTTCTTATCCTTAGAGACCATTCTCCTTATCCTGACCTTGAAAAGAATAAACTCTGAACATCTCAGGAGTGTTTATGGTTGAGGTCAAGACTGAAGGTAGAATGCTGTGATGATGGAGGGAAATTTTAATTCTCTTCCTTCTTCACTGGCTAAATCATGCAGCTAGAGAAGGAAAGGAAACACTTCCTTAAAAAGGAAACAGTCTAAAATTAGAATCTGATAAAATCCCTCATATCATTTCCAAAGGGTATCACTTTATAAGGTGTTTGTCGGCAATCAGATACATAGATCAGCATATCTTTATTGGCCTTTGTCACAGCAATAGCATCTTAAAGTCTTGTTTCATAACAAACCATACAAACATAAGCGATAATTATCCTTGACAGTTCCTTTCATCTAAGGATCTTAACCTTCGAAACATTAATTAATAAAGACTCATAACATTCTATGAGGTAGGTAAATATTATTGTGCTATTTTATGGATGAGGAAGATGATTAATAAGAGGATTAAGTAATTTGCGTGCAAATTAGATATGGTAGATATTAGTAGATATGGGGGTCAAATTTCCACCCTCTGAGACAAACACAGTAACCACTAAACAAAGATAAAAGCCTTTACTCATTCTCTTAAAGTGATTGTACAAAATTGAATCACGGCTTTTCATTCCCAAATTACCCAAGAATCTAGAGATCATCCGAAATAAAAAACTATCATACATTTTTCAGAAAGGGAGAGCCTCACATTTACAGTGTATGGATCTGTTTCCTCACCGGTTAACAGAATCTCAGGCTGTAGAGCTTTGTTGCTTAACCAATTTGTAGCTGTAATCACAATCTTTTCAGTGAAAGCATGAAGTTTGTTATCTGGAAAACTCGTCTTCTAAATCTGTGTTGTGTTTGGATCTACGTTTGGGAGGAGGCACCTCACACAGCACTTTGCTGCTTCAGACGAGAACAATTTGATGCCACTTACGAGGCTGTAGAAGGCTGGTGCATTTTCTCCAATACCAGCTATACTTTGTCAAGCACTTATTATGTGACTCACACTTTGCTGAAGTCTCAACATAATTCACATTTATTCTGTAAACACTGTGAAGAAGGTACATCCTCATCTGACAGATGAGAAGCCTGAAGCTTCAATAGGTTAGAAAAGTTAGTCAGGATAGCATCACGAAGAAGTGGTAAGGCCTGGAATCTCCCAAGATGGTCTGACCCTAAAACTCAGCTGTTCTGAATATCAGATTGTAAGCAGAAACATCAGATCGCTAGAATTCCTTCCTAAAGAAATTTAATACATCTCTTTTTCTGTGCTTTAGCTTTCGTTAAAATGAGGTTAAACATTTGACATACATTTTTCACCTGATCAAAATGGCAGTGGAAATTTGTAAGGTGGCTTCTGCTACAGGCCCAGATATAGAACTTGTAGGAGGGTTGGAAACAACTATAGAAAAACATTAATCTTTAGATAAAGCTTCTCCCATCCCTGGAGTTCTCATTTTTCTTCACAGAATGGGGTATTCTACTGTTCACTGGTACCTTTTGTCTCCCCAACCATACCCAGTGTCTCCCTCAAGATATGTACTTGTTAGTAGTTGTCAAAAGTTGGTTTAGCTGTTTCACAGGCTTTTTCTGTTGGAAATTCAATTTCAGCCCCTTTGCTTTTCTTGACTTCTCCATAAAAAAGTTGGCAATATCTGAAGCTCCATTGTCTCCCGATCATGATGACAATCCAACTCTACCTCATCAGTTCCATAGAGAACTTTTCTAAAGGTGGTTTGTTTTACTGAAGGACTGGTAAATGATGTGTTTCAGAAGTGACATTTTGACTTGTAGGGACCAGGCAATCTGGATATGGAGAGAATTTCTATAAATCCCACATGTTTTTCTGTATTTCAATGCTGTCATCTTAAATGCAGCATCTGTAGCATAAAACTGCAAGAGGGTCATATTTTTATTTTTACCAATAATTCTAGGCGACCTGCTTTTGCCCAAATCCAACAACTTAGATTATTTACTGACTTTTCTCTTAAACTGGGTCGTTTTTTCTGAACACTAAAGATTGGCTGTAGTACAAAATATCTCTTTGGCACTGCCACATAAAAGTGTATACACATGCTACTTCCAGAAAACAGTCTTCCTGAAGAACAAGAAGAAAATTTAACAGCAGCTTTAATTTTAACTTAAGACACTTACAATATTACACTAGCAAAAAAGAATTCACCAACAGCTGCATGTCTGAGAAACCAAGGGACTGATTAAATCTGTCACATGAACAGCATCTAACTCTTTGAATGGGAGGTGTGCACTGCAGCTTGCAGTAAGTCTGTTACCAGATGAGCCAACTTCAAAGATAGTGGTAGGCGGCGCAGGCAATAGTAGGAGGTAGGGAAGCAACAAAGCATCAAAGAAAAGTTGAGATTAGTTTTTTTTTAAAAAATAATTTAAATTCACTGAACACAAAGATATTTTGAGGTATGCTGATAATGACCTGACACTGATTTTCAATTTTTGTGACATTAGTATGCAAAGACAGATTAAATAAATAATGCAAATTAATTGCATTTATTTTAAACAGAAGAGTACTTCAAATGCAAATAGGAGACATCCTGTCTACAAGGATATTTAGCCAATTTCTTGATGCATGTGGTTGTGAAGAGTATTGAGTATAGTCCAAGAGGCACAGATGGGATGATTTAGGCACAAACAACTTTTATTTTGTTACTTCTGTGTACACTCTTGGACATACCTGCCTTTATAAAAATTATATTCTTGATGTCCATATGAAAAGCCTTAAATATACATCAAGAAATTATATAGAGAGCAGTTTCTTGGCTAATATGTAGGGTTATTAAACTTTAATATATTACAGATCCATATTCTTTACAGATTTGTTATAATTTAGGAGCTAAATGTTGACAGTTCCTAGTTACAGAACTTTTATTTAAGATTTCTATTAAAATAACATTTCCCACCTGATTTGAAGCAGCAATTTCTGGAATTGTTTCTTTTTTTATGCATACATATTGTGAACGCACTAAATGATACCATCAGCTTAAAGTACCTGTACTACTAGGACACTCTTTATGCATGAGATGTTTTAGAAACTTCTTCCTGAGCCCCCTAAGTGCCCACTGAAGTATCTGCTTCTTCTAGTTGGAAACTAAGAAGCTTAGAGCCATGTCTGTGCCCACCCCAATAATATACAGGGTTTCATGTTATGCATGTTTGTATACTAGTTTCACTCCTGGTTTGAATTTGTTTTCCTACTCCTGTTTTTTTTTTAATTTTCTTTAAAATTTTATTAATATTATATCTTATAATTTTAAAGTTTTCTTTTAGATTTTACTTAATCTAATCAGCCACTTAAAAAAAAATCTTTCTCAAACTGAGTAGCGAAGCAATGAATGAAATAAGAAATATTGATGTTTTGACCTATACCTAACTCATGATACAGATGCCAAAGCTTTAACTGCCTTTTTGCACGGATGGCATGGGATTGTCTAGATTTCCAAGGGTAAGGTGGAATTAGAAAGAATATTATTATAAATGATTAACTCATCCAGGTCATAATGAGGATAATTATTTTTGTGTAACTTTATCCCTCTGGGATAGGGAATAATTGCATCCGTGCCTTGCCAAGTGATATTTGAATGTTGTTATTGGTTGAAACAAAATGCAAATCTTTGTCTGGCCTCATCCAATGTGTCCAAATGCAAAGAAACAGACAGAGAAGGTAACACCCAGATTTGCATTTACTAAGGGATTCCAAATAATGCCCTAAATGACTATTTGGAGTTCAGTTACATGCAGGTGCTAGGAGGATTTATGCTGTGAATGCCTGAAATACTTTCTCCACCAAGGGGAGATTATTAAGTACTAGTGAGCCTGAGTGTTTGGTGCCAATACTAACCATTAACTTTTGGCTCGGAGCCATGACTGTCTACTCTGCAGTGGATTCTGCCACCAAGGGGAAGGTCATTAAGGGCTGTTCTTTCTTCTCGTTAGTATGTTCCAACATAATTAACAGAAGTTGTTCACCAGATGGTTTCCTTCCTGTCAGCAAGTACCTCCAGCTTAATGGGCTATGCAGGATTCTTTACTTTAAGTGGGTGAGGCGGGAAGCAAATTTAAAATATATCATCTTTGATCCTCCCACTTCTAATTAGTTCTAAAGGTTTTAGATAATAATGTAAAGGGGGAAGGGAAATGAAATCATTCTAAAAATCCAAGAATCACAGAAGGCCAATGGGAATTTTATACACACTGTGGAGTGTTCCTTCCTCCATGCTAGGTCTCTGCCCAGCATCAAGAAAAGCGCAGAAACTATTGTCAGCTTCCTACTAATATACGTTCAGAGAGCCTTAGAGCTGAAATGGATTTAAAATCCGATAATAACATTCAGTAAATGCTTGCTTAGCTCTCACTATGTCTCAGAAATTGTACTGGGTGCTGGGGGTACACAGCAAGACCTTGTCCCTGTTGCTCCAGAGGTTAGAAAGTAATGGGAGGTCAGACACATGAACCGACACTTAACAAGAGTTTGGTAAGCATGGTATTGGAAACTAATGGCTTCTAGCCCCAGTGCCTTTCTACCTCTTTCTGTAATAAACCTTGATCTCGCTCAGGGATGCCCTCTCTTGTACGTGGCAATGGGTGCAAAGCGAGGCTGCTCTAAGTCAGCCTTCGCTGTTCCATTCCCTTTGCCAGTGTTTGTTTTAAGAATTGGACATGGAAGCTGCCTCTGGCCAATAAATCGTGACAGGAGGCTTGACTGGGAGCTTTTGGGAAAGGCTTTCTTGCTCCTAAGAAAGCACTAAAAGATACAGACTGCTTTTCTTCCATTGTTGAGGTGGTAAGACCAGAAGTCATTTAGCGATATGGCATAAAGCACAATAAACCACATCCTAGTGGTTTAAATAGTTTTAAAGCTAAATAGTTTTTCTCTAAACTCGTTACATCTAGGAAGTGGTTTTATTATAAGGAAAGTAATAAAAAATATCTCACTCTTATTCATGGTCTCAAATGACTATTACAACAATCCTGTAAATCATGTGAGATAGAATCCATCCTCTTTATAACAGATGGGGAAACTGAGACTAGGAGAGACTGATGCGATGGGCCTGGACAAAGCTGTAGGCTTCTGAAGTTAAGCACTCCTTCTACCCAACCACATTGTTTCTTCCTTCAGTAGAGCAGAAACTCAACACACAGGCCAGGGAAACAATGCAATTACAAAACTTTTTTTTTTTTTGACTGAAAAATACTAACTCTGTTTTCTTTTGAACTGGAATTCTAAATTTTAAATTCAGCTGAATTCCCCTCATATTTTTACATGGAGAAATATTTGAAGTGAAGTAAGGTGAAAAGGGCTTTCTCATGGGCTAAAGCATCATTAAAAGTCAGTCTAGACTACTAATGATCAGAAATGGTTTCAAAGCATTTTGAGGCACAACAAAGTTTCGTGCATTGTGTACCATCATTCCACCTAGGAAGGACTGCAACAGTGGTGTATGGGCTAGAAGGCTGAGCTATATAAAAACTCTGGCTAGGGGAATTACATGCTTAATAATCATGTGCTAGCTCAGTTGTGAAGATTATTTCACTCAATCACTATAGTTGTTAGAACTCCTTTTGTTTGTGACAGAAGTCCAACTCATTGACTGAAGTGAAATGGGGACTATATTGGCTCATACAACTGAATAATATTCAATAGTCATCTCTGACTTCAGTTGCAGCTTGATTCAGGGCTCAAGTTTGGTCACTAGGCTTCACCTACGGGCTTTCCTTTCTCTAGGTAGCTCATTTCTGGCTCTGAGTGGTGATCTCCAACTGTAGGCTCATTTCACCATAGCACTACGGGAAATAGGGTTTGCTACTTGGAGAGCTCAAATGAAAATCCAAGAATTAAACTTCATTGGCCTTGATTATATCATTGTGGTAGACTGAGTTATTTCTTGGTCATAATTCTTCACTCTCTTGTAGATACATTATACATCCACCTCCCTATCATCGTAGGCAAATTATACTCCCCTTCTCTTCGCCATGGGCATGGACATGACTAGCTTGGTGAACGAGATGCTGTGTGTCTTTGGCAGGTAACATTACCTCTCAGTGTCTGCTGCCTCATCTGTAAAATGGGGATGCTTCAATGTAAGCAGACTTGTTGGGAGAGCTTCAGAAATAATACGTGTAAGGACTGGCCCTTCGCAGGTGCTCAATAACTGTTGGCTATCTTAATATTGGTGATGTCATTATTATTAGAATTACAGTTGACCTGTAAACTCAAACAACACAGGTATGAATTGCATGGGTCCACTTATACACAGATTTTTTTTCAATAATATATAGATACATGTACTGTAAATGTATTTTCTCCTCCTTATGATTTTATTATAACATTTTCTTTTGTCTAGCTTATTTTTATCGTAAGGATATAGTATATAACACATATAACACACAAAATACATGTTAATTGACCATTTATGTTATCCGTAAGGCTCCCAGTTAACAGTAGGCTATTAGTTAAGTTATCCAGAAGTCAAAAGCTTTATATGATTTTTTTAACTGTGCAGGGGGTTGGTGCCCCTAACCTCCATGTTGTTTAAGGGTCAACTGCGTATTAGAAACAATGTGTGGAGTTTACAGGAAAGCCACTTTTAGCTAAGCATAATAAGGAAGAACACTTAGCACTGTCCAAAAATAGAATGGGCTTCTGAATGTCAGAGTGAGTCCTCTGTCCCTGGGAACCGTTCCAGTAGAGGCTGGACTTGGGGAGTGGAGTATACAGGACTTTCTGGGAGTGCTGGGAGGCTACTTTATATGGATTTCTAGGGTACCCTCTAACCCCGAGATCCTAAGGTCGATGAACTGTGAGCCAGCTTTATTTACACTAGTCCCCAACTGAGCAAACACTAAAAGGTATAATAAATAGGGAAATCAAACATCTGGATGAACTTGGAACAATCCTGATTTAGACCTGCTGTCCTAGTGCAATTCTGAAAGCATCCCCTTTCTTTCTCAACAGGGTCCTAGTTTGGATGATAAAATGATATAGTCACCCTAATTACAACAAAGTCAGTGGATAGAAGCCAAGCATATTCTCGTTATTTTTCTAAATAAGTCACCCCTCTTAGTACCAGGCTTACCGCTCCTTCTGGGTTCCCCTTTCTGGTCTAAAAGTATTGTCATTGTACTATTAGCTCAGCCTCATGCCTTGGGAAGCCATTTCAGCATTTCTGCCTTCCTCTCCCTGCACCTTCAATCAGTTACCAAACCCTTTTGATCCTATCTCAAAAACGCCTCCTGTATCTGCCCCTTCTTTTAAGTCTCACTGCATTAATTTGGGTCTTGTTGCTTCTTGTCTGGAGCACTGTAAAATCCTCCTAACAGCCAGGTCCACTCTATGCTCCACAAACCCCACTGCCACTAGAGTGTTCCTTTTAAAGCACACCACCAATCTTGCCGACACTTTTTCTTCACCTAGATAAATAAAATTAAGTGTCTGTTGTCTGAATCTTACTGCATCGTGTAAAAATAACTGGAAGGATTTTCATCAGATGTGGAGAATGTGTTTAGGATGGTGTGATTTAAAATGTGGAGTTATGTGGACTACATGAAATCCCCCCGGAGACACTCAGAGGGGCATCTCATGGTACAGGTCATTAACCTTCAGAGCAGCTGGAACCTGCAGGGGAACCTGCCCCCGCGTGACTCCTGCTTGGAAGAGGCAAATATCAGCCACGGACGAAGAAAACAAAGAGTAGCTTCCCAGTCTGAGCCCAAACTGAACGTTTAAGGGCAGGTTCTCTGAACTGCAGATGCTGATTTGCAACAGGTATTGATTTTCCATGCAGTTGCTTCTCTTGTGGGCAGTTTGATATAGCATTTTTCGAGGGGCATTTATGCAATGTTGGCGAACGATTCCCTTGAGCAATACTAGAGAGATCAACTAGAACAGAAAAAACTGCCAACTTCTCTGATAGGTATTTGCGGTCCTCCAGCCTGGCCTCTCAGTCTCTGCCAAGGCTGTGTTCCCCCATATGCTGTTCAGACCACGCTCCATCTCACACCTGTGCCGACACTCCTCTTCTCCCTTCACCAGGGCTCAGGGGTGCTTTTCAGGAGAAACACTCTCCCATCACCACTAACTGTGGGAGTACTCCCATTAGTCAGGGCTCAGCTCAAACTCCACTTCCTCTCCAAGGCTTTGCCAGATTCTCCTGGGATCATTCATTTCCTCCTTGATGACTTTTCACTCTAAGTTATCTAATTTTTTTTTAAATATAGCTATATGCCTATATACGTGTCTTTTAACCTGTAAGCCCCAGAGAGGAGAAATAATGTCTCATTCATCTTGGTATTATCTTCAGTGCTTTGCACCTCAGTGTTTTCAATAAGCATTTACTGAATTAAGTGATATCTGAAAAGAGTATCTTAATTGGGTTGGACAACTTTCTCAGCATGTGGAATTGAAGTATCTCCTAGAAAGGGGGTCATAAATATAGTACTAAACCAGTATTTGACCAGGACAAGAGGGTAACCCTTTTGCTGGAGAAACTGATTTGCTTTGCAGTGAACAAATGATAAGAGGACCATATTCGACTTTTTGAATTGAGGGTTCAGAAATTTTTGAAAAGCTATGGAATGCCGGAAAATACAAAGTATAAAACTAATCCTAATACTTAATTCCTGGTTATCCTAATACTTAAACTCTTTGTTTATCCTAATACTTAAATTCTTACATTTGGCCTGTAATGTGTGGAATATGCTGAAATGCATGACTGGTGGAGCGACTTGTTACTTTACTCACCTATTTGGGGCAATAATCTCTGGAGAGTATCAAATCTTCTACAAAGTTGTTGGCCTCAATCTACGCAATTTTGAATTACCTTATGGGTTCCAGTCAGTGGGATATCAGATTGCTTCCTGTGCAGAATGCAGGTTTAAACCAACAACCACAAGGGCCTATCTTTGAAGCATAAAACACTTGGACATTAAAACTTCTTTTTGGCACCAAGCCTGAGGTCAGAAATCTGCATTTTCAGCACACGTCGCCTGGGATTTCTCAGCACACATGGCCTGAGTTCCACATTCTCACTCAACTTCCAAGCATGCAGTTCTGTTGGAAAGAGAGAGCCCTATTTTGGAGTCTATTAGAAAAGGAGAGATAAAAAAATGAGACCTCAACCTGAGTGACCAGTGAGGAAGAATACCTTCTTGAAATGAAAGCATGTGAAGACCATGCCACAGTTATCAAGAAACCACTGGAACTGATCAAGCTGAAACTGAGAAAGGTTATTTGCATTTAGATGAACACAGAAAAGGAGTTTCCAAGAGGATAGTGCAGGTCAGACATTAGGAGAATGTTACAGGGAGAGAGCTGAAAAGGCTGTTACTAGATTGTTTAAATTCTGGCATATAATTCCCAAGGCAAAAATCCTGAAGCAGTGACAGACCTCTAATTCAGAACTGATAGAATGAAGGAGAAGAAATAATTAGGTAAACATTCAGCCGTTAAAGAATCGAGCAAGTATGTGAACAAACACGATACTTGGTTAAATTAAAAGGGGTGGTCAAGGCACTACCACTTGCCTTCTTGGATGAGTGTGAAACAGGAGGGTGGGAGAGAGAGAAGGGCACTATGGGGCCAGTGACTGAGGACCCAGAACCTGCAAGGGGGTACTCAAAGGGGCCAGCAGAGGAGCCGAGTGTGGAGAAAATCACGTCTATCTGCAGTCCTTGCCAGCCATGCTGAGTGGTCAATTCTTCCTTCTACAAACCTGAGATCTGGAGGGGACCTTAGAGATTATTTAGTTCAACAACTGTCAGTCACAGAGGCGGTGGCGGCCCAGGGAGGGTAAGTGGGCTGCTCTTTCACCCAGCTTACAGAGCTGGGCCTCGAACCTAATTCTTAGACTCCTCCCCTGTGCTTCTCCCCGTGGGGCACACGCCCTCAAAGCAGACAGCACCCCAGCACCAAGCCCCGCTCCCCACTGCGCGAGCCCTCCCAAGTGCTTTCAGGTTTTGCGCCAAGAGGAAGAGGGCAAAGACTCCACAGAGGAGTCACAAAGAAGGTGTGTGCCAGTGCTTTGTCACCACTGTCTTCAAAGCAACCCCAAGAGGCCATGATCATTGGCTCCATTCTACAGAAAGCTCAGAGAAGTAAAGGGTCTTGTCAAAGGCAACAAAGCTGGCAAATTATGGAGGTTTTACAAGTGAATTCAGTCAATTAGACTTCAAAATCAATGCTTCTTCACCATCATGGTGAAGCCACCCAGGATTCCCCCTTCCAGAGCCAGTACCTGAGTGGGTTTCTCGAAATTACCAAAAGCCCACTCTTTCTTGTTCTCCTGACTCCCAAGTCCCAGGCCTTCAGCTCTGCAGGGCTCAGTATAACACTCACACCCCTGCTTAGCAGCAGTTTCAGTCACACTGGATACCTTGTTGAAGGGTGAGGAGTCTCCCTTTGGGAGCTCAGCTCTGGACACCTGCTGTCTCTTTCCAGCTGGCCTCGAGAGACCATCGAGTCAGGGACCCCTGGACACAGGCAGCTTAGGAAGTAGCTGTGTGTACACTGGAGGCTGCAAAGGTGAGTGAAAAATCACTGTGTGGGACTGGAAAGTGACCACAGGGAAGATGGTGTCTTCCTCCCCTTTCCTCCCAAAGACAGAATACCTGGAGGAAGGTCTGAAGTGCAGCAAGAGGGATACAGCCAGGGCTAAAATTCAAAAAGCACTTAACAGGTCGCCTATCCCCAGCAGAACCCTGCCCCTGGAAGTGTCCGGCCAACCTCACATAGTGGATTTAATTAATGAGCAGGGATCCCTAGTTAGTGGCTTGGACCATGACTGCTGGATGGTACAAGGAGAAGGCTGTTGAGGGAGAGTATGGAGTTGGCGATGGCGAGTCTGCATCCTGGGCTGTCGGGAGGCCCATGTCCTTGCTGGGTGGAATGAAGACTGGGAAAGGAGGCTCTGGAACTGGAGAGGTAAGTCTCTTTTACATGAGTTTTTTCTAAGTCCTCTTGTATTAGAATGTTTTCAGCTATAAGCAATAGGAAACCCAACTGAAGCTAGTCTATACAATAAGGTTATTCTTCAGCTCACATATGTGAGGAAAATCAGAAGTAGGGGTGGGCTTCAGCTTTAGTAGATCCAGAAGTTCAATGATGTCATCAAGGACTTAGTGTCTTTTCATCTTCCACATCGCTGTCCACAGTGTCAGTTTAATCCTAAGGCAGTTCCTCTTGGGGCGGTGGGATGGCTGCCAGGAGCCATCAGCAGGGGAGTGTCTGCTTTCCTGTTGCTCTCTCTTAAGAGTGAGAAAGCACTTCCTCGGAAGCCTCCAGAAAATCTCTCTTTGGTCACATGCCCATTCCTAATCCCGTCACTGTCATGGAGGATAGGATAACCCTTCAGACCAGTCAGATCTATCCTCTGAGTGGCCAGCAGTTCCACAGCCTGCTTTGCTATCTGATCTCTGGGGGACAGATGGGACAGATGTTACCTATCAAGCACAACGTCCACCATACTCTACCAACACCTAAATAGCAAATTGCATGTAGCAAAACCAACGAGTCTTTGTTGACTGAATAGAAGTCTGCATTGTAAAGTGAATTATCTATGGACAGAACTGGGTCCAGAAAGTCACTAAAGAAAAGCTAAGTCTGAGAAAGGCCACTGGGCCGAGAGCTAGAGGCGCTGCATTCTATTCTTGACCATTTTTGATGCTAACTTTCTGTACAAACTTTGGGTATTCCATGTGCAAAATATATTCAATCCCCTCCTTCCTATAGCTCCAAACGGTTATTTTAAGATTAAAAAAAGATACACGTTAAAGTATTTTAGCTTCCTAGGAAGAGAAAAAATGTGCTATCTATTGTTATTTCATAATATTTTGTCACAAGATGGGAATTTTCCAAGTACATGAAAATCATCTCTTGTTAAGATAAAAATCTCCTGCTTATGACAGGTGACCAGAAGTACTACTTTTTAAACTGAGCCAGAAAAATAATGGAGCTCTAATCAGCATGGGGGGAACCACCCATGTCTCTGAGTTGATACTTGGCCTGCCTTTCCTGGGCTTGGACTTCTTGTTTGATTTAATGAGGGCTCGCTAGAACCTCATTCTTTAGCTTCTCTGTCTGCTCTTGAGGGATTTGAGCTCACTGGAGCAGTGGTATCAGAAAACATAATCCTTTTATTAAGTTCATCAAACGGCCGACTCTGTCCTGGAGGCCAGATTGTGTTGGTCTGTTATCGTGACTGTTCCAGTACTTCTCATAGCAGCTGTTTTCAAACACATTCTTGGGCTCATACTTAAAGTATGATGTTAATCCATTTGTTCATTCAGCTATCTGTTGATGTGTAATCTTGATCACAATCAAACCCCAACATATTTAGTAGGCCTACATCCAGGAATAGCACTGAGCTATGCTTTGTTCAGAAGGAATTACTCAGATCTGTTGCCTCTGGGTGTGATCCTCAGTGACCCCAGGGAGCTCTCTCTGTGCTTCATTCTTTCATTACTACATATGCCACCTGCAACTCTTATTTTTTAAAAGCCCTTCATGACATTTGTGATGACCATGTTAATATAGATCACCACGTTGGACTTCCTAGCCTCCAGCTGCCCCATGAGTCCTTGAGGGAGGTTAATTTATAAGCCCTATAGGTACTTCACACGATTGGGAAACCCAAGAGTAAGAAAGCCAGTGCTTGGGCCAGTGTCCACTTCCTACCCACCTACCCTTCCCAATGGCTCCTCAGCTCCTGTGTTCAGCAACAAGTCTGAAATTTCTAGACCATGTCCTTCCTCCTGTTCAATTATGATCCTGCCTGTATATCCCATAATCTGTAAGTTACCAGGTTAACCACCACAAAAACACTCTCGATAAACTACAAGGGGGGAAAGAGAGGAAGAGAAAAATTACTTTTAAAATAAAAATTATGTATATGGAAAAAACACAGGTGGATGTTATAGTCCACGTATCTGTAGATGGTTAAAAAGCTACAGTTCATATTTATGATTTTCCTATTCCATATTCTCCTTGCTTTCAGGCAGTGTTTTCTTCAGTGGGTGAAATCATACTTTCATACTTGAAAGTGCTGAGACCTTCATGGTCTTGCTTATTCAGAGTTGCTATAATTCACCATTAAGTTTTCTCATTTCTGTAAACTGATGCTGCTTCTTCCCTAAATGTTAGAAGAATTCACTAGGGATGACATCTGGGCCTGGAGTTTTCTTTCTGGAAAGTTTTACATTACAGATTCAGCTCACTGACTACATATAGAACTACTCACTATTCAGATTTTTAAAAATTCTTCTTGAGTTTATTTTGATAACTTTTTTTTTTCTAGAAGATTGTGTTTTATTCAGAATTTTCCAATTGATTACCATACAGCTGTTAATACTACATTGTTGAATCTTTTTAATGTTGTAGGATCTATAGGATGAGGCACTACAAGGATCACAAGCTGCATTTACTTGTTATGATACTATAGGCTTTTAAAATTGATACATAATTGATTTACAATGCTGTTTTTAGTTTCTGGTGTACAGCACAGTGATTCAGTTATACATATATACATACTCTCTTCCATATTCTTTACCATTATATGTTATTATAAGATATTGAACCCAGTTCCCTGTGCTATACTGTAGGATCTTGTTGTTTATCTATTTTATATATAGTAGTTAGTATCTGCAAATTCCAGATTCCTGATTTATCCCTCTCCTCATTCCCCCCATGGTAACCCTAAGTTTGTTTTCTATGTGTGTGAACCTGTTTCTGTTTTATAAATAAGTTCACTTGTGCCATTTTTTTAGATTCCACATGTAAGTGATATATGGTATTTGTCTTTCTCTGTCTGACTTATTTCACCTAGTATGATAGTCTCTAGGTCCATCCATGTTGCTGCAAGTGGAATTATTTCATTCTTTTTGTGGCTGAGTAGTATTCCATTGTATACATATACCACAACATCTTCAATCATCTGTCAATGGACATTTAGGTTGCTTCCATGTCTTGGATATTATAAATTGTGCTGCTATGAACACTGGGGTGCATGCTTCTTTTTGAATTAGAGTTTGTGTCTTTTCTGGATATATGCTCAGGAATGGGACTGCTGGATCATATGGTAAGCCTATTTTTAGTTTTTTTAAGGAATCTTCATATTGTTTTCCATAGTGGCTGCAGCAAACTACATTCCTACCAACAGTGTAGGAGGGTTCCCTTTTCTCTACACCCTCTCTAGCACTTATCATTTATGGACTTTTTAATAATGGTCATTCTGACTGGTGTGAGGTGATACAATGTTGTGATTTTGATTGCATTTCTGATAATTAATGATATTGAGCATCTTTTCATGTGCCTCTTGGCCATCTGTATGTCTTCACTGGAGAAATGTCAGTTTAGATCTGTCCATTTTTTGATTGGGTTGTTTGGTTTTTGTTATTGAATTGTATGAACAGTTTGATGATACTGCAAGTTTTGATATGGTGTATTTTCATTATCATTTAGTTCAAAATATTTTCTAATTTCTACTAAGAATTCTTTGATCCATAGATTATTATGTAAGTGTATTGCTTAATGTCCAAACATTTAGGTATTTCTAGTTATTCAGTAGTTACTGATTTTTAACTTAATTCCAATATGGCCAGAGAATATATTCCATTGATTACAATCTTTCAAAATATATTAAGATCTGTTTTATGGTCCAGAGTGGCCAATTTTGGTAAATGTTGTGTGCTTTTGAAGAGAATTTGTATTCTGCACCTGTTGGGTGTAGTGTTCTATATATGTCAATTAGGCCAAATTTGTTCAGATTTTCTACATATTTACTAATTTTTCCTCCCTATTCTCTCAGTTTCTGGGTGAGGTATATTAAATTATCCCACTATGTTTTGGATGTGTCTGTTTCTCTTTTTAATCTTAGAAAATTTTGCTTTATATATTTTGAAGCAGTGCTTTTAGGTACAAATTTGGAATTGTTGTAATCTCCTTATGGACTGACCCTTTTATGTACGTACGAATTTTCCCTCTTTGTCTCTTATCATTGGTCATGTTTCTTGGTGAATTCTACTTTGTAGATATTATAGCAACAGCAGATTTCTTTTGGATAATGTTCACACTGTATCTGTTTATTTTCATTCTTTCACTTTCAGTGTTTCTCTTTCCTTATATTTAAGGTTTTCTTTTTAAAGTAACATGTAAGTGGGTTTTATGGTTTAAATTGTTTTAAAATCTTTATATTTTAATTGGATTATTGAGTTATTTTACATTTAATATAATTACTCATATTTGGGATTATATCTATCATTTTATTATTTGTTTTACATTTGTCCTATCCTATAATCTTTTTTTCTGCCTTCTTGCTTTTTTTTGATTAATGAAGCTTTTTTTTTAACATTTTATTATTTCTTTCTATTAGTTTGTGTTTATAGTTTGCAAGAGTCAATATTCAATTAACTTTGACACATAATTACTCTGTTCCTTGATCTTTTTTCTTAAATTTCCATGCTTTTTTCTGATATTAAATTTCTTTTGCTTAAAATTATTTTTTAAACTAAGTCTGCTGCTGATGAATTCTCACAGCTTTTGTTTTCTGGAACTGCCTTTATTTCACCTTCAATTTTTAAAAAAAATTAATTTTAATTAATTAATTAATTTTATTTTTAAGACAATTTTTTAGAGTAGTTTTAGGTTCACAGCATAATTAAGGGACAGGTACAGAGATTTCCTATATACCTCTGTCCCCTCACATGCACAGCCTCCCCCATTATCAACATTCCCCAACAGAGAGGTACATTTGCTGTGACTGATGAAACTACATTGTCGTATCATGATCACCCAGAATCCACAGTGTACATTTATGATTCATTCCTGGTGTACATTCTATAAGTTTGGACAATGTAAAATGACATGTATCCATTATTATTGTACCATCCAGAGTATCTTCACTGCCCTAAAACTCCTCTGTGTTCCACTTACTTGTTCATTCCTTCCCCCTCCCCTAGACCCTGGCAACAACTGGTCTTTTTACTGTCTCCATAGATTTGCCTTTTCCAGAATGCCATATAGTTGGATTACACAGTATATAGCATTTTCAAATTGGCTTCCTTCACTTAGTAATGTGCATGTAAGTTTCCTCCATATCTTTTCATAACTTGGTAGCTCATTTGTTTTTAGTGCTAAATAATCCATGAGTGGATGTACTGCAATTTGTCTATCCACCCACTAAAGGACATCTTGGTTGCTTCCAAGTTTTGGCAGTTATGACTAAAGTTTCTAAAACTATCAGTGTGCAGTTTTTGTGTGTGTGTGGACATAAGTTTTCTACTTCTTTGGGCAAATTCCAAGGAGCATGATTACTGGATTGTATGGTAAGAGTATGTTTGCTTTTACAAGAAACTGCCGAACTGTCTTCCAAAATGGCTGTTAGCATTTTACATTCCCACCAGCAATGTGAGAATTACTGTCACTCCACAACCCTGTCAGCATTTGGAACTGTCAATGTTTGGGATTTTGGCCCTTCTAATAGGTGTGTAGGTAATTTTAATTTGCATTTCCCCAATGACAGATGATGTGGAGCATCTTTTTGTATGCTTACTTGCCATGTGCATATCTTCTTTGGTAAGGTGTCTGTTAAAGTCTTTGGCCCATTTACTTTCAATTTTGAAGGACGTTTTTATTATGTGTAGGATTCCTGGACAGTGGTTATTACTTCAAGACTTTAAAATATGTCATTTCTTTATCTTTTGGTTTCTCTCCTTTTTGTTACTTTTGGTCCTCTGAAAGGACTACAGTTTTATTCCCCCTTTAACTGCTTTGAAGATATTTCTGTCTTTGAGTTTTGTTGGTTTTTTTTTTTTTTTAAGCAGTTTTACTATGTATTGTATGTACTATTTACCTAGGTGTGGTTTACTTTGTATTTATCCTACTTGAATTTTGGGGTGTTCTTGAATCTGTAGCTTTTGTCCATTTTAGAAAATTCTCTACCTCAATCTACTTAAATATTTCTTCTATTACATTTTCTCTTTTTTCTCCCATGACTTCAATTGCACGAGTGTTAGATCTTTTTGCTCTATCCCACACTGTCCATTTTTTTTCTACTCTGTCTTACTATGGATAATTTTTACTGATCTACCCACTAGATAACTGCTTTTGTTTTTCTGTTTTCAATCTGCTTTTATACCCATCTATTGTAGTCTAATTTCATTTGTTATATCTGTTAATCCCATTTGATTCTTCTTTTAAATAAATACAATTTTCTGGTAAAAGTTTGTATTTTGCTTTTAATTTTGTAGAATGTATTAATCATGGTTTGTTTAATGTCTATATCTCATAACTTTACTAGCTGGATCTTTTTTACATCTATTTCTATTTTCTTCCTGTTTGATCCTGTTTGTTGACAATTTTTTATCGAATATTGGATATTGTGCAAAATACGTTATAGAAGATCTGTATTATGTTATCATTCTTTAAAAAGGATTTTCTTTAGCTTTTTGGCAAGCGGTTACAATAGGAGCAAATCACATAATCCAATCAGGGACAGATCTGATTCAAGGCTGAGTTTTTGTCATTATAAGATTTGATTTATTTCTAGCATTTCCTTATTTCTAGGGTGTAGTTCATTGGGAGATCCCAAAGCTTTTGGTATTTATCAGAGAGTTCCACCTGGGTGGGTCCTGAACTCCAATTTCAAGCTCCTCAGTACTGTGAAACTACTGAGTTCTGGTTAATGTCTCAGCCTCTCAGCCTCCACTTACTGCTTGTAATCTCCATCTCTAGGCTTGTGCTACTTATGAATGCCTCTAGGAAAAAAGCAGCAGAATGCCTGGCTCATGTAATGTGTTTTCCTTTCCTCTAAGATTTTGAGCCTCAGAATCTGGCTGCTGTAGTGGTCTTGGTCTCCAATATTTGACTCCCCATCCCTGCGAGACTACTGAAGGTCTAGTCAGCTTCTCTGCCTCTTAATAGCTACTTTTTACTCAGTTTCTCAACCTCTTCAACTTATTGTTTACACTTCAGCAAAGGCATCAAGAGAAAAATAGCACAGAATTTCTTGATTCACCCTTCCCCCACGTCTTAGCTGCTTTGGTAGCTTTTTGATGCCTTAAAACCCCTTAAAAATAGTCAAGCTTTTTCACCGTAAGTTCCTACAAGATATTGACTATAGTTCCCTGTGCTATACAGTATAAACTTCTTGTTTATCTATTTTATATATATTAGTTAGTATCTGCAAATAATCTTGTAGTAACTTAGTGTGAAAAAGAATATGAAAATGAATATATATATGTTCCTATATGACTGAAGCATTGTGCTGTACACCAGAAACTGACACAACATTGTAAACTGACTATACTTCAACAAAAACATTAAAAAATGTTCAAGCTTATCTAATGGTCAGTGGGGGGATGAATCTTCTATAAGGTAGGCATTATAACCAGATATGGAATTCTCTCATTAACTTTCCTGGGCATGACAATACTAAGAGGTAATCCAGATGCTTACCTTCGACACTCCCTTGCCACCATCATGTGGCAACAATCCTTACTAGGCAGGCTCAATTACCTCAGTTAAGGCTCAAACACGACCTTTTCTTTAGACTGCCTTTCCCTCTTAAAAAAAAAAGCAGCATAAATAACTAGGTAGTGGTCTGTTTCCCATCCAGTGATACAACCGTTTTGTGTCCTTGTGGAATAATTCCTTCCTTTGGTACCAAGAACTCTAACACTGCAGAGTCCACTGCCATTGGTATGGCAGAGCAAAAACTTGTAAATTAATTATTACATGTAATAGTGAGAGATGAAACCATTCTTTCATACTTTGGTTCCCTGACCAATGTATTCTGGCTATGGGATAATCATCATTTTTATTGGCTATAGATTCAGAGAATAAACCACATCCTAAAAACTACCACTCCAGCTCAGCAAGGTTGTGTATTTTCTCCCAGATGATGCTGTAACTGACTCTAAAATAGACCATTCAACTGTTCTATAAAGTCAACACTTTTTTGTGTGAGGTTTACAGTACATTGTCTTAAAGCATTTGTTCTCAAGTGGGGTGGTTTGCCCTGTAGGGAACAGTTGGTAGTATCTGGAGACACTTAATTTTTTACTGTCATGGTGGGGTGGGGGAGTATTACTGACAGGCCTCTAGTGGGTGGAGGACAGAGATGATGCCAAACTTTCTAGTATGCACAGGACAGCCTTCTGCAACAAAGAATTATCTTGTCCAAAATGTCAATAATGCTACAAAGACACTCTGCTTTAAAACTTTCACTGTAAATTTTGTTCCTTGGTCAGAAGCAGTGTTGTGCAGGTTAAAATGACTGAGAATAGAGCATTCGATGAGTCTTGGAATGTGGTCCTTCCAGAAGGTGATCAGAGAAAGCAAACAAAAATTCAGTGACTAATCAAGTGGGGACAGATTGCCATTTCTCCCATTTAAATGGAAAAGATTCGATGTAATTAACTTGCCCTTGGCAGATATTTGGACTAACCTAGATTATGGAATTCTGTAGAAGGCTTGGAATTGATTTTTGCTGCTGCTAGTAAGCTGGGCATTCAGTAGGAGTGCAATTACCCATGGTGAGGAGTCTATACTGTTGACCCTAAGCATTTCTTCCATTCCTATCACCATGGTCATTTTATATACCATCCCACTGAGAAATATTAGGGTGACAGACAAAAAGGGCTAAAAGAAACCCACTGGATGGGTCATTTTGTCCAACTTGTTATTAAAAAGCTTCCTTTACAGTGGGAGCTTTGGCTGATTATTTACATAGAACACAAATATTCACAGACTCTGGGACCATTCTAGAAGATCTGTCTACAGATCCCTCAACTTTCTTGTCACTAATCCCCAAATTAATGCCTTCTAATGTCTGCCATCTGGCCAGACTCAGTAAATAAGCTTAGGGCCCAATGTTAGGTGCTCTCTCTTACCAAGCAAAGAAAATAAGGTAAATAGCCAAAAAAAAACCTTGCTCCTTTGGGATTATTTTCTAAATATTGTGTTTTGGGGCCACTTCTATGTGGATTAAAACACTTCAACGGTTTATTTAAAATGCAAAGTAAATACAAATTCTTGCTTACTGGTGCAGAGCCACTTTTTATCTTCATTTCCCCAGGCTTCTGCATCTTCCTCTACCCTAGCCTCAGCTACTGTAAGGAACTAGCTGATCAGGGATGAGGCCAAAGTTCCCCCATCCTAAAGGGCTATCAAAGGCTGTACATGTCTGTCTGAGTATGCTGGGAAACTTGGAGGAGGAGAGGATCTCAAACTTTAATGCTTCTGTTGGATACAGACGCCTTAAGTCTCTGTCCTATCCTGTCCTATAGGATCAGGGGCATCCAAATCAGCTAATGGGAGGCTGGACCTATTGGAGCCATTCTCTGACACATTTCTACATTTTTGCTCA
This sequence comes from Camelus ferus, assembly GCF_009834535.1. NCBI lineage: Eukaryota > Metazoa > Chordata > Mammalia > Artiodactyla > Camelidae > Camelus > Camelus ferus. The sequence goes on from NC_045701.1 coordinate 54,170,352, forward strand.
TATACATTAACAGCATCTTTCACATCTCTTTCTGGATTTGAGTTGTATTTGGCCTTCTGACTCCAGTCTCTGAACCCTACCATGTCCCACAAAAAGAGCAGCTTCCTTCACCCTTCTGTGTATGTTTTGCTTTTTAGCTTACTTGGCTCTGAGTAGTCACAAAGCAAAAACATGTTTACTTTTTTTCCCCAGAAATTTGTCAGAATTTTTGGTACACTGATGACCCCTCCTCCCTATTTTCAGTACTGTTATGGAGTTAGACTTTTTTGTAATTCTTCCAATCATCTCAGGGGACCATGGAAGACTGTGAACTTAGTCTGCCATTTTGAACACGGACTCTCTCATTCAGTTCTCAGCCCAGTACTCCACTAGAGCTATTCTGCTAACAGCTACCTATGCCCTTCATATTGCCAAATCAAACTGGCTCATTCTTGGCTTATTTCACTTGGTCTTTCTGGAATTTGACATTGTTGATTATTTTCCTTCTTGAAAATCTCTCAACCTTTCCCTTCAGATACTCAACATTTCCCTGATAATTTGACTTTTTTTCCTCAAACTGTCTTATGAGATTCCATGTCTCCTTCTTAACTCCTAAAAGCTGGTGTTACCAAATTTTAATCATTGTCCTTTCTTTTCCACTTTTAGTGTTCTCGCAGAGATGGGAGAAAAAAATCAAAGGAAATAACACTAATATGGGAACTGGAGGTCTCATCAACAAGCCTGTATCCTAGAACACGAATCAATATTTGAAACTCATAAAAGAAAATAATTTCCACTTAGGATCCTCTGCCCAACCAAATTATTGGTGCAAAATAAGGTCATATTCAAGCATGCAAAGACAGGCACAGTCATTAATGCAAGCTGGATGCTTCTGACTTCCAAATCTATATAATTAGCCCAGACCTCGACACTTTGTGCCTGACTTATTCAATTACCTATTAAATAGTTCCATCTGGATATCTCAAAAACTCCCTAAACTTGGTATATTCAAAAGTAAACTAAACAACCTATCTGGTAAAAGCTTTCCCCTGTATTATACTCTTCATCTCAGCAAACTGTACCATTATGCACCCATCAAATTTTCAATCACTGCCAAATTCTTCCTCTCTCCTATCACCAACACTAGTCTGTAGTCAAGTCTTCTCAATTCTACCTACTAAGTATTTCTCACAGCCATTCTCTCATTTTGTCCCCTCACTGTTGCTCCCTTAATTCACATTCTCATCATTTCCTGTCTGGCCTCCGTACCTCCAATCTCAACCTACTTAAGTCCACCCCCTCCACTATGGCAAGAATGATCTTTCTACAACATAAATATAGTCATATCTCTCTCTTGATTCAAAGACTCAAGAGTTTCCCAGTTCTTGAGTTCATGATCTCTCTCCTGACCATCTTCTGTTTCTTCCTATTCCCCACTTTCTTTGCTCGAACTATACTAAATCATTCTGTATTTATAGCTTTCTAATGCTGTTCCATGTCCCCATCTTCCCCCCCCCGTGAGTCCCACTGCCAAAAAAGCTCTGCTCTGCTGTTGATGATAGCCTAATCATCCTGCAGTACTTAATGAAACATTAGCTTTTCTAAGAATACCTTTCTGAATCCCCATGAAATCCTGCCATTCTGTACAGATATCCATTTACATTTTGCATGTCCCTAGTGTACCCTGGAAATACTAACATGCTTCGCCTCTACTAGACTGGGAATTCTTTTAAAGCATGAACCGTGTCTTGCTTATACTTATATAATCAGCACAGTATTTAGCATAGTCAAGATTTATAAATGAATGAATAAATAAATGAATGGATAAAACCTTCTTCATTATCCTCTGTTCTGGATAATCCTTCTCCAAACTCAACTATTATCCCTAAACTATTGCCTATTTTCTCCTTCCCTTCATAGATCAATGCCCTAGACAGGGGGCAGGAAGATAATTCCCAGATAGGTTTGAAAGGAATCTGAAAATATCAGGACACATGATAGCTTTTCTTTGTAAGTCTACAAGTCACCTATAGAAATCCAATCCATGGATTGGAAAAGTAAAATAGTAAGTTCTTAGGGAGGTGCCCTGAAGGTAGGTCTGGGTAGCCTCCCAGAACCCCACACACTATACAGTGGTACAGAGAACACAACTGATAGTTCTCAGGTCCAGAAGGAAGGCAGGGATACAGAAGGACAAGCAAACTAGTGGATCAGAAGGAGTCTAGATCATGATAGGAGGCGAGAGCACCATGACAGGCCAGAGTTAATAGAGAAGTCTATGGATTCCAGCTGGATACTCCAAATAACTGGTAGAAGCCAAACACAGTGGGCATGGCAAGGAGAGAAGGTGATGCTTAGAAACCAGGTGAGATGAGAAACCCAAACCAGGGACCACTTAGGGCTACACATCCCTTCTCAATACCAGGACAATGTGAAAGCCAGAAAGTTACATTATCTGCAAGGAGAAAGACAGGCAAAGGAAGGGTTAGAAGCCCTGGTGATTGTACATAAACCAGATGTAACAGTTAGTGGCTGAGATAATAATACTCAGATTTGGCTGCAAATCATTAGATCAGACTATATATACCTGAATGGAACAGGATAAGCTCTCCGTCCTAGGAAGAAAGAGGAGGTGAAGAGCAATGTTGTCAGTCATAGAAAATAAAAGTTACTTTTCTCCACATGAGTCCTACTGTGTACATTTGGGTTTCCCCATTCTCCCCACAGCTATCCATGGAAACCACATATCTCAAACATTACAAGAAAGCCGTAACTTCGAATATTCTTGTTTGCTATGACTGCGTCAGTTCTGTAGAGCCCTGTGCTCCGTGTTTTGATTACAAAAACACTACATCCTGAATTCCACTGTTGACTTGGCCCCGCCCTCCATCCACACACCAGGGAGAATAGGTGGTAAGTTAGCTTGCTTTTAAGTCTCTTTAGCAGTAAGAACTGCATTGTCAGAAATTTTGTATGGTACGTGTGGTACAGATTTATAGGCTTCCATGTTTGAGAGCTGAGACACATTTAAATTTGCACATTGGGCCTTTGGGAGTGACAGCCTGAGCTGTTTCTCCACTTGTTTCATCATTTCATTAGTAATTATGCAGAACAAATGTGATCCTCAAGTGAAAACTGGTGATAGGAGTAGAAACGTATTATTAACCCTTAAAGGAAGCTTTTAGAAAAGTCAAGGTTAGTTAAGGTCTTCAGCCAAATTAGCCTCTGGAAGTTTACATAAAAATAAAAACAAACAGGGAAGCTCAAGGACCTCTTGGGTGGCTGGCAGTGGGAGGAGAAGAAAGCTGTAATTAAGTTTCCTTTGTCATTAACCATTTCTCAGATAAATTACTAGAACGTGTCTTAACTCTTGGCACCACAAAGCCACAAAAAGGTCTATCTCTTGACTTGCTTCAGAAATTTGGTTTAAGTAATTGGAAAAGTAGGAGATGCTTCAAACCTCTGGCTTTCTTAAACTGGTTAATAAAACTTCTAAATTAAATTGGAGTAGAAGATGCTTAAACTAAACCACACTCTGGCTTAACTGTCTTCAGTGTCACTGTTGCTGGAAGGAGAAAATAGACTTTCCAACATCATATTTAATTTCATTAGCTACTGTTGCTTTTTGGAAATCTACTTATAACACATGAAGATAAACATTCTCCCTGTGATAAGGCCGTGTTTATAAACTGGGTTTAGGATGAAAGAAAACCTTAAACGGATGTGTTTTCATTGTGGGGTTAATGGTGCTTTACTAATCCCCTTTCTGTGGGCCAGTGAGGCGCAGGCATTTGAGCAGTCTTGGTGACTCTCACAAATCTGCCTTCTCAAGCATTGTAATAGGAGGACGCCCTCTCCCCTGCTGAGGAAGGCCAAGAAACGATGCCCCTCCTCCCCTTGGAAGGGAACTTTTAGGCAGAAAAAATAAAAAGATACAGACTTTTTAAAGCTTACTGAGAAGGCTGAATGAAAGATGATTTGTCCCTTTAATAACTGAACCCTTCATGCAGTGGTCCCCTCTCTTTTGTTTTTGTCTCCCTACCTTGGATGCGGGGCTTCTCTACACCAAGGGAGGGAGGAAAATAAGTCAACTTCTATGTTGTGAGGTGTGAGCTTCCATACTTCATCCCAGGAAAGACCTGAGACTTAAAGAAAATATATCATTAAATATTTCATAGCTATAGAACAGTGTAAGGAATTCTGTAATGAACACACACGTACACACTACCCAACTAAAGAAACAAATCATTATAAATATAGTGGAAGCTCATTGGTACATCCCACTGTATTTTCCCATACCTCACCCTTCCTCTCCTTTCTGGGTACAAGTCTTTAGATTTTTCTCATACATTAATGTGTCCCTGAACTAAACATGGTGTTCCTTTCACATTTTTATACTATGTAAACAGAATCTTGATATATAGCTATTCTTTTGCAACTTGCCTATTTTATTTTTGAATTTTATCCATGTGAATGAAGTTTTTTTCATATAGTTTATTTTTTATAATTTTTCTTTCAGTTTTTTTGGGGGGGGCAGGTAGTCAGGTTTATTTGTTTACTTTTTAACGGAGGTACTGGGGATTGAATCCAGGACCACATGCATGCTAAGCATGTGCTCTACGACTGAGCTATGCCCTCCCCCAGATGAATTTTTTTTTAATATTTAAAATTTTTAATTTTATTGAGATATAGTTGAGATATAGCATAGTGTATGTTTAAGATGGACAGCTGTGTTCGCTGGCTCGACACATTTATATGTATCAAAATACATGATTGGCACTGTAGATAACACCTCTATCACATAATTATCATTTCTTTTTTGTGATGGATGATGTTTCATCATGATTATTGTTCTAGTATATCATCTCTACTTTAAGTCTATACCACAATTTATCTCCTCACGGAAGTCCTTCTTTCCTCCTAAACAGATACAGGAATACTGGGAGCATCAGTGGGACCCTCAGATGGCAGAATCCACAGCAAACACAATGTCCCCACCTAAGGGAAATTCCCACAAAGAGGAAATGTAAGGAAGAGGCATACTGGATGATGCTTTTGTAGTTCCACTTTCTGCTTTAACTCTGTTGCACTTTCTTTTCTATGTGTGCTGGGGTATATTTCTACAGTTGGGTGAGATAATTCTTTCTATACATCATATTGACTGTTTTAAATGCTGAAATAAAAAACTGAGATCTGCTGTCACCTGCTAATGTTCATGGACCCAAGTCTTTCAGCAGGTGAAGGCGTTCCTGGGTGCTTGTCTTAGAGTGTTCTTAGCCTCACACGAGACATGACCAGGGAGCAGAGATTGGCAAGGTCAGAAGAACCCTGTCTTGTGAAGTGACAATTCCAGAAAGTTCAAGAAGGACTGCTGATAACAAGGACTGGGGTATCTTTTCCCTTTGTATCTTAAACTTTCAACTTTAAGGCAGCATGCAAGAGGCTAACAAGTGTCTGAAACAGCGAGGCTGCCTCCTGATTTTCAGGAATGAATTAAGACATACACCAAGCAAGGTCACAGGTTTCTGACTCTCAGGCCTGGTTTCTATTTCTTAGGCCTTCTATCTTTTGCTCCTTCTCCAGCGTTAGTCTGGAGTCTGTTCTTATCTCTTCTGCTGCAGACTCGGTAAGCCTGGTGATTTTGATCTACTGAAAAGTGTTTATTAAATCCTGCTGAGTCTTCCTTTGAAAGGCCTCTCATCCCTACCCCTTCCTCTCCTTCACCTCCCCCGTCCCCAGCCATCACTTCACACCTGGATGGCTGGTGTGGGCTCAGAGCTGAGCTAGGCGAGGCCTCCTCTGCTTCCTAACTCACCCTGCATGCCAAGGCTATTCATCTTCCTCAGATGCTCTTGTTCCACAGTTCATTGGTCCCAAACCTTCAAAGACTCCCCATTTTCTAGGACATCAAACCTAAGCTTCTTTTCTGGGTTTTCCAGACCCATAATTGGCATAACCTGGTGATCCTTCCTTCCTGTTATTTCATGCTACCTAACTTCAGCTCTGGTTTGGCTGATCTCTCTCACTCCCATTAATACATTGTCCTCATTCTCTCTGCGGATGTTGTTTTCTTCTCCTAAAATACTGTTTATCTCTTCAAACTGTTCATTCACTCACAACATATATACTGAGAGCCTCCTCAATGCTAAATCCTCGAGTTCTAAGATCAAGATTTTTCAATTGAATTTTTTTGCTACCTCATCTCTATTCATCTATTAGTCTTAACCACTTTATAATTTTGTGTATGTCAAGCCCAGTGCATAGGGGTAAAAGCCAGTGGGATACATGGACCTCTCTCCTCAAGGAGCAACCACTTAAGCAGTAAGAGGAATAAAGAGAATTTCAGCCTCAAGAGAAGTAGTTCAGTAAGGGAAGATGTGAGAATTAAATGACATGAAATATGATTAATGGAGCAATGATTTAGCAGTAAATTATGTGGAAACTTATTTTGTTCTCTCTTGCTTCAAATGGGTTTTTCTTATCTTTCTGTTGGAAGATGAGCTGTTTGAGGGCAAAGGCTAAGCCTTCTTTGAATTGCCTCAGTTCTTAAACTGCGCTAGATACACAAGAGCCTTCACCAACTTTCTATTGCTTTTGAGTTCCATACAATGAAATGCTCTCTTGCCTGTGTTCCCAGGGACAACACTGATGGAAGGAGCAGGTCAGAGTGCAGCCACCTTCCTAGTCTTATCCTCAGTTAATTTCCTTGAGAAACAAGCCTTTGGATAAGCAAGAACAAGCAGGGATGCGGTGAAAGCAGGTGAAGTGTGAGCATCCACCTCCATTCTGAAAGGTTCTACCCCAACAGATCAGCAAAGGATACTGCGATGTTTCCCTGGAAACATTTGTCCTTACGTTTGCATCCTCTTGATGCACTCCCCCTCCTAGATGTGCTTCCATTGTTTTAGTCATTCCTCCTGACATATCGACATTTTTACCATTCTCTTAAACCACAAATCCTAGTGAGACTGGAAGATTGTAAGGCAGGGAAATGACGAGGCATTTCTCCAACCCTGTAAAGGAATCTAAAATGGTTTTGATTGGGTTTTAGGTTGGAGCTGAAGTTTTAGTCCAAGTCACCCTGGTACCAGTTCAAACCACTGTTGATGCCAGTGGCATGCTGCTTGTAACTTTGCTTTCTCAATAACTTCACTCTTTGTGGCAAAAGTTCATTTTGAACAAGATCATAATTTGGATTGTTTTTAGATGTAATCAGAGTTGTGCTCTATTTTGAGTCAGCATTTTAGTGTATTTTGTCTTTCTCCCTCCTACAGAACTGTATGCTGTGACATTTAAATTTAGAACATTGGGTCTGAACAAGCAATGAATCATGACCCTTCAGAAAAGATGATGAAACTATTTTTTACTAAAGGGAAACAAATTAAATGCTAAAGAAGCTAGGGATTTATAATACAAAATTTTGTATTATAAATAGGACCTTCAGTGATGTTGCAATAGTGTGGCCATAAGCAACTCAAGAAATCCTATCGTAATGTACTATAAGAATTAACTTATATTACATTCTAAGTGAAGTAAGCCAGAAAGAGAAAGAAAAATACCGTATGAGATCACTCATGTGTGGAATCTAAAAAAACAAACAAACAAACAAACAAACAAACAAAGCATAAATACAAAACAGAAATAGACTCAAAGACATAGAATACAAACTTGTGGTTGCCAAGGGGGTAGGGGGTGGGAAGAGATAGACTGGGATTTCAAAATTGGAGAATAGATAAACAAGATTATATTGTATAGCACAGGGAAATATATACAAGATCTTATGGTAGCTCACAGAGAAAAAAATGTGACAATGAATATATATATGTTCATGTATAATTGAAAAATTGTGCTCTACACTGGAATTTGACACAACATTGTAAAATGATTATAAATCAATAAAAAGTGTTTTAAAAAAAGAATTAACTTATTGTGCTTCCAAATAAATTTTTTTAAAAAAAGGAAAAAGACTTCATGGAAGTTTCTAGTAACTTAAAGAGAGGTAGCTCTGTATTTTTTTTTTTTTTTAACTTTAGAAAAAAACCATGTGATCTCAATATCCATTTAGAAATTAGAAAGTGGTAGGGATGAGGAGACCATGCTAATTGATGAAGACAGATTTTCTATGGAATATCTTGGTTTACAAAAGACTCAGAGTATATCTTCCTTCCCTTTCCACATGCTCCCTCTCCCCTAAATATGTTATTTTAATTTATGTTTGGCCTAGGAGGGCATACTGTTGTAATTTCCATTTTATGGGTAAGGAAATTGGGACACAGTGGTATAGGAAAAATGCAAATTCAAAACATCAGCTGGAGAACCAGAAGAAGCCATTATTGTTCCAGTGCCAGGTCTGCGCTTATTCAGAAGACTAGGATACATCCTGAGAAATAGGAGGATGACATCATTTTTCTCTTGTGCCGCCCCAATTTATATGTTGAAATCCTAACCTCTAGCAGTGATGGTATCAGGAGGTGGGGCCTCTGGGAGGTGATTAGGTCATGAGGGTAGAGCCCTCATGAATGGGATTAACACCTTTATAAAAGAGATCCTACAGAGCTTCCAGTCCCTTCTGCCATGTGAGAATACCATGAGAAGTATGTGACCTGGGATAGGGTCCTCACCCAACCAGGCTGGCATCCTGATCTTGGATTTCCAGCCTCCAGAACTGTGAGCAATAAATTTCTCCTGTTTATAAACCACCTAGTCTGTGGTATTTTATTATAGCAGCCCAAACGGACTAAGACAGATGCATTTCTATGATCTGGGCCAGTTCCTTCTCAGGACCACCATGCTTGCAGCCTTAGTGCATTAGAACAGGGTGACAGTCATGGAGAAGCTTTGCTTTAATCTTTCTTTAAGAACAAACCCGTCTCTGTGAGTGCAGTTAGGTGACAGCTACCAGCTGCAGTGCCTTCCAGATCTGCTGCACTGTTTGAGCAGAGACGACGCTCCTCTTGGGAAACCCTGGCCAGTCACAGAGTCTGGCAGAAGTAATAGGACCTTACGATTTCTGCCCAATGCAGGACTCTTCCATGAGCAGTCTCTGCACTGGAGCTCCCTGCTGGACTGGCAGAGATTCTCAGAGCCCAGTACAACACAGGCCTCATCCTATACAGCACCCCTCCCCTCTCCATCTTCAATCAGACGGGTCAGAACAGTCTGAAGGCTTTCCTTGCCTAATCCTGCTGGCTCCCCTTATAATTCATGGTTTTTACCACCCCCAAACCTCCTGCACTCTTAACTCTACCTTGGAGTCCACTTCCTGGAGAAACTGAACTGACAAACAGCCTGTCTACAAAATCATTAGTTGGGAGATGTCTGTTTATAGTAACTACTCTAACATCACTTTTATATAGCTGGAGGGGTAGGACGAAGCCCCCGTGATGCCCATCTGACCAAACATGTAGATAGTATCAATTTCCTTTGTTTACTCTTTCATCAGTCCCAGGTTAGGTATAATTGTGATCTAAGATAGTGAAGTAAAATATTTTTCAATTTTATGGCCCAGCAAAATAAATATGTAAAACACTGAGGAATGGATGTAGTATTTCTAGTTTTTAAAAATTTACCATGTAAATGAATTAAAAAGCATCTGTATATACTGACATAGTTGTTTCATAAAAGATAATATTTTTAACAAAAAAGGGGAAGAACATAATACAGGAATCAAGGATAACTGAAAAACTTACACTGACCTCTAAGAAATAAATTATTACGCAAAAATCACAACAAAAACAAGCTAGGGCATTAGCTTCTTCTCTTCCAGGATTAACTGCCTTAGGAATTGTCCTCACAGTGTAAACAATTAGAAACCAGACACAGTACATAAAATAGCAGATCTCAGACACTGGGCAGCAGGTGGCACAGGATGGTGATACCTAAGAGAAAAGTCCAATGAGGTAAGTTCATGAAAAGCCTGCTTACTGCTTGGGGCAGATGGCAGTTCCCAGGCTTAAGAGCAGGGAGAACAAACTGACATAGAGCCTAGTGTACCATCAAACTGAGGAGACCTGCAGAGGAGACCTGTTAAGTCTATGGCTGAGTGCCTATCTGCACATCCATGGGTGAAACTAGCTAAGGCTTGGGAATTAGTATAAAGCTTAGGCCAACAATTCTCAAAGTTCATCAAGGGCTGAAAATAGTGTGCAATTCTACCAGCTAAAGAGAAGTCACCTCCTAAAACATGCAGATGTGGATAGAGTTGTCATAAGTGTCATGCATTAGCTGTGGGGCAAAATTACTTCCAGAATGAAGCCTAGCCTAGGACCTGCCATAGAAGAGCATGAAAATAATACTTAAAGTGATCAAACTGATTCATGAGTAACTTAACTGCACATGGAACAAATCCAACACTCTATAAAGAAATAAAATAAAATTCAGCACCCAACACCATGAAATTCAAAATGCTCAGCATCCAAAGACATGGAAAGAAGTAGGGAAACATGATTTATAACCAGAAGAAAAGCCAAAATATATAAACAAATCCCAAGTAATAGAGATTACAGAATTAATAAGGACAGATCATAAATCAGTTATAAAAAATTTTTACAAATGTTTTCATTTGTTTCAAGGATATAAAGGAAAACAGGAAATTATAAGGAGAGCGATAAAGAATAATTTTTAAAGACCTAAATGCAACTTTGAGAGAAAAGAATTCACATTATCTACAATAAAAAAGTATACTCAGTGGGATTAGTATCACAGTACACACAAAGATAAGTGAACCTGAAGACAAAGGAATAGCAACTATTCAAAATGAAGAGAAAAAAATTAGTGTCCTATCTTGTGATCTGTAGCACAATATTAAATGATATAACATATGTAACTGGATTTCTAGAAGGAAAATAAAGATAAGGGAGTAGAGGACAGAAAACAATTTGAAGAAATAATGGTGATTAAAAAAATGTGGTATCATATTGAGTGAAGTAAGTCAGACAGAGAAAGACAAACATCATATGATACCACTTATATGTGGAATCTTAAAAAAGTGATACAAATTCTACTTACAAACCAAAAAAAAAAACCCTCACAGACCTAGAAAACAAACTTCAGTTACCAAAGGGGAAAGGGAGGCAAGGAATAAATTAGGGGATGGGGATTAATAGACGCACATTACTGTATATAAAATAGATAAACAACAAGGACCTACTGTATAGCACAGGGAACCATATTCAATTTCTTGTAATAACCTATAATGGAAATGAATCTGAAAAGAAAAAATATGTATGTATATCTATATATAACTGAATCACTTTGCTGTACACCTGAAACTAACATTGTAAATCAATAAAAAAATTCAAGAAAAAAAAATTTTTTTAATGTGGTTAAAAACTTTAAACTCAGATAGGAATGTCAGTGAACTTCAAGCAGAAATACATAAAGAAAATCACATAAAGACACACTGTAATCAAATCAAAAAAAAAAAAGGTAAAGAAAAAACCTTAAAAATAGAGAAAAAAGACATATGTACCAAGGGGGAAAGAATGTTTACAGACTTCTCATCATAAACAATGAAGGCTCAAAGACAATGGAATAGTATCTCTAAAGTGCTGAAAAACTGTCTATGAAGACTTCTGTACCCAGCAAAAGTCTTTCAAAAACCTAGGAGAAATACTTTTTCAAACTAATGAAAGTGGAATTAACCATTTTCAGACCTTAACTTTAAGAAATGTTAGAAGACATTCTACAAGCAGAAGTAAAATGATACCAAATGGAAATGTGGATTTAGACAATAAAATAAAGAAGGCAAGAAGTAGAAATATGTGGGTAAATTTTTAAGAGGCATTTCTAATCTCTTTAAAAGATAAAGTTTGAAGCAAAGTAATAACAGGGTATCATGGGGAATATGGCATTAAGTTTAAAATATATGATGGGAATAGCACCATGTCTGGGAAGTAAGAAGTGAAAGCATAATTTTGCAAAGCTGTTACACTATAAAATAGTATACTATTATTTTAATTTAGAATGTGATAATTTAAAGATATATATTGCAAAACTTACAACTGGAACTGGCAAATTATAGCCTGTGGGTCAAATCTGGCTTACTACCTATTTTTGTAGTTAAAGTTTTATTGGAGCACAGCCACATCCATTCCTTTACATGATGTCCATGGATGCTTTTCAACTACAGTGGCAAAGTTGAGTAGCTGCAACAGAAACTTAAAATATTTAATATCTGACCCTTTACAGAAAAAAGTTTGCACCTCCTGTTCTTGAGTAACCAACAGTAATAGTAGTAATAATAACAAAGCAAAACAAAAGTGTGTAGTTCACAAACCAGTAAGGGAGATAAAATAATTTTATAATAAATACTCAGGTAATGCAGAAGGTAGGAGAAGAGTACAAAAAATAAAAAAATACCAGATAGAATAAATGGAAAACTTATAGCTAGATAGCAAAATTAAATCCAAGCTTATTGATAATTACATTAAGTTTAAATTTTTCCAAACATTCCAATTAAAAGTCAGAGTGTCAGATTGGATACAAAAGCAAAATATTATTACATTCTCTATAAGAATCCCACTTTAACTATAAAGACATAGGTTCAAAGAAAAAATTTGCAAAAATATATAACACAAAATACTAACTGAAAGGAAGCTGGGATGAATATATTAATAGCAGACAAAGCAAACTTCAGAATAAACAATATTACCAAGAATAAAAAAGTATTACCAAGGATAAAGTAGCTTTCTCTTACTCCCAGATCTCCATCATGTGAGGAAACAGCAAGAAGGTGGCCATCTGCAAATCAGGAAGAGTCCTCATTAGACACTGAATTTGCTGGCAACCTTGATGTTGAACTCCCTAGCCTCCAGATGTGTGAGAAATAAATGCTTACTGCTTAAGCCATCCAATCTGTGGTATTTTTTAATAGCAGCCCCAGCTGATTAAGGTACAAACTTAATCTAATTTTCATTTGTATAGCACTCCTCCTAACAATAGCATACTACATAATCTTATAAAGTATACATGAAACACACACAGATAGGCAGTATTCTGGGCCATAAAACAGGTTTCAAATAATTGTTAAGGGTTTAAATATTTACAGAGTATTTTCTCTGACAATGGTGACATCAAACAAGAAATTAATTTTGAAAAATACTTCTGGAAAATCTATACATAGAAATTAAGTGGCTCATATCTAAATAACTCATGGCTCAAAAAGTAAACACAAGGGAAATTAGAAAATAATCTGATGTGAATGAAAAAGACTATACAATATATCAAGATGTGAAACTGATCTAAAGTAGTATACTGAAAGAAAAATGTATGGCATAAAATGATTACATATTACAGAGAAAAAGTTATAAAATCAATGATCAAAATTTCCACCTGAGGAAACTAGAAAAAGGAGAGCATCAATAGTTAACTTAAGTAGAAGGAAGTGAAAATAAAGACAGCTACAAAAACCAATGAAACATAAAAAAATGGAACTACCAAAGCAATAGAAAAAAATTAATAAAGCCAAATGCTGGTAATTTGAAAAAATCCATAATATTGATTAATCTTAATCTAATTGATTAAGGCTGATCAGGAAAAAAAGGAGATGCAAATTACCACCATCAGGAATAAAAAAGGACATATAACTATAGAGCCTAGTGATGTTAAAAGAAATATAAGGCAATATTATAAACAACTGTATACCAATAAATTCAACAGGATGGAATGACTGACATTTTTTGAAAAACAAAGTACCAAAGTTTACTCAGAATAGATGAGCTAAATAATCCTTCATCTATTTTTAAAAATTGAAATCAGAGTTAAAGTATCCCCTCAAAAGAAAACCCTAGGCCCAGATAACTTCACTGATAAATTGTATTAGGTGTTTAAGGAAGAAATAATACCAATCCTACATAAACTCTTCCAGGAAACAAAAGAGGAAGGGATGTTTCCCACCTTATTTTAGGAGGCTATCATTACCCTGTTACCACAGCAATAGAAAGATATTATTAGAAAAGAAAATTATACATCCTGATCTTTTGTAAACATAGATGCAAAAATCTTTAGCAAAACATTAATAATTTGAAGCCCGAAACATATAAAAAGGGTAATATATCTTAACCAGTGAAAGTCATATACACTGGAAAAGAATAGGTAAAACTTTCTTGATTAGTATATGACAATGAATTTCTATGTATAAAATCCCAAGGAATCTTCCCAAAAAACCTACTAAAACTAATAAGTGAATTTAGCAATTTAGCGAGACTATAGAATAAAAGGTCAAGATACAAAAATCAATTGTATTTCTATGTGCTAACAATCTGCATAATATTTGAACTTGAAATTTAAAAACCAATGCCATTTACAATAGCATGAAAGATGTGAGATATGGATAAATGTAGTAAGAGGTGTGTAAAACATGTACAAGGAAGATTACAAAATATTACTGTAAAAAATGAAAGAAAACAAATGAATGGAGAGACAGTTGGCAAACTCCATACAGTGAAAATGTGAATTACTCACAAATTTTTCCATAGAGTGAATGAATTCCCAAGCAAAAATCCCAGCAAGTTTTTTTTGCAGACATTGAGAAGCAAAGAGGGCAAAAGTGGGAGGCACTTCTGGGGTAATGGAAATACTGTACATATTGATTGCAGTGGTGGTTACATGAGTGCTTACATTTGCCAACATTCTGAACTGTTAAAATTGATGAATTTTAGTATATGCACATTATCCCTTTAGAGAGCTGATTTTTTTTAAAGAACCATATTTAAAAATTCAAATTCAGAAAATTATAGCCTAAAATTGTGTTTTCTGTGATGTTTGTGCAGCATAGTTTTCTAGGCTCTGTTTATCAGTGTACCCTAAACTAGAGCTTGGTGCAGCATTTTGTTTTTTATTACAATCTTGTCCTAGCTCCTTTTTTTTTTTTCTAATCAAAAGTCAAATCACACATAAAAATTGGAAGCCAACTCAATACCATTCAGCTCAATTTAAAATAGGCTCTGTTCTAAGAAACAGAACTGTGGGGCCCACAAGCTTTTTCCCTGTGGGTCTGGAAACCTTGTGACAGGGGTGTAGGTCAGGAATGCAGCCAGTGAGTGCTTCAGGGAGAGGGCAGAAGCTAGGCGACCATTCTGAGTATAAGGAAGTGTTAAGTACAAAGGATTTGGAAACCAGCCATCCTGGATTTGAATCCTGGTTCTGCTAATCCTTACCTGTGTGCCATTAGTAAAGTCATTTAACCTTTCTCAGCCTCAGCTGCACATCTCTAAAATGGAGATTATAGCTATAGCTATAGATATTATATTATTATTAATATATATAATATATTATATTATATAGATATAGATATAGATACACACACATCTATCTCACAGCACTGATAAGAAGATTAAATGAAATAATATATGTAGAATGTTTAGTGAAGTGCCTGGCACACAGTAATTGCTAAATAAATAGGAATCATTTCTATGTCCTCCCTTAGGTTTTCTGAATTCACTGATTGCAGCTTTAGAATCAAAGAAAACCCTGAAAAAAAAAAAAGTGTTGAGCTCCTGAAAGAGAAAACCAAGAGCCCAGGGCCAGCAGCAGGGAGGAAACAAGAAGAGTAGGACAAACTTGAAATTGTCTGCCAGGAGGTGAAACTCAGCAATTCGGGGACATGGGTAGCAAGTATGGCTGGAACACTCCAGCACAGAATTCCTGACTCATGATATTCATTATTTTTCTTTGGTTTGTTTCTTCTACTTGTTGATTTTCAATTTATTTTCTTACATTTAAAAGACATTCTAATAAGACAGTTTAAAAAAACCTTAAAGTCAATGTAATCAAAATCCCTAACCAGCTGACTTTTTGTTAATGAAAAGGGAGATTATCCCAGGTGAGCTTGACTTAATCAGTTGGAAGGATTTAAAAGTGGGTTTAGAATATTACTAAGAAAAAGAAATCAGCCTTAAAAGGCTACATACCATTTTATATAGAAAGATCAGTGGTTTCTAGGGGCTTGGGAGAAGAGGATAAATAGGAGAAGCACAGGGGATTTTTAAGGCAGTGAACCTATTCTGTTTAACATTGTAAGGGTGAATAAATGTCATTACATGTTTGTCAAAACCCACACAATGCACAACACAAAGAGTGAAGCCTAATGTAAACTATGGACCTTGGTTGATAATGATGTGTCATTGTTGGTTCACTAATTGTAATAGATGTATCACACTGTGTAGGATGTTGACGGTAGGGGAGGCAATATGTGTGTGGGGAAGGGGATATGTGGGAACTCTCTGTACTTTCTCCTCAGTTTTCCTGTGAGCTAAAACTGTTCTAAAACATAAAGTCCGTTAAATTAAAAAAAAAAATGAAACAAACCACCCACAATCTCACCACTTATTACAAATATTCTTTTGATGGCCAACAAGCACATGAAAAGATATACCATGTTGCTCATTATTAGAGAAATGTATATCAAAACTACAATGAGGTACCACCTCACACCAGTCAGAATGGCCATCATCAACAAGTCTACAAATAATACATGTTGGAGAGGATATGGAGAAAAGGGAATCCTTCTACGCTGTTGGTGGGAATGTAAATTGGTGGGGCTACTGTAGAGGACAGTATGGAGAATCCTTAAAAAACTAAAACTAGAACCACCATATGATCAAACAATCCCATTCCTGGGTATATCTGAGAAAGATGAAAACTCTAATTTGAAAAGATACATGCACCCCAATGTTCATAGCAGCACTATTTCCAATAGCCAAGACATGGAAGCAATCTAAATGTCCATCAGCCAATGACTAGATAAAGAAGATGTAATACACACACACACACACACACACACACACACACACACACACACAATGGAATATTAATCAGCCATAAAAAGAATGAAGTAATGCCATTTGCAGCAACATGGATGGACTTAGAGATGATCATACTAAGTGAAGTCAGACAGAGAAAGACAAATATCATGTGGTATCACTTATATGTGGAATCAAAAAATTGATACAAATGAACTTATTTACAAAACAGAAATAGACTCACAGACATAGAAAACACAACTTATGGTTATGGTTACTTATGGTTACCAAAGGGGAAAGAGGAGGAGAGAAAAATTGGGAATTGGGGATTAACAGATAAACACTACTATATATAAAATAGATAAACAACAAGGTCCTACTGTATAACACAGGGAACTATATTCAATATCTCATAATAGCCTATAATAGAAAATAATCTGAAAAGGAATATATATATGTGTGTGTGTGTGTATATATATACATAAATGAATCACTTTGTTATACACCTGAAACATTGTAAATCAACTATACTTCAATTTTAAAAAATCAAATTCATAATATTTAAAAAAAGGAAACAAATATTATTTTAATAAGTGGTCCTTATGCACATGCATGCACATTTCCATACTGTTGTGGTTACTGAGGGAAAATCACTTGAGCTTCTGCATTTTAATTTAACATAGGATAGCAAATCAGTTTCCTGGCCAAAGCAAATGGTTTTAATTGCCTAAGCATTTCTGTACCAAACTATTTATTTGTAAGATGTATTAGATACCAAAACTTAATGGAGAATCAAAGGGTAGGAAGCTAACATTCACGGAGCACTTACAAGGTACAGGCTGGGTGCCAGGTGCTTTACACATTTCATTTTACTTAATTCTCCTAACAACCTTATGAGGTAGGTGTTATTATCTCCATTTTATAGAGAAGCAAACTGTAATTTTAAAATAACTCAATTATCAGATTAACCAAAGACCATTCTTAGACAAGCTTAGATGTTATTGGTGATTCACCCAACCCAGATGTTTTTCTGATATGAAGAATAAGTCAGAATAATGTTTACCAAAATGTGTTTTATGAAAGACCATTTTCATAATAAATTTAAGTAGATAGACGATAGATAGATTGACAGTCATATATATAGTTAAAGATACATATATCTCTTAATTTCTGCTAAAAGATTCGATGAATTCTAGGTGAATATTTCAAAAGTTTTTTGTCCTATAGGACATCTCAGGACTTTTGTATACTAATGTATACTGTGAATTTTCATCATTTCTCATTTTTTGGAGCAAGAATATTACAGCACTAGTTCCATCAAACATACTCTGGGAAATCCTGATCCATAAAACTATTCATAATTTATTCAGTTGACTCATTAGTTAATTTTAGACTTTCCAGAATACATTCTATGACAGTGTCCATAAAAAATCCTAAGTTTTATCTTATTATTTATTTTATCAATGAATAATATACCTTGGGGTTAAGCCATAAAATGATGTAGAACACAGAACTGTAGGCCTGGAAGAGATCACAAGAACTCAAATCAGCCACCTCCCAGGCTTCAGAGAGGACCACACCTAAGCCATCACGGACAGATGGGTATCTAGCTTGTTGTAAAAGACCTCCAGGGAAGAAAATTCCGTAACCTCCCTGTAACTTATTCCAGATGCCCAGCTCTTCTGAGAAAATGATGAGCTCCTTGAAGCTCTTCAAGTCTATTGTGCAAATACTGATTGCTTCATCATTTATTGTATGCAGGTGTTTAGATTAAACAAAGGGTACAGGTGAAGAAAGTAAGATGAAGATACCTGTATCTATATACCTACATCTGTACCTATCTATGTAAGATATCTTATATTCAAGATATAGATCCATCTATACAAAGAATGCAGGAAGTAAAAAAGTCATCCGTGAATCACCTTTGGCTGCTTCTATTTTCCCAGTTTCAATTAGTCATCTCCCCCTGTGTCTCTCTCCTTTGAAGTGTCTCTTAATTCAATCTCCTCCTCTTTCTCCCTCGCTACCTATAGTTGAAATTCTCATTTTTGCTAGCTTGGATTTCTCAAGTGAACTCTTGACTAATTTCCCTATCGCTAGACTCTTCTTTCCAATTTGCTCCCACAGTACTAAATCAGTCATCTCTGAAGTGCAGCTCTATCATATCACTCCCCTGTCCAGCATTGTTGATGACTTCCTGTTGCCCACAGTGTCGACGTGAACTACATAGACTAGCCTATGTAGCCCCTTCTGGTTTGACCCCAACTTCCCTTCCCAGTCTCATCTCCAGCTATTCTTCACCACGTATTCAACACACCACTCAGAGTGAACATTCTTTTCTGACCCCGTGGATTCTTATGTTTTCAGTTCTTTCATTCCTTCTGCCTGAAATTTCATTCCCTCCTCTCTTTGTCCTGTTCTTATTCATCTTCAAGTCCCAGCTTCCCTGTGAAGTCTGCCTAGGTCTCTCCAGGTCAAATTGATTATTTTCTCACCTTTTTCACTTTTCAAAACTTTTGCACTTGCCTCACTCACATTGCTCAGAAAGTTATGTCATGGAATATGGCAGATATTCAACCAATGGGTAGCTTGACTTCGGTGAGCACCATGGGGAGGGGCAATGGGCAGAACTCGAGAGGAGTGAGCACATAGGAGACCAGGACTGACTGTCTGACCAGCAAAGGAACATGCTGATCATGAGGATGATGGTATAAAGACACTTCTCCCCAGGAATTAGTGAGCCCTGTCTGGAATCCAGGAAAGAAGGACAGGCACAGAGCTGGGGGTAGGCAGCAGCTCCTCAGTGTACTCTGGAATCAAGGACGCAGGACACAGGGGAGAAAGCAGCCTCAGAAGCAAGGAAATCTCCAGGGGAAGAACTTCCAATCTTTCCACCATCCTCAGGATAGTGACAAACTGGGGCAAGGCCAGGAACTTTGCAGGAAGGGAAAGGCTAGTTGCCACCATCACATCACAAGCATGGCTTTAACACCATTTTACATTATGGTGGTTTGTATCTCTATAAGAATATCTGTCTAGCATTTCAGTTGTTCTTGGGGATTCTGGCTAGGAGAGGAAAGGGCAGGCCAACATGGCAACACTCTGAACTCTGAAGTTCACTATCTGGTGACATTTCGAATAAACTGCAGTGATGAAGATGTTTAAGGGCATTGTTGAATCAGCGATTGAATACCTGAACTCAAAAGGGAGGGTTTTCTTAGGAGATAGCCATCTAAGAAGGTCTCAATAGTTCACACTCAATTTAACCATAGTGAAATCAAACTGAATCTTTAAAACACTGACCACAACTTACACGCGTAAACAAGTAATTTTTCCTTCAAGTAGTTACCTTAGGCAACTGCACATGTAGGAAAATCATATTAACTTTTCTGTTTTGTTATAGTTATGGAATGCCTACCATGTGCTGGATCCTGCTACGAACTTAGTTTATAATCTCTGATCTTAAAGCATTCGTAGGAGGTAAGCATTGTCATCTTTATTTTATAGATGAGAAAACTAAGTAGCTTGCCCCAAAAGGGCAACAGCTTGGTCAGCTGATGTCAGAGCCAGTGGTTGGTCAAAACTCAATTAGAGACTAAAGCTCATGTCCTTATTCTATCATGTCGACTAAAAACATTTATTTGGAAATGCTTTTAGAACCTAAGGTACGTTCATTTAATATACTCAATAGTAATGGATCTTTTTACTTCATGACGAATTTGAGTTTTAAACATAGTCAAAAGACTCTTGGAACCAAGTATGGTAAAAATGGTGGAAGACTGGAGTACATTAATATGATTTGAGACCAAACGCCTTGTGTGTTTTTAACTGAGTTAAAAGATAATTTAAAATATCATTAATTTTGCAATTTCTAAACCACCACAGATCCCGAAAGAGTGGGGTTTGGCACAGAAAGTGTGAACATGTTAATTTTATATCAAGTCTACAGTCCCACACTTGAGAAACATTAGGTTTAGAAAGCTGCTACAGGTCACTGCATTGTTTCCCAAATTCCTTATCAAGAGAGTGGCAGAGCAAACCTTTGAACCCCAGACTCCAAGTTCTTTCCAGTGCAAGTTCTGGCCCCCAACCACTTTGAGAAATGCTTTTAGAGCCCAAAGCTCTGGCTAGTGAGCCTTTATCCTGTGCTTAAAAACCCCAGGTGTGGTAAGGAGACCTCATCTCTGACCCTTAATCAGATTGTAAATATTAGGACATCATTTTTGGTATAAGGAACAAAAATTCTTCTCCATGTATTAGGTATTTCAAGATTTCAAGAAATGATTGCAATTTCACGAGCAAAAAAAGGAAGAAGTCAATTTAAAAATAGTTAAAAAAGATATTCCTCACATGAAATTAAAGTTCCAAAATAGATAAACCTGATTGCCCCTTGCCAGGCTGATTGGGTTTTTTTAGCCATCACTAAACCCAGCTTTCAGAGTAGACTCAAAGGGAAAGCACTGAAATACTTCTCTGACTTTTCCATATTTAGCACAACACCACACAAAATTGCTAAATACCATATAACCACACTTACCATCCTGGGGCCTATAAATTCGGAATTCAGACACTTGATTACAAACCACAGAATCGCTCTGTTTAAGAAATAGTGTGTGGTATTGTAAGGGAACTGCCCCTATTTAGATGTTCTTCTGGTTATTAACTTAGTAACATGGGCTTTGTTTCTCCCTCTTCTTTCTTAACCCTTCTAATGTGGCTGTGGTCACCCCCAATTTCTGGTACAATTGTGTGAGTTTTCGGTGGGGGGGTGTGCCTGTAAGAGTTGGGGGAGCATTTTCTGCCTTAATTATAGTCTTAAATGAAAATAAGCACATACGTTTTTGGTTCCTCAGGAAAATTCCATAGCAAAACAGGAGTCAATCACCAATTTTAGGAGAGTGAAGGTAGGACAGAAAATATACTCTTCCCATGGAAGGCGGCCCAGCACTTTTCACATAATTTCCCTTCTAATTCAGTTGTGAGGTCCCCACTCCCTCTCAGGATTCACAAGGCTTCCCCTTCTGTTCCATACTTTACACCAACATCTGAGCAGATCCATCATTCATACTAAAGTACACAACAGGTATTTTTACATTTTTATAGTGATCAAAACTGTCAGCTAACCCAGTGGAGGGCACTCATCCCCACAGGAAGATACCTTAGAGACATCTAGAAGTGACTTTCACCAAGCTCAGCTTTCGCCCACCCTTTATTAAGGCCACCACTGTTAATAAACTTATTTAAACAGATTAGAAAAATACAAAATTTTAAAAATACTTAAATGTTCTTTATGACAGAACTTTAGTTTTTAAATATAAATCTCTCACTTCATCCTTCTATGATAGTAAATGCTTCTTGTAACTCAGAAGTCATGCCACTGCACTGAGAATTCTCTCATAATTTTAAAAGCTCATGTTAAGACTTCACTATGTCTGGAGATATGCTGAGTGCTTTGCTTTGCAACAAATCTCAGGAAGTAGATATCATTCTCTCCATTTCACAAAGATGACTATGAATGAAAACAGTTATGTATCTTAAGCAAAATCAAAGAGTTAGCTGAGAGATAAGATTGCAGCCGATTCCCTTAACCACTATGCTGGAAAGCCTTTCTGGACTGCCTTGATTTGGGGATGCAAGCAACAGATACTAATTCTGGCTTATTTCAGATAAAAAATAGATAATGAGGAGCTCACAGAAACTCTAGGAGTGCTGGAGATCCAGGCTCAGAGGCGCCGCAGTCAGGAACAATACCAAAGTTGTACTGCAAAATGGGTCCAGGGAGGATGACCCTGGAAATACTGCTGCTGAGCCCTAAACAGGCACTTGAGCTGTGGACACAAATGACCTCAGACTCTGAACATAGCTGCTGGACCTGCTGCTCTCTTGCTCGGAGAACTTGATCTCATAGCAATGGTCTGCACTGCCAAAGGAGCTCTGTCTCAATGCTTTCTTACTTGCATTCGTGGTTCCCTAGTCAAAGACCAGAGTAGAGGCATTTGATTGATGGTGCCTGGGTCTCATGCCCACACACTAGCTACAAGAGGGATTGGGAAAGTGAGCTTTGGGCATTTTTGGCTTCAGTGATGACAGATATTGGTGCCTCACACCAAAACCCAAAGGTGGACAACTGTCCATTGAGAAAGAAGTTTAGACGCTTGGCAGCCAGAAGGAATAACAGATGCCCACTACACCTGAGAACTAGAGTGACCAGCTTCTCTAGCAACCGTACACAATTTACTCTTTCATCCCTAGAAGTATAAGATGTTCCTCTCCCTCTACCCTGTGATTCTAAGATCATCAGCATGTGTAGCAGGGCTTTGTGGTTCACCAGAGTGATCTGCAGACAATGAATGTTGCCTGCAGAGATCCTGAGTCATGTGTGGCTACTATTTAAAAAGAAGACAGAAGAAAATTTTAAGTACTTTTGAAAGATTAGTTCTGGTGAAGCAATGCTCTGTGGATTGAGGCTAAAGAACATTGTGTCCAGAATAACTGCATTTTGGACGAAAAAAATAAAAGAAGAGCTTCTGTAAACTTGTAATTACCCTTCTGGTGTGCTCGTGGTAAATGCCAACAGTACGGATGTCAGCTTCCAGCCGGGGCCAATTTGTTGACCGGATCCATTTTATTTTCACCAGAATTCATCTCCCAGAGGTCCTCCACTATAAAAGAGAAAGAAGAGAAATATCTCTATTAGAGGAAGAGTAATAAATCTTGCCTGTCGTGGACATCTGTTGTGTTCCTCTGCTCAGCATTCATTCTTTCTTCTTTCATTAACAGTGTCACTGTATTCCTCTGGGAAAATCTCTACCCTTCTGGTTCTAGGCATGTTCATGTGACCCAGGAACACCTGTGTATAGTGATTGATTCAGGGAAGGTCATGTGATACTGAATATCCCAATTAGAATGTTCCAGGTCTTTCCTGGAACTACTGGGAAGGAGAAACTCTCTCTACTGGAATTACTGAGTCCATAGGTTCTACATGAATCTTCTGACAGACACCTTGCCACTAAAAAAAAAAAAAAGGGACAGTCTATCTGAGAACAGACCCAACACAGAAATGCAAGTAGATATTGAAAAAAAGACTGAACACTTAGAACATTAACACTTAGATAAAAGCAGTCTCCAAGTCAGTAACCTTGGGCTTTTCAAGTACACGAACTTGTAAATTTCTTCTTTCCCTTAAGCAAATGTGAGTTGGTCACCTGTCACACACAACCAAAGACTCCTAAACAACTAACTGACTTCACTTATTAATTTATGGAGTTCCGGACTGCCTTGAGTCAAGAAGCCCAGTAGCTAGTTGTCTTGAATGCTGCAGAAGAGGCCCACAGTTTGGGTAGAGAACTTGGTTTAAGTGTTTTCTTCTAACATTGAGAGTCTAGGATTGTATGAATAAAGACGAATGAGAAGCATTTGTTAACATACGTTAGATGCTATCTCAAAAAAAGATAATAATGGGATTGCCATTTAGCACAACAAAAAACATTACCCAAATTGGGTTATTAACTATTTTAAGTTCCATTTAGCTTCTTGTGGTAATGCATTTCATAAGTACTTTGTAATTTCTAAGTTTGTGAGGCTTAAATAATTATGTAATTACTTTGCAACGACCACAGAGCTCCACTTGGATTTGGTAGCTACTTTAAGTCATGTTAAGTTTTTTATTATAAATTATATTATGTTTAGTACATAATTTATAGTTTGTATGAAAAGAATAACCATATCATACCACTATTCTGTAATAGCATAGCAATTACTCCCATATTGTGGTAATTTTCAGTGGAATGGGTATTTCTTTTGTAATTACAGAAATGATAACATCAAATCCAATAATTTCCTGGTGATAACATTTCTTCCTATAAACTGTAATTCAGTTGCTTCTTCTTGGCTATTCTAGCTGAGAAAAAAAAATGAAGTAAAATGTTTTCCTGCCACTTTAATATTCAATGATATTTAGCAAGTGTATACTGCAGGAACTGAAGCTTGAAAACAGATCATGTGTAATGAGATCAAAGTATATTATTTGCCTCCATTTATACTCTGGCAACAAATAGGCCTTGATCAGCTACAACAGTTCAAGATCAAGGAATCATGCAGGAAAGTTATATTTTATTGTAACATAAACCCAGTTGACAAACTACCCTGAAAGATGTGGTGTGAGAGATAGGCTTCCGTATGGCCTGGAAGGAAAGTGAAAGGCACAGGATGTGGAATTCGAAACCTGAGCTGAAGTCTAACTTTGCCACTTCCTAGCTAGGTGAGCCTACCAACTATATAATCTCTTTGAGTTTGTTTCTTTTTTCCATAGATTTGGCCAATTCATACCTAGTTCATGAGGTTTGTTGCAAAACCAATGATATAGTACATTTGAAAGGATGTGTCAAATACTAAATAAATGTGAGGTATTTTTAAAGAAAAAAGCCCTTTGCCCTCATCCAACTTATTTGGTTTGAAATAAAACACTCTTCTTTCATATAAACTTTCATAATGAAAGATAAAGAAAAATAGACCACGCCTACTGTGTGCAAGATACTGCACGAATGCAAAGAATTTATTCTGGCATCTCTTTTCTTCTTTTGTATAATCTGAACTTTTTCCAAGAATTTCTATATATCCATTTTCCCCTTAAAATGTAATGTTCGAGTGCTTTGGAATTTTACTTCATTAGTGAGAAGCACAGATTTTTGCAGAGGATCGGGGAAAAAAAACAATACAAACAGGAAGGTATCTCTTCACCAAAGGGTGAGGTTATGGAATACAATGCAATTTCAGTCAGCTTCTAGAAAACAAGTATCTGAATCTTATCTGGAGGATATTAGTGTAATTTTTTAAGGGTTGTTAGAGTTAAGTATTAGGAAATTCTTCTTTAAATGTAACCAGCTATTTAATCTTAAATGGGTAGTTTCAGTTCATCAATAGTCTTCAAGTCACTAGATAGCAACTCTACTCCTTAAGTTTCATTGGTTTAATATAAAAGGTAATATTCACATAATTTTGCCTTAGATTAAAGGCATCTAGTTCATTATTCTAAACTAGAAAGGAGAGATTTTTAAAGGATATAAAAGGCTTCTATAGAGCTCTGAACTTTTGTGCTATGTAAATATCTGTATTGATACCATGAATACATATAATTGTAGCAGTGGGGTTTTGTGGATTCCTTTAAAGTAAATAAGGAATAAAGAATCAATTAATCTTCCCTTCAGGATTAAAGAAAAGAGCAACATCTTTCCAAGTTGAGTTCTCTTTCTGTCAGCATTGGGTATTGGAGTCCTTACTTCACAAGAGGCCAGGGGCTCTCGTAACTTCGGATGTGGTTGGGCCAGGAATGTCTTTTTGTTTGTACTAAGCATTGAAGAGGTGCGCACTGTTGCACTGAAAAGGTTATGTACTGTGTGATATCCCTAGCTTCCTGATGATTCAATCAACTTAAAACAATTTGCTTGGTAATTACATTTCCGTGTTGTTTTTCTAAGGCTGCTGTAACAAAGACTGGGTTGCTTCAACAATGGAAATGGACTGTCTCATGGTGCTGGGAGCTAAAAGGGAAATATCAAGGTATTGGCAAGGTACACCCCTCATCTCTTTATAATACCACCTTCTAAATTCACAAGCTGAGGTCACTCAATTCTAATTTGTTTAGGTCCAGAGTCAGAGTATCCATAACTAGAAACAGAAGCATCGTCTTATTGTTTGAGCTCATATGGAGGTTTTCCAACTACTTTAATTCCTACAGAAGCAACTGTTATTATTTAATGTTATTATTAAATGTTAGTATTTAATAGATCTCTGATTATGCATGTATGTTATAGATTTTGCCTTCACTAAAATGATAGAAGTACACAAATGCAAAAATGCAAATGCAAAAACAAAACCATACCATATCCCAAAGCTGGTTGCTACCTGTCAAAATGTGGAATTATTGCTCATTATTGGGTATAAAAATAACTGCACAAACTCAAGTATGCAGAAAATAAAATTAAATTGTTCTCTATTTAGAACTCAAATTCTGCTAGGGTGCAGAGACCCAACTTCAACCAGTACAGGGTTTCACCTGATTTTCCCCAAGTTACAGCAGAGTAAGGATGGTTGACACAACATAAAATGTGTATTTATTTCTGTAATGTTGTATTCAAGATAAATATCTTTTTATTCTGAATGTCTTTAACTTCCCCCATGGTCATCTAATCCAAATTTTCCATGAGAATGTGGAAATCTCTCCAGTTAGGATAAATCACTGCATTGATTCTCTAATTTTTAACGTTCACCAGAACATTTCTATAACATAATCCTTGGGGGACCCATGTATGTAGACTGTGTTACAGGTGCCCCACTCTTCTAGAGATGTCCTCCTGATATTTTTAGTGACATACCACTTTGGACAGGCCTCTTAGACATACCTGGCTTCCCCACATCCCCTGTGAAGCTCCAGTGGCAGTGAGGCTCTGCAGCTTCGGACACTCCAGAATATGGGACATCTCTGACAATTAAAGCTTTAGGTTTAGTCAGTGTCAGCTTGGAAATACAGTTGATATTTTCTGACACAAGGTTTCTTCTCATGAGGACAAAGGGCAAGCTAATTTTTCTCTTTTTCCACAGGTTGAGCTGGATTCCAGAGACAAAGCCCTGTGCACTGGTGCATATCTGAATGTCAGGAAAATTGTCCTGGGACCCTTCATTTCAATGCCAAGTGGCAGGGACCTTGGGTCCAGTCTCCTCTGGAAAAACTGAGGTATAACTGATTATGTAACCATCTTGGAGATATCCGACTTGAGATAATTGATTTTGACCTTAACATCGTTCCTTTGAAAAAATAAACATAAAGCATTTGCTGTGAATGAAGTCCTGCAGCTTGCAGGAAAGGATGTGACTAGTGCTCTCTGGGGCAGACACGTGTCATACAGATGCCTTCCCAGATTAGGCATCAACTGGTTTGGTTTTTGAGTCTGTCCATACTGAAACTATTTTTTAGGATGCACCCTTAATCATATTTCCCCTTAAAATGTTACACAAACACTTGTTAAACTGCCACTGTGTCACTCACGTCTTGATATATTTTTCCTGTGGCCTGAAACTAGAAATAATTTCTGATTTGTTGACAACCATCTGGGACAACAGTTTCTTAATTTAAGAATTATTGTTATAAAGATTCATTCAGCTGACTAGAGAGTGGTTACCCACTCACTTTATAGAACGTTATCTCTGTTTTAAGAGTAAGTCTTGATATAAGTTGCTACAGAATCTATTAGATGCCTACAGTAAGTGACATTACACTTACCTATATTTGGTCAAATCTATATATTCCTCCAGAACTATGACATCTTGGGCTAATGAAAAATAATCCATGATCTTTAAACTTAAACAATCAATTCTCTTCAATTAGAAAAGAATTTTCCCCTTGGCCTTTCCTTCTCTGTGTGTATTTACAGTGGTATTATCTGGTCAGGATGAGGGGACATACTGAATGCAGAGCAGAAAGCTATCTCAAAGCAAGTCCTAGTAAGCTGGCCTACTCAGAGCTGTTCCTGACAAATATCAGGTGTTTTCTTCATATGTGCTGATGTAAATTAAGAATTGTAATTATTTCTTTTTGACTTTTAAAGACTTTCTTTTAAAAAAGCCTAGTCGAAAGTACAGAGGAAAAGTGGCAAACACAAGTACCATCTTTGTCATGGGCTCTGTGATTTTTTGCCAAGGAGCCTAGGTGAGCTTTTCTTTTCATTTGGTTAATCACCTTAAATTGGCTGTTCATCCCCCAAAGCCATTAATTACTCCAAAATACCCAATTTGCCTTTTTCACCCTGAATTTTATGACCATATAATTAATGAGCCTCTTAATTCTATGTTGTGCGTTGACTTATTCAGCAATGAAACATGATGCTGCGTTAGGATTAGGTTGTTGAGCTCTTTCCAATAACTGAAACATTAGATTTCTAAAAAATTTGCTGTAGCATGTCCAAGCCAATTCAAGATTAGATGGCTCAATATGCAAATTACCCATCTGTGTAATGTGTAACTATCCTTAAATTTTCTCTCTCTCAATGTTAGCAATTCCCCATTTCTTTTCTGTTCATCAATCAGTCCTAAGGGAAGTATGGACCAGGGCTCTTAAAAAAATTCAAATTCACCATGGAAACAGTTTTAGCAGCTTGGTATTTATTTCCCCTTTTAAAAGTGGACTCAGAAATGTCTGCCTTAGTTTATGTGCCTACCTGTGGGTTGAGCTGATTACGACTTTGGGCTCTAGACTTCAACATGATTAGCCATACAAGCCTGCACATCATATGAATATCTTAAAGGTACCATTTGATGAAGACAATAGTAAACTATTATGGGGCCTATTAAATGCTTTGAAATACGTAGGATAAAGAGTTAGAGATAGATAAACAAACCATGTCTTCTAAATCTTGACTAATTATTTGCTTGCATTGTAATTCTGCAATTCAAGTCTGTAACCCTGTAATTGCCAATGCTCTTTATAACAATTTGGGAATGTTTATGTAGAAAAAGATTCTCTTACTAATCTATATTGTACTAGAAAAGAAAACTACACACCAAAGTGTGTAAAAAGTCATGTAAGAAAAACTGAACCTACTCTATATGTACATTTTAATATGTTTATATGTACATTTAATTTTAAGATGTATTTCTGAAGGGTTCATGGACACTGAAGGTCTTCAAGAGAATTCAGAATAAGAATGTAGGAAAAAAGAAAAAGATTTATATCTTTACATAAAAATGAAAATCCTGTATGTCAAAAAGCATGTGAACCAAAATAAACAGCAAACGAGAAACTTGGAAAAACTATCTAAATGAGTGTCAATCAAGTAAAATATCCTACATATATAAAGAGCTCTAAGAAATCAATTAGAGACAGATTAATATTCCTAATGAAAAACCAAAGAAATGAAAAGACAATTCACAAATTCCAATGGACATGAAAAGTATTTATGTTATATAAACATAGCAATGGAATCCTGAACTCCCATAGGAAGATGAGTTTTTTTCTGGAATCATATCGACAGACTAAGAAAAAGTGACTTGGAGAATCGGATTAGAAATCTACAGAGAAAAGGACTGCTTTCCTTTTGTGTTACTATATGCCTTTTATCCACTATGCCCCCATGCCTTTTTTTGTTTTTGTTTTTGTTGTTGTTATTGTTTTACAAATATAGATATTAAGTTGTTTCAGTACCATTAGTTAAAAATATCATTCTTCATTGAATTTCCCTTGCATCTTTGTCAAAGCTCAGTTGATCATCCATATGAATCTATTTCTGTAGTATTATGTTCCATTGATTTCTGTGTGTATCCATTTGCCAATATCATACTGTCATGCTTAATGCAATTTTTATTAAGTCTTGAAAGCAGGCAGTATGAGCCCTCCAACTTTGTTCTTTTTCAAAATTGTTTTGAGTATTCTAGATCCTTGGAATTTTCATGTAAGTTTTAGAATCAGCTAATCAGTTTCAAAAATCCTACTGATATTTTGATGTAGATTGTATTGAATCCATAGAGCATTTGGAAAGAATATTTCAATTCATCAATACAGTTTATTTCTCCTTTTACTTAAGTCTTCTTTGATTTCTTTCATCAGTATTTTGTGGCTTTCAGCATATAGATTATGCATGTTTTGTTAGATTTATACCTAAGTAGTCCATGGTATTGGTGCTATTATTTTAAATTATACTGCTATAAAATTTTTGTGGTACAAGATTAATTAAACGGAGAATGAATAGTCTTTTCAACAAATGGCATTGTAACATTTGGACCTTCATGTGCAAAAAAATAATAAACCTCAACTCACACACTACAACCCACACCTTGAACTTCAAGCCCTATCTGAGACAATGATCCCTAAATGGATCATAGACCCAATGTAAAATCTAAAGCTTTAAATCTTCTGTAAGAAGGTACTGGTGAAAAATTTTGCGTCCTTGGATTATACAAAGATTTCTTAGAGATGACACCAGAAATATAATCACTAAAAGAAAAAAAATCGATAAACTGGACTTTACCAAAATTATAAACTTCTGCTCTTTGGGAAAACTCTTAAGAGAATAAAAAGACAAGCCACAAAATAATATAAATATTTCAAAACACATAACTGATAAATTACTTGTACCCAGAATATATAAAGAACTCTCAAAATTCAAGTAACCAAACAACTTAACAAAAAAATAGACTAAGATTTGAACTGACACATCATCAAAGATATATGAATGATAATCAAGAATATGAAAAGATGATAAACATCATTATCACTAGTGAAATGAAAATTAAAACCACATGAGGTATTATTACATACCCATGAAAATAGTTAAAATAAAAATCCCCGTCAACACCAAGGTTGATGTGGATTTGGAGCAACTGGAACTCTTATACATTGCTGGTGAGAATACGAAAAGGTCCACAACTTTGCAAAACAATTTGACAGTTAAATGTTAAATGTATACTTACAATATAATCTAGCAATTCCATTCCTAAGTGTTTATTCAAGTGAAATGAAAATCTATATTCACACAAGTGTTTACAGACTCTTTATTCGTGATCACCCAAAACTGTAAGCAACACAAACATCCTTCACCTGGATAATGGATAAATATAATATGGTACATCTGTACAATGGGTGAACTACTGATACATGCAACAATGTTGATAAATATCAAATACATTATGCTAAGTGAATGAAGCCTGGCTCAAAGGCTATATAATCTATAATTCCACTTATATGGTATTCAAAGCTATAAGGTCCCCAAACAGGTGAGAACTGGTAAAGTCTGAGGCAGAAGCTGCATCTGACTAAATAGTACATGAAGGAATCTTAGAGGTGATCCAATTTTTCCATATCTTTATTATGATATAAACTGTACACTAGAGAGGGTGAGATTTAACTGTATATAATTTATACCTTAATTTTTAAAAATATTAGTCTAGAGAAATCTCCCCAAGGTTTCTGGTTTGGGATCTTTATGTTTGATCCTACTGTTAATTCTAATCCTTTACACTGGAAACAGCTAGTCAGTTGCAAATTGCAAAATAGGAAGATTTTGGTGGGAAACAGAAAATGAAGTCCTGTCTTAATTTTCATATACAGAGATACAGAATGATGTATTTATAATTAGAAACCTAATAGGAAAACAAGAAATATACAACCCTGTAGTATATTTTTCATGTTGGTGGAAGAATTAGCACTTTCAAATGTCCACATCCAAAATGATCTACAGATTCAATGCAATCACTATCAAAATTCCAATGGCATTTTTTACAAAAATAGAAGAAACAATCATAAAATTCATATTGAACCACAAAAGATCCCAAATAGTGAAAGCAATCCTAAGAAAGAAGAACAAAGCTGGAGATATCATAGTTCCTGATTTCAAACTATACCTCAAAGCTATAGCAATCAAAGCAGGATGGTAGTGGTGTTAAAAACAGACACAAAAATTGATGAAATAGAATAGAAAACCCAGAAATAAATCTATGCATATATGGTCAAATAATTTTCCACAAAGGAGCCAAGAATATACAGTGGGGAAAGGATAGTTTCTTCAATAAATGATGCTGGAGAAATTGGATAGCCACATGCAAAAGAATGAAACTAGAGCCCTATTTTGCACTAAACACAAAAATCAACTCAAAATGGATTAAAAACCTGAATTTAAGACCTGAAACTGCAAAACTACTAGGAAGAAAACATAAGGAGTAAGTTTTCCTTCACGTTGGTCTTGGCAAATGTTTTTTAATATGGGTTTGACACCAAAAGCAGAGGAAACTAAAGCAAAAATAAACAAATGGGACCAGATCAAACTAAAAAGCTTCTGTACAGCAAAGGAAACCATTAACAAAATGAAAAGGCAAGCTATGGAATGGGAGAAAATATTTGCAAACCATATATTCTATAAGGGACGAATATCCAAAATATACAAGGAACTCATACAACTCAATATTAAAAATCCAAATAAACCAATTAAAAAATGGGCAAAGGGCCTGACTAGACATTTTTCCAAGGAAGACATACAAGTGGCCAACAGACACATGAAAAAGTGTTCAGCATCACTAATCATCAGGAAAATATGAATCAAAACCACAATGAAGCATCACTTCATACAGCTAGGATGCCTATTATCAAAAAGACAAGAGACGGGGAAGGGTATAGCTCAGCAGCAGAGTGCCCATTTAGCATGCATGAAGTCTTGGGTTCAATTCCCAGTACTTCCATTAAAAAATAAATAAACCCAATTACCTCCCCCAACTGAAAAAAAAAATTAAAGAAAAAAAAAAAGACAAGAGATAAAAAATGTTGGTGAGGGTGTGAAGAAAAGGGAACCCTGTACAGTGTTGGTGGGAATTTAGTACAGCCACTGTGGAAAACAGCATGGAGATTCCACAGGAAATTAAAAAAAGAACTACCATATGACCAAGCAATTCCACTTCTGAATATATATTCAAAGGAAATGAAATCACTGTCTCAAAGCAATATCTGCACTCCCATATTCATTGCAATATTATTCACAATAGCCAAGGTTTGGAAACAACCTAAGTGTCCATTGACAGAGAAATAAATAAAGATGCTGTATACATATACATACACACACAACAGAATATTATTCAGCCTTTAAAAAGTAGGAAATTCTACCATTTGTGACAGCATGGATGAAACTAGAGGGCATTATGCTAAGTGAAATAAGCCAGAGAAAGACAAATAATGCATGGTATTATATTTGGAATCTAAAACAAGAGAAAAAGTCGAATTCACAAAAACAGAGTAGAATGGTTGTTGACAAAGGCTGGGGGGTGAGGGAAATAGGCAGAAGCTGGTTGTAGAGTATAAACTTTCTGTTATAAGATGAATACGGTCTGAGAAGCTAATGTGTAACAGTGCCTATAGCTGATAACACTGTACTGTACCACTGAAATTTGCTGAGACAGTAGAAATTAAGTAGTCTCAAAAAAAAAAAAAAGTTAAATGTGTGAGATGATGGATGTGGTAATTGAATGGTGGGACTCCTTTAATGTGTTTGTATATCAAATCATTCTGTTGTACACTTGAAATATATTATAATTTTATATGTCACCTGTACATTAAAAAATT
Organism: Camelus ferus; assembly: GCF_009834535.1. Classification (NCBI taxonomy): domain Eukaryota; kingdom Metazoa; phylum Chordata; class Mammalia; order Artiodactyla; family Camelidae; genus Camelus; species Camelus ferus. The sequence goes on from NC_045701.1 coordinate 54,204,168, forward strand.
TAAAAATTTAAAATTGAAGATGGAAAAAATTTTAACAAATAAGTAAAAATAAAACTCTGTGGTATATTTTAAATCTCAAATGCTGTGTGGCTAGAATTTTGACTTTATTTTATTTTCCTCATAGTGAGGTGTTGCTTATTCATCAAGCAAGCCCAACTATACTCTTTCCTCTGAATGAATAATTTCAAACTATTCTGAACTTCTCATTAAGGCAATTTTTAGAGTAGAGAATTGCTACATTAAAGGCCACATAAAATGTATGATGTCAGTAAGTTATATTAAACACCTTCTGTGAAATACGCTGCAGCAAATTGTATTTTCTAGAACTCTAGCCTCTTGAGATTTAAATCCAACCCAAATGGAATTTTTTCTTGCAATCAGGGAACTCTTTTCAACTGAAACTTTCTGTAGTCAGTTTGCAGCAAAGTTTATCATATGGTTTATTAACCACAAAAATAATAAATTAAAATGAAACTTTTAACAGACTCTTGTCTAGTATTGGCATCTGCAGGGCCTCCGTGATGTGGGAGAGATGCTAAGGGTACCTCTTTTGATTTTCCACTTAACTCATCTATGATCAGCTTATGTGGAATGCAAATTTATCAGGTAGTGAAGGCTGAGGACTTGCCAACACTAACCAGGTCAATTCAATGCCTGCAAGTGTTATTGAGTAACTCTAATCTACCCTTCTCACTGAATCCTGGGAACTCTAAAACCCAAATCCATTATTTTTCATTGCCCTTAGATAAAGTTCAAAATCCTTAACAAGATTTCTAAGACTCATCTTATGCTGCGGGCTCTCTCCCACTTCAGTCACTCTGGGCTTACTTATTTTTCCAGTCCTGCAACTCCCACTCCCAAGTCCACATACACAGACAGTAAGCCATCCTTGCTAACTGGAATTACTAACACATACAATTTCAAGTACTCTATTGCATCATATCTAAGTTGCATTAAAAAAAAAAAATCAGTGTATGGTGCCGTAAGTATGGGGGTGTGTATAAATCCCCCGGTGGTAGTTTGGGAACACTGGAACTATGATTGCTGCTTCCTTCCCATGTGCAGAATGGCGTGCCTGTTGGGACAGCTGCTCCTCTAAGATAAACATAGAGGAGGGGGCTTTGGCACAGAGTTAGTGAGCTTTGCCTCCTTGAGAGCTTCAGTAATGGCTTTGCCCTGAGCAATTTTCCATGGGATTAGTGGGGTTTGAAATCTGTTGATGTTTTCTGAGGACACACTGGAGTAAAAACACACAAAAATATGATTCTTGGGGATAAATTCATTGAGAGCTTGGCATTTGCCCCATAAAACTAGAAAGTATATTTGAAATCTGAGACTATATTGTGCTAATAGAGGCATACTGAACACATTTGTGTATTTCTTTAAAAGGAGGATAATAGCCCTGTTTATTATTCTTTGTTTGAATCACATTTTAAGGTAACTTTTCATTTGCTCTTTATTTTTATTTATTTGAGTTGGTAATTGGACACAGCAATTCTTTTGTAGCTAAGGTTTCCTCTATCAATAGGCAACTGTATCTGGGTGTCATTCACTTTCAAACCCAAAAAGGGCATTGCACATTTTATCCAGCACTGAAAGCAGAATTTGGTTAAGAAGTTGGCACATCATTACTACTAAGACATTCCCTATATGAACCACAGGGGGAAAGGCCAAAGAAACAACAGGGAGCCCAGAGTCAGGACGAGAATATCTTACTGAGCTGGGATCAGAGTTGTTATTGTGTACCCCGTGATTTCCTGATGAACTGGGTATTTTAAAAATAAAAGTCACAATAAGTCACTTACTTCATCAGCTGGATTCTAAAATATTTTTAGGAAGGAAAAAATCACTGATAAGAGAGAAAAATGGCTTCAAAAACTTTCATAGCCTTTAAATGCCTCCCATTCCATGTTGATTGTGCATATATGAGCTATGGTATAAAATTAAAGAAATAAAAAGTAACATTTGAAACCATACTTCTTGGGCAAGTTCATCATTTTGTCCTAAGGAACTAGAGAATTGATTGAAAATCAATCAGATAGCCAAATTATCCTACCATTTTCATTATTACAATGGTAGAGGCATTTTATGTTCTAGTTCAACTCTTCCAATGACCAAATCAGAGTATTTGCATGAGTTATGATTCATGATTACTCTGCATTGGCCTTAGATTGGTAAAAATGTATTTTATATACCATACAAGACAAATATAAGATGAATCTTTTTCCTCAAATTATCTCTCAGAAAGGAGGGAATCATATTATGTTCAAATATCTTCAAAACCTCTATAATGAGAATTATATGACTTTATTTTGAACAAAAAAGTAATGTTTAAGAAAGATACATTAGCTTTAACTGATCTCAATCAAGTTTAGTACTGAATGCATGTAGAGGGTTATCTGACGAAACTTCCTAAAAGACAGAACAAATTCAGCAAAAGTTCACAGTGCTTCTATAAGCATGTTTTTAAAAATTCATTATTTTTTAACAGGATAGAATTACATCACATCATGGAGGCTATAATGGAGAATTTACAGATAGCTATGGAATTTCAGAGGGGAGAGAGAATTCAGATTCAAGTTATCCCCCCCCAAAAAAATTGCTTAAAAAACAAAAGATAAAAACCCTCCCTCCCAGTCTTGTCCTCCAAGCACCTAGTTCCCGTCCCTGGAAACACCTGATGTTACCATAACCACACCACTTTAGAGATCTCTTTAAAAAACAACATAGTGCAGAGTCATGTCATATTCATGGGATGAATGTAAACTTCAGATGTTTCAATGTCCTAAAAATCGGATTGTTTGGGCTTGGAATTGAATTTCCAGGGTATCCTACAAATATTCCAAAAGTGCTTCATCACAAACATCTCAGATGGAAGTGAAGACTGTGGGCCAAGGTCAGCTGTACCAGAGGATGTGAACTCCTCCTGCTGCACAGGAAGGTGGTCCCAGGCTTTAAAATTTATAAATTGTGCATTCTGAAATAATTTATTCATTTCCTCCCTAACATATATCAAAAACCTCCTTTGCAGGTACTGCAATAAGTATTAGAGATAAAATCATGAACAAAAAAGGATGCAGTGCCTGTCCTCATGGAGCTTATTTTTTAGAGGAACTGCCTAAGAAATTTTAAAATTATAATAAAAAGCCCTGAAAATGGGCAAAAATAATAGAAACTCGTAAAAGATTGCAAATGACTCCTTAATATAATATTGTTACTATTTTTACAAGTAAGTATTCTTTTGAGTAAGTTGTCATTTTGATGAAGGAGTTGGGCCATCTACCATGCTTCCAACCAAGCTGGGTTTTTTCACCAAATCATTTAGAACTATTAAAACATAAGGCATTATCATGATCCTAGTTTAAATTCTCTCTCCACTCTGAAATTCCGTAACTATCTGTAAATTCTCCATTATGGCCTCCATGCTGTTATGTGATAATTTAGGTTCACCGATCTGTCTTCTCCTGTCTGATGGGCTCTTTGAGGGCAAATGATGTTTTATTCCTCTTAGCATTTCCAGCTCTTCTCACAGAAACATACCTGTCATATAACAGACATTCAATAAATATTGACCGAGAGAATGAATAAATGAATAATGATCCAAAAAGTTGCAATGTGGGTTTTGTAATCTTACCCATTCACAAAGGATGCCTTTTTGCTATTCAATCAAATTGCTTCTGGCCCCATCCTTCTTGAAATAGGCGATCCAAAGGGAATACCTCTTTATCTCACGACTAATGAGCCATCCAGTCTCTGCTCATTGCTATGACTTTTTAAGTATACATTTGCGGGGGTTTTCAAAAGCCATTTGGAAATGTAATTATCATGTTTTCCACCTACATAAATACATAAGGGATGGATTTATTTATGTGCTTAGGTATATAATACGTGTCCTGTTTTTTTCTTTCCCCAAGAATTTTCCCTTTTCAGCATACATTTCTGGGGCAAAGAAGGTTATACTCAATTTTCAGTCACCGTCCATCAAAGAGAACCTGGAGAAAATGTGCATATACCCAAGAGCACCTTTCTCACAGGCCTTGGGTAATGACTCACTGTTGTTTACAAGAGGATTTTGCCTCATGTGAAGCAGGTGTTGAAACATTTGGACAGCTCTGTAAAAATTGTAGTGAAATGCAGTGAGCGTTAATCATCAGCCTGCATATTTTTAAAAAGAGCTTTTGGTCCTCCGAGCCACCTTCAACTTGCAGAGCAAACTTTTCTCCTGTTTCCATTGACCTATTGTCCCCCACTGTCTTGTAGCTTTCACTCATACCTCACTCAACCAAGGCCTCTCCCCGCCCCAACCCCAGGTCACCAGCATCCCCACTTTTTAGTATTCATCCAGCTTCTAAAATTTCCCGACAAATTCCACCACTAAGTGAAAGGGAAGGGGCAGTTTCCCTTGGCCCCTGCGTTGTCTGAACATGCTGCCTCAGGTGTTTTTCTCTCCCCTGCACTACACTGCTTAGTGGATCAAGGCAGTGGGTAAGTGCGGATGGAGCAGACTCTCAACAAGATCAAAGTTTATTACTGTGAAATTCCTTTGGGCCAATCTCAGCCTAAATCACTGCAGGATGTAACTACAGGAATTTTATTAAAGGAACAAAAATACTGATACTGGTTCACAGTGTTGCCCAGAAGCATAACATTTTCCCTACTTCCCACTTTCTTACTCTTTTAAAATACTTACAGTATACTATCCAAGCTCATCAAAAGTCAACTCCTCCCCACTTTTTTTTTTTTTTTTTGGTTAAAAGATCATGTTCATTAAGGAGGGAGATGAGGGGGTAGGGTATAGCTCAAGTGGTAGAGCACATGCTTAGCACGCTTGAGGTCCTGGGTTCAATCCCCCGTACCTCCTCTAAAAATAAAATAACCTAATTACCTCCCCCACCAATTAAAAACAATTTTTTAAATGATACAATAATAAATAAATAAAATGTTTTTTAAAAAAGAAGGGAGATGGGGAAAATACCAAATCATTTTACATCAGAAGGTGATCAAAAATCACTAAATCCTTTACTTCATGCTCTGGGAAGTCTTCCAAAAGCGGTTGAGAAATCAAGAACTGACGGCCTTACAGGAGACCCTTCTAGCAGTTCTGATGCTGTTAAATCCCTTGGAGAAGAGAACACAGTGACAATCTCCCTGGTCCGTTCTCACTCCAGACCCAGTGTGATATAAACCTCGTGTCTCAGTAACTGTCAGAAATCCATTCTAATCTAGCTCCATCAGCAAAGACTGAATCGTCACAGTAAACAGAAGGGAAGCCAAGGACCAAAAAGTGCATCAATTAGAATTCGTTGTTTTTCCGACTATTCAACTTAGCTGTAAAAATACACTGAAGACAAATCAGGAAATATAACTCCAGGCCTCAGCACCCCGTGGACTTTGTTGCTTTCTTGCTGGGGTAAGAAAGTTTCATAGGCCAATCTCCTTCCCAAATCTATTTTTTGGTAGCCTTCTGCTTGGCTATTTGCTTGAAGGGGATGTGGTTGACTCTTTAAATTTGGCTTCTAAGGCCCAGCTCTCTCACTGGCTCTTCCTATAAGAGGGCTCCTCTTGTATGAAAGATTCTCCTCCACCTCTGAATTACAGCTGCCGGAGTGCTCCAAGAACCAGTCCTAGGACTTCCTGTCTGCATAGCTAACTGCATCCAGTTTCATGGACTGAAGTATCACCTATAAGCTGACAGGTCTCAAATTTAAGTTTCTAGTCTCATCTTCTCTCCCCTGAGCCCCAGACTCATAGAGCTGCCTACTCAGCATCTCTTTTTAGAGATCTTTGACTTTTCTCTTTCTATCACATAGTTTCTGTTCCGACCATCAGTAAATGCTGTTAGTTCCACGTTCACTGTATGTCCAGACCAGATTCCCTTATCCCCACTGCTCACCCTGTGAGACCTACACAGTACTGGGACACTTGTTAACAACTCTGCAATAGATAGTCCTATCTTCACCGGACAGTTAATTGCATTTGTGAAATTTGTCTGAAAATGAAAGTAGGTTCGGCTAGGTTATTTGAATCAACTCTGATGTTGAGACCAACTTAAGAAGTTAGATAGAAATATATATTTTTAAGTTTAAAAAAAAATGAAGCAGCTGCAAAGGAAGTAATGCATTATATGGCCAAAATCGGCAGAAAATGAGAACCCAGAGAGATCAACCCAGGATTCCAAGCTGATTCGGCCAGTGGGGAATTCATCAATTTGAAGAAAAGAGCTGTGGAACTAAGCTGCAGATTAGACAGTTCCATGAGACAAGACTGACTGAAAATGAATTTTAAAAATGACATGACTGTGTACTGAGAAAATCCACCACCCCCAAATCTGCAGATACATATTTGGAATTAACAAAAGCCCAATTTATTCATAAATATGAGCAAGAAACAATGAATGAAAGAAACAAAAAATACTTTTACAATAACATCAAAAATACGTACTAGCTACGATCAAATCTAACAAAAGGTAATAAGACTTCCATGGAAAAAGGTATAAAAGTTTTTTTGGAAGTCACGAAAGAAGACTTAAATAAATGGAGCAATATAACATGTTTATGAATTAGAACTCAGTATTATATAGAAGTCCATTTCCCCCAAATTGATTTATAGATAAAAATGAAAATGTTAGTTGTTTTTAACTTGTAAGATATTTAAAGTTTGTATGGACTAAGAATAATCAAAACACTTGAAAAAAATGTGAAGATGTGTTCTACTAGATATTAAGAATTCTCACAAATCTATTATAATTAACATAGTGTGATTTTTGTTCCATGGGTACAGACTGATGGATGCAGAATAGAGCCTCCAAATAGACTAATGCACATGTGGGCACTTGATACTGGACGTAAGTGACTCCACAAATCAGTGAGAAAAGGATGATGTATTAGGTCAAGTTTCCCAGAAGCAGACATTGAGATGAGGATTTGTGTGTAATGGAATGTAATGGAATCCCCAAAGGGGAACACTGGAGTGTAATTCATGCGTCAGTATCGTCCCCAAATTGGCCAGGGAGCTGGGTTTACATACCCTGGCACCATGGGTCAAGAGCCACTTTGGGGCCATGTAAATTCCTAGGCACTTCCAAGGCTTTCCAAATGTACAGGCAAGATGGTCTCCATTAGTTCAAGGACAGTTCTCTGTAAAAGATTTGCAACTATTACCTGTTGGAAGCAAAAGCGCACCTATTCAAAAAATTTTAAAAATCAATACAAAGTGATTTGGATAGAGTAGTAACATTGTTTGATACAGAGAGACTTCAATAAATGGTGCTGAGACAGCTGAATATTAATAACAAAAAACTGAAATGAAGCTCATAAAATAAACAAAAATGAACTTCAGTAGGATAAGACAAACTATAAAGTCAAAACAATAAAGCTTTTATAATATGCTAAAGTATAGGAGAATATCTTTATTATTTTAGAGTTGGGAAAGGATTCCTTAAAGAAGATATCAAAAACATTAACCACAAAGGAAAATGTAATAAATTTGACTACATCAAAATGAAAAGTTTCTATACACCCCAAGTCTTCATTAAAAGAGTGAAAGTGTAAGTAATCAATGGAAGAAGCTATTTGCAACAAATATGCCTGGCAAAGGATTAGGGTCCATATACAAAGAACTGCTACAAACCAATACAAAAGAGAGAGACAAGTAGGAAAAGTAGAAAAGACTTGAATGAGTACATTGTAAAAAAATTTGAGTGGCAAATAAACATATGAAAAGTTTATCAAGCTCATTACTAACCAGACAAATGCACAGTAAAGCTCCAGTGAAACACCTGGACACACCCATCAGACTGGCAACAATTAAAAAGTCTGAGAATACCAAGTGTTGGTGAGGATACTCATTCACTGCTTGTAGGAGTATCCATTGGTGCAATCACTTTGGATTAGAGTTTGGCATTGTCTAGTAGAGCTGAATATAATACACATACTCTGTGACTCTGCAGTCCCACACCCAAGTATATCCTTCAGACGAATGTAAGCACACGTGTGCCAGAGTCTCTAGACAACAATCTTTGGAGAAGCATTTGCTGGTAATAGCCCAAAACTGGAAACAACCTAAACATCCAACTCTGACAGGATAGATCATTTATTTTGGCTTGTGAATACAATGGAAAAAAATGAACAACATCTACTTACAATAAAAGCATTCAAAAACATAATGGTGAGTGAAAGAATCCAAAAACATGGGAAGACATCAAGTGTGATGCCATTTCTATGAAGTTCAAACCATTCCAAACTCAGCAATATTGTCAAGGCTTATATTTGCAAATGGTCAAGGTATACAGGAAAGGAAGGAAATACTAGCACAGAAGATAAGTGGTTACCTAAGGAGGGAGGGGGAGAGTTATGATAAGGGAGGAGCACAGCTGGAGATGCTGGAGTGCTGACAATGTTTCTTTACCAGAGAGTAGTTACATAGGCTGTTTTTTCTATTTATTAAACTTGTATATTCTTCTACACTCTTCTGTGTGTATGCTATATTTTACACACAAACTCCTAGGAATATGAAAGCCAGTGCTGCTTTAAGCAGGTGAGGGGGTAGGATGTGAAGAATAGTTTGAAGAACAATACTTTTTGTTGTTATTTCATTGATTGTCCTTATTGTTTTTTCCTTTCTTGTTTCAGTGATTGCTGCTTTGATATTTAATATGTCCTTTCTTCTGAACATTCTGAGATTAATTTGCTCTTTTTTCTCCTGGTTTCTTTTTTTTAATTTAAGTATAGTCAGTTTACAATGTTGTATCAATTTCTGTTGTACAGCATAATGTTTCAGTCATACATATACATACATATATTCATTTTCATATTCTTTTTCATTGTAGGTTACTACAAGATATTGAATATAATTCCTTGTGCTATACAGAAAAAACCTGTTTATCTATTTTATATATAGTAGTTAATATCTGCAAATCTCAAACTCCCAATTTATCCCTTCCCCCCAGTAACTATACATTTGTTTTCTATGTCTATGAGTCTATTTCCATTCTGGAAATTAGTTCATTTGTGCCTTTTTTTTTTTTTTTTTTTTTTAGATTTCACATACGAATAATATCATATGGTATTTTTCTTTCTCTTTCTGGCTCACTTCACTTAGAATGACAATCTCCAGGTCCATCCATGCTGCTGCAAATGGCATTAATTTATTATTTTTATGGCTGAGTAGTACTCCATTGTATAAACATACCACAACTCCTTTATTCAGTCATCTTTTGATAGACATTTAGGTTGTTTCCATGTCTTGGCTATTGTAAACAGTGCTGCTGTGAACATTGGGATGCATATATATATCTTTTCAAATTAAAGTTCCCTCTGGATATACGCCCAGGAGTAGGATTGCTGGATCATATGGTAAGTCTATTTTTAGTCTTTGGAGGAATCTGCATACCGTTTTCCATAACGGATGCACCAAACTACATTTCCACCAGCAGTGTAGGAAGGTTCCCTTTTCTCCAAACCCTCTCCAGCATTTATCATTTGTGGACGTTTGAATAATGGCCATTCTGACTGGTGTGAAGTGATACCTCACTGTAGTTCCAATTTGCATTTCTCTGATAATTAGCGGTACTGAGCATTTTTTCCTGTGCCTATTGGCAATCTGTATGTCTTCACTGGAGAATTGTTTGTTTAGGTCTTCTGCCCATTTTTGGATTCAGTTGCTTGGTTTTTTTTTTTTATTAAGTTGTATGAGCTGTTTATATATTCTGGAAATTAAGCCCTTGTCAGTCTCATCTTTTGCAAATATTTTATCTAAGTCCATAGGTTGTCTTTTTGTTTTTCTTATGGTTTCCTTTGCTGTGCAAAAGCTTGTAAGTTTAATTAGGTCCCATTTGTTTATTTTTGCTTTTATTTCTATTGTTTGGGTGACTGCTCTAGGAGAACATTGCTAAGATTTATGTCAGAAAATGCTTTCCCTATGTTTTCTTCTAGGAGGTTTATAGTGTCTTGTCTTATGTTTAAGTCTTTAAGCCATTTTGAGTTTACTTTTGTGTTAGTGTGAAGGAGTGTTCTAACTTCACTGATTTACATCTGGCTGTCCAACTTTCCCAATACTGCTTGCTGAAGAGACTATCTTTTCTCCAGAAGAACAATACATTTCAATGCAGAGCACTCTTAATTTGGCTCTTTTAGCCAACATATCTCAGCTAATGAGTCCCCAGAAGCACTTTAATTCAAAAAGGCTTCCATATGCCTCAAAACATATTAACACTAAGTTCTACTCAGTTTGGAGGTAACAGTCAAATTCGTGTTTTCCAGTTTGCTTATCATCATCACCACCACCACCACCACCATCACCTCTCACCAGAAAAAATGTTCTTGTGGATAGCAGTATTAACAGATCAGGAGTAAACCTGACTGCCACAGAACACCTATGGGCTATCCTTTAGTGTGGCAAAAATCTACAGGGACTTAGTAGGGAAACTTCATTAGTGAGAATTATCCCCATGTTATTTCTTGTTATTAGGTCACTTTTACAACTTTTGAGTAAGTTGATATAGAGTTTGATATTATCTAGTTTGTATTTCTGAACTCCTAAGTTTGAGAGAAATTTGTTCAATTTTTTCCTGCATTACTTAGCAGAGTATGGCTGAGCATATTTTTAAAATCTCTCATTCTAAATTAATTTCTACTCCCAAATAATTCATTTGTTCAGAAGGCAAGCCATGAAATTGACAGTAGGAAACAGCTAGTGGTCACTGGCAATAACTGATTGACTGCTTGTTGTGTGGCTTTCCAGAAGGCCCTCACATTGTCAGTATATAAACTGTGTAATGACTTCAAGTAGTCACAAGTGGCCAGAGTCAAATAACTGAATCTGTTTACATTTGTGTGGCTACAAGTGGCCACTCATTAATTGAACTAATAATTTGATGCCTAGTTGTATAGTTAGTCTACAAGAAGAACACTCATACCCACCATTGACGAAGAATTTAGGGAACTGTTTCCTTGTCATCTTTGTGAGAAATATGTAAAAATCATGGGTGGCTCCTAATTTGGAAAACAAACAAAAAATCCCCGAACCGAAAAAACAAAAAACTACTTCCAAGAAGATATCATGAAAAATTCTTTTTTTCGTTGTTCTCATGACATAATGACGCAGAATTCTCACATATTTGAAGTACTAGCCAACAGTCATCCAAGTACTGCCCTAGGGGTCTCAGTCTCCAAGGATTTCTTCAAGCCTTTTCTCCCATCTTAACTGTTTCTCATCCTTCCCTGACAGTTCCAAATCCTACTAATCCTTCAATGCTCAAGTCAAATGATTTCTAATCCAAGAAGACCTCTCTAGCCCTATCAGTTGGAAATAAACTCAATCTCTTCTTCATTTCCATTGCACTTTCCCTAACCCTCATAAAACACCCATCACTTTTATCTTATATCTGTCCTATTAGATTGGTAAAATTCCTTGATGGGCATAGAAAAATACACAGCGACACGTATCTACCATTATAGTATCATACTGAGTACTTTCACTGCCCTAAAAATCCTCTGTGGTTTATCCACTCACCCCTCCACATCCCAACCCCCAGCAACCATTGATCTCTTCCTATCTTCATAGTTTTGCCTTTGCCAGAATATTGTTTGGTTGGAATCATACAGTGTGTTGCCTTTTCAGCTTGCTTTTTTCACTTACTAATATGTCTTAAAGGATCCTTCATGTCTTTTTATGACTTGAGAGCTCATTTCTTTTTAGCACTGAATAATATTCCATTATCTGGATGTACCACAATTTATTTGTCTGTTTACTTACTGGAGGACATCTTAGTTGCTAGTTTTGGCAATTATGAACAAAGCTGCTATAAACATCAGCGTGTCAGTTTTTGTGTCAACATAAACTTTCAGCTCCTTTGGGTAAATACCAAGGAGCACCACTGCTGGACGTTATGGTGAGAATATGCTTAGTTTTGTAAGAAATTCAAACTGCCTTCTAAAGTGTCTGTACCATCTTGCATTCCCACCAGCAATGAATGAGACTTCCTATGGCTCCACATTCTGGTCAGCATTTGATGTTGTCAGTGTTATAGACTGGCCACATTCTAAAAGGTGTGTTGTGGCATCATACTGTTGTTTTAATTTTAATTTTCTTGATGACATCTGATGTGGAGTTTGTCCTTACCTTTTTCTCTGCTCATGTAGAAAAGACATGAAGGAAGGAGCTAACATTCACTGAGGATCTTGGCTTATGCCAATTACTGTGATGAGCACTTTACATACGTTAAATCAATAATTCTCAAAATAACATCACTTTACAGGTGATAAAACCGAGGCTCAAAGGGGTTATATATTTGCTCAAATTCACAAATAAAAAAGTAGGAAACCAATACCAAATCTAGCCTTCTTGAATTCCTAATGCTGATGACCTTTTTTCAGTCAAGTATACTTAGCTGCTATTAACAGAGACCCCTCATATTTACTGGAGTAAGAAGAGTTTATTGTAAAGATGAATTTAAAATGATTAGAAAGATGTACCTTATGAAAGTCCCAAACATGAGGCATTATAGAACTGGGCCCACAGTCACTAAAACTGGACTATGGTTTTGAAGCCAAAGTGACTCATGGAAACTGCGTTGTTGAGTTCATTACTTTCACACTATCATTCCTCTATTGACACAGCTCAGCCATATTTACCCCTGTTCCTGTCCTGCCACCCAATGGCTTTATCTGCTTAATCAGTTTCTTCTCCCTATGACTTTGGCTCTCACATTGCTTTGGCTTACCATACATGGACCTGTGAGCTTTGACTCTGTCTCATGACATCTCCACTTGAACTCTCTCTTCTAAGGGACAAACATATTTTGGATTTCTTATTACCTAATTCAAATTCCACGGACAGAAAGAATTTGATAAAAATAGTTCTTTCAAAGTAGGCCATGAAAATTAGGTGAGAGATGTGTTTATAAATTTGTCCCCCTGGGGCATGTCCTCCTTCAGAGTCTCATCAACAAAGTCAGGAGCTGTGGGAGGTGCTGGTGTAGGTGTGAGCAGACTGCACATAGTAATCATCTCCAGCCCAATCCCCAAATAAAGATATCCAGCCCAGACTTGTTTCTGAGCTCCAGAGCTTATTTTCTATGTTTTTTGTTTTTAGAACTTTTCTCCTGCATGTTGCAGAGATATCTCAATGGCAGTATGTTTAAGTCTGAATTCATTATGGTGCCATCAAAAAAATCTACTCTATCCTTTGTTCTCTAACATGGCTTCAGAACACCCCCCGGCTTTGCAACAGTCTTTCTTTATTTCTCGACCCCATTACTTCTAATGAAAATGCCATTGTTGGTGTTCATAAGGTTCAGCACAAGTACTCAATGAGAAATTGTTTTTAGATATTTAAAAATTAGACAATCAATACAGCAGATAAATTAAAACATGTTGTACTTCAACAATCAAATGTTTTTGACTATGTGGAAATACAAAGTTTATAAACTTAAGTAATTCTAAATTGAAAAGTGTATAAAACAATCTCAAAATAAATTCTATTCAAGGGACTTGGACTTTTTTTTAATTGTTATTGGAAGCTGCGTATCAGCTCATTAGCTCTCTTGAAAATTAAATTTAAATAAAAGCAGAATTGTAATGAAAGGGATTAATGCTCTACACCACTCAAACTTTCTGCATAAAATTATAGCTGTGAAAAATATTTATATTGAGAATGAGGTCACTGACACTTGCAAGAGTTTTTTAGCTAAATGCAATCTTGATGATTTGCAAGTTAGTATATAAGAACAAGAACTGCAAACAACTGTGAATATTTAATTTGAAAACAACCATTCTGCAACTGAGATTAAAAAATGTGTCCACATCCCTCTTAAGGATGTGGATTTCTTAGTTTTATCTAGTAACTCTGGAATGGATGTGTACCTTGAATTGAGCCCAATACGCTCAATGGGGAAAATCCAGGATGCTTATCCAAGGTCAATATTTGCCATGTAGAATTTAAATTTCATCACTATTTTTTGAAGTGTTTGAGAGCAACTGTGGCTTACATGGGATTTCAAGAAAGTTGAAAGTGCAAGAAATTTGTTTAAGCATTAATCCTTTTCGACCTGGGTCAAACAAAATCACAATCTAAAAATATTGAACTAGAAATAAAGCTATCACTAAGAATTGAGACTGATTTTGAAACCAGACAAAATGGCAGCGTCATTCAGAAGGAGCATTCAGTAGAAGACAGTGTGAGGCTAGGTAGGCATCAAATCTTGGGTGTTTTTCTTATTGAATGAAAGGGATGTGCTTTTGAAGGCCACTAGATTCTCCATAGGTGGGTGTTCAGGGCTGTAGACTCAAGTCAGAGGTACACATAAAAAACACTAGAAATTCTCAAAAGTGTGGTTCCTTGGAACACCTGTATAGTAGGCAGAGGTGCTGGCTAAAAAGAAGAGAAGAGAAAAGGAAAAAAAAGAAAATCCTCCCAGATTTTACCCTAGGAATCTATATTTAAATCTCCCAAGCAGTAGGTTAGCTGAACCCTTGGGGAAGGTGTATTGAGCTCTCCTGTTGGCTATAGCTCAGAGATGCTACCACCTGCCAGTGGTAGGCAGGTAAGCAAATGCGCAAGCAGTGAAGTATATAAGATAATGGGAAGTAAATGGTGGGACTCAAAAGGAATTGGAGAGGTAGTTCCCTTTTGAAGACATTAATACACAATTTAAAAAACTTGTCAGTTAACAGAAAATATCTGTGAAAATTGCAATGCCCACAAGTTTAATTTGAAGAGGTCTCGAGTGCCTTGCATGAGCATGTTGAACTTAACATGGTTAGTCATTTAATTCTTCTTTTAATTTGCTTGATTTTTGTCCCATCCAACTTCTGTTTTTATATGTTTTGATACTTTAGGTTTGTCATTATTCTTCCAGTATGTTTGTTGTAATTGATTTACTGTATTTTCCTTTTGGCTTGCTGTATGTACAGCCCAGGTAGAATATTTAGTGATCCCTTTGACTGACAGACACCAAGAGAACCCTGTGCCACAGGTGTCTGGACAGGCATACCACTGTAATCTGGATTACAAAGCCTCAGGATCTGGCCTTATCTAAGAGCAGGTGATCCTCGTATGCCACATGCTCCCCACAATGTACTGATGATCAGCTCCTACCCAAGCCGTGAAGTAAAAAAGTGATATTCCTGGAAGACAATTTAATGGTTCATCTTTTCAAACACCATTCTGACAATTCCAAATTCTCTCCTAAGACACACTAGGCAAAAGATTACTTCTTCAGTTCTTCACAAAATCACCTTCTGAGGGTAGATGCCTTTACTGAAAGTCACTAAGGTATTCTAATATTTTGCCCAAAATTAATGTGATGCTCAGTGATCTAGAGTTTAAGCAGTTCTCAAAATATGGTCTGGGCCTCCAAGACCCTTCCAAAGTTTAGCAAGATCAAAACTGTTTGCATAAAACCACTAAGATGTTTCTGCTTTTTCTTCCCCACTCTCATCTTCTTGTGAGCCCACAGGAGAGCTTTTCAGAGTCCACATGGTGTGATGCTGTGATCACTCTGACAACAGTGGAATGTATGCGTGTATATTCTTGTGTTTTCTAGAATTTCTTAAAGTAAAGGGTTCAAGGTATTCATATGTGCATTTTCAGAGATTAACTTAGTTTCTTTGGTTTTACCTGCTATAAACTTTGTAACTCCACTATCATCCAATAGATCACTGTTTTGAAATCCTCAAGTTTTCCTCATATGTGGAAATACATCAAGAGTAAGCAAATTTAGTTATTTTGGTTGGTAGTAATACTTTTGAATTGCTTGTGAAACTTTTCTAAATTTAGAAATCTGATATGTAACTTATTTTACAATTGCTTAGTATTTTATTTTTAAATGAAAGGTATCATTTTATAAATAAATTTATATTTAGTGATAGATTATTTAATTAAATAAGGGAAATTAAAGACTCACTTTCTCAACTGATGGTTTTGCCATCTATTCTCAAGATATTGAAAAAGATGAAATTGACACATAAAGCTCTCTTGATTCACAGAAGGGAGGAATCTACTCCGAGTGCAACTGTGAAATATGATGAAAGCTGTCTTTATAGACGTTAATAATTTGCTTTATTTTGTCTCCAGCAACAGAACGTTTTCGAATAGTATTATGGTGCCAGTTAAGTTGCAGCATCATTATGAGTTCAAAAAAGGGGGGAAGGGGACTTGACAGTTTAAAAATAGACATGATAGCTTCATTAAAAGTCAAAAAATAATTGCTACAGCTTTCCAACTAGAAATGAAAAAGTCACTAACATTATAAAGACTAAGTTATCATGTTGCATTGGCTGAAAGAGTGTGCGCAATAGCTGAGACACTAACAAAGCTTTGTAGAGTTCACCTTGCTGACTGTCTGCTGCATGAAAAGTTAGGAAAAGGAAGCACTGCACTGCCATTTTCCAATAATCTGACAGCACGTGATATTAACGATTTCGTTGTAAACATGGAGACTCGGTTAATATATTGTCTGCAGAATTATACTTTGCCTTACAAATGGGTGAATCTACCGACAGTACTAAACTTGTGGTTTTGATTGTATTCAACCAGTGTCGGCATCAGTTCATTGAAGATATGCAAATGATTAGCAACAAACACAAAAGATGCTGAAAATTTCAGTGCTTAATAATTATATTTGGATCTCATGGTTTATCAGGGAACGACTTAACAACTGTCCTTGAAGAAGCTATAAAATGAGCATTAATATTTGATTATTGTTAGTGAAACTATTCATTGTAATCTCTTGACCTTGAGTACACATCTCTCACTGGTGTAGATTATTCCCACGTGTACTCTTCCATCTGCTGCTTCTTAGAAATACTACCCCTGAAAGCTCTGTGATCAACTTACTTCATCACCCTGATTTTGAATTTCCTTTTAAATGGGGGAGCTAATTTCTATGTCATGGAATTACGATGGGGATAAAATAAAATAATTATGTGACTTTTATTATAAAGCATAAGCTTTTTAAAATATTATTAAAACTTGTTCTTTCAAAATTGGAACTAATTATAGGATCCCTTTGGGCAACAGAGTCAGAATCAGTACTTTACCCTTCCCTTCAAACTGGATCCACTTATAATTTCATACTGAAAAATTCTGACATAGTCCGAAATTGCATGATAATTCCACTCATTCTATACTCTACTTTCTAAAAATAAAACTGTTTACAAGATGCGTCAAGAATGTTCTTGCTCTACCTGCAGCTAAACAGGACGGAGAGTAGGTGTCCGGCTGCAGAAGTCCTCCTCTCTGCTCTATTCTAACTCTGACAGTTTTGAAGTTAGTGTAAAAACATAGTCAATACTGTCCACCTTTTTGGGTAGCTTTGTGTGCTTTCACAATGCTATCATTTGTGTGATTTTTCCTTTTTATCCAAATCCAAATAAATATTCAGCATAGAGATTCTAACACCAAGGCTATACATTTCTATGAAAGCATACACCTTCTCTGTACCTCCCCTACAAGTCCACTGACCACCTTCCAAGTAACACTTGGGTTACTTATATTTTTTTTACACTATTGCCTCCACTATACTTCTTGACACATTCTCTTACAGGCTTCCATCACTCCTTTTTTTTTTTCTTTCTCTTGTTCTTCCTCTGATGACCCTATAGTCTTCTTCATGGGTTCCTCTTTCTTTGTCCACTTTTCAATGTGCTGTCAGTACCCTCAGACCTGGCAAAGGGCCTGTGAAGTAGTCATTATCTTCATCCTCAAGGATAAGCAGAGATTTGTTCCTTTATTCATTCAAGCAATAAACATTTCTCGAGTGTCCACTCTGTCCCTCGGCAGCATGCTAAGTGCTGAAGATACGATGAGCAACAACAAACGCCTCTGCTCTCCAATAAAACTTAAAATCTCTTGTGAAAAACATTAATCAAATAATCACCCCCCAAAAAGCCAGAGTTTAACTGCATACCAAAATAAATGCTGTGAAGGCAAGGTACGTGGTTCATTGAGAACATACCTCTAAGGAACCTGACACCGATATTTGAAAGAAGAGTGCAATTTGCCAGGTGGTACGAGGGGCTCCAGGGGAGCTGGGGGAAAGGGTATATGTGAAGGACAGTGTAGCCAGAGGTAATAGACCAATGACAGGAGTGGTACAAATTGACCCTGCGGATATTGGCAGAGGCTGGACCACACAAGGCTTCTTCATAGGGCTGCCAAGGCTCTGAGTCTTTATTCTCAATACAGTGGAAAACTCTGAAAGGATTTCAAGCTGAGGCTCCAGGTTGAAAGAAGCCATGCCCTATGAATTAACAAGGTAAGTCTCATTTTAAAAGAACACATGCAATTATTTTGGTGCATAAACTTTCTTCTCCTTGGTTTGTTGCATATCCGAGTCTAGATGTAGGTCTGATGCAATGAAAGTAGGAGTGAGCCATGAGGAAAACTGGCCTGCCTCCCTTTGCAAAGTAACTACCTTAGGTGAGTTTGTTACAGGCTTTTAAGCAGAGGACATAATATCTGGGGCTGCTTTTGCTGGCAAGACAGTCTCAGCGGGATTTGCGTGTTTAAGGGTTTGGGTGACTTAATTAAATCATTTAAATCCTCTCAAACATCCCAATTTCAACTCTCAGGGCCTAATTCCTTCCCAGTCAATTCCATAACTTTTTCTGGTTCTGAATTCATATGAATTCTTTGAATTCAATCTTCAGTATAACTCATAGGATCAGATGATGCCCAATTTATGGCTAGACCAGCCCTGTGAATACAAGTGAAAATACACTCTCTTAGGGCAGTACAGAAAGCTTCTGACTTTTTGACAGAGATTTTAGTCAAAGATTTAAAATCTTGAGCTATTTCTTTCTGATTAGAAAGGAGCCATTCCACCCTACATACCTTGTATTCCACATGACCTTCAAAATTTTCAACATCATGGACCCTGCTTGCCCTGGACCACCAGTGTCCCACCTTGTCTTATCAATCAAATCCTCACTTCCTTAAAATCCAACTGCAAATTGGATTACATTAAAATTAAGAAATCCTGTTCATCAAAAAGTACCAATGCAATCCAGAGTAGTAAAAGAAATTTGCATCAAATATAACAACAAAAGTTTTGCGTCCTACTAATCAGTAAGAAAAAGAAAGACAAAGAGAGAATAAAATGGGCAAGAAACTTGGATATTTCAGAAAAGAGGATATACAAATATCCAGTCAGTGTAAGATGCTCAACCTCATTAGACAACGTAGAAATACAAATTAAAACCACAATGAGTTTTTACTGCACGCCCATCAGAATGATTAAAATGTAAAGACTGACAACTTTAAAAGACTGGTGCTTGGTAAATGTCAGAAAAAAACATGGCACTACTAGAACTTTATACACTTCTGGTAAAAATATAAATTGGTATGCCCACTTTGGAAAACTTTTAAGTCTTATCTCCTAATGCTGATGCAAACATACTCTATGCCCTAGCAACCACTTCTTTATATATAGTACAAAAGTACAAAAGACATGTACAAAAATGCTCATAGCAGCATTATTCATAACAGTCAAACATTGAAAACAACACAAGCGTCCATCAATGGTATACTGGACGGAAAAAAATTGTGACGTATTTGTGTATTCACACAAAGGAATACCATATAGCAATGACCATGAATGTGACCTAATACAACATGATGAATCTCATTAACATAAGGTAAGAAAAAGAAGCTAATCATGATAGAACGCATAGCATATGAGTTCATTTATATAAAGTTTAAAAAGGCTAACCTATCTTTGTTACTGGAGGTCAGGAGATGGACCACCTTTGGGGAAGAGATACAAGCACAGAGATGGGTGCTTCTGGGTACTTGTAAAGTTCTACTCCTTGACCTGGATAACGGTCACATAGGAATTTGGGCATTTCCATATGTGTGTGTGTGTGCATGAAATTATATATATGATATATGATGTACATGTATGATATAATGTATATATGATATAAGTCTATACATGATACATATTTAACAAGTTTAGGTAACTAATCCCAGATTTTCATTTTCTTGAGTGTTTCCCCTAACATTTACCAGTTTATTCAGAACAGCAACTGAAGCCAGAGAGATTTGCAGAACTCTCAGGCAACTCACAGAAACTCCAGGAGGGTCAGAGAACCAGGTTGGGATGAGACATGGGAACAATGTAGTTGCAGACAACAGAGTCAGGACCACTGCTCCTGCTGCCTGAGGCTCACCACATTCCCCTGGGGAAATTCCAGGTGCTACTGCCAACAAATGTGCCTAGTGTTCAAACTCCTGGTTGTGGGGCTTCTGACTCTCGTTGCTCCCTTCTGCCTCCATCTCTTGTGTTGCAAATGTGATTGATGCAATCTAGGTTTTGTGTCTGCTCCCATCTAAAAAGGAGTCTGGAAATTATAAGAGATCTGCCTTGGGCATGCAGGATTCACAATGTGGGAAATAGCAAACTGTCAAAATATTGTTCCAAGGTGCTGGGCACTAAAAATAACAGATTCCCACAGCAGTTATTATAGTCATTACAGTAGCTCATGTATAAGCCACGGGACCACCACAACTTAACAGTAAACAACAGTTGGTGGTTCAAACGATAACTTCTTTGAAGAAATGTATGTATAATTTATTAAATGTTAGAGATTCCTTTTCAAATCATCATGGGGTTGAAAATGGAAATATGGATTATTCAATAAACATACTATTTTGAGATATTAAAGTTGGATTAACATCCTACTTCTCACCCCAAACAAACTCATACTGTTTTGTAACAGCAAAAATACTGGGAAGAACTTAATCTCTATCAATAAGGCACTAATTAAATAAAACACACATTTGGGAAGATATCCAAGACAAATTGATATATGAAAAAAGCTAATTGCAGAACAATAAATACAGTATGATGTAATTAGTATAAAGTCGATCATCTATCTAATCTGTTTTATATGGTAATATGCTTTTATGTGCAAAAGCTGTACAGAAGATATTCAATGCACAGCATGATCTGAAACTGGGGGATATCAGGGCATAGATGGGGGAGACCTTATTTTCAAGTTATTTTCCAATAAGCATTATTACTTTGATGTTTGAAAAAAAGAAATTAATGCAGTTGGAAAAAAAGTAAATGTTTAGGACCTAGAAGTTAGCTATCAATTGAATTCAAGCCAAGTGTACAGATAGGAGTGTCTAAAATGGCTTTCCCTCTTCTGATGATGATATATTTGGAAAGGTCTGGTAGGGTGTTTCTAAGGGAACAGCAATGAAGTCCAAAACTGTCATCTCCATCAAAAAAAGGGAGTTGGTCCATGCATTATGGGAAGATAAAAAGGGGAAGTGAACTGAATATTACATTAATAATGAAAGTAAATATCTTTGTTTAAAACAACAACAACCCTGCAGCTATTGAATCTCAGCAGACAGAACTAGACGAGAACAGGACTAACTGCCCAGATAAGACCTTGCCAAGAGTGAAAGTATCAGCAAAAGGAAATGTATGCTAGTCTGAAACTCAATTAATTTCATAAAGGGTATCACTGAAAACAAATTATCATGTCTGATAACACAGAACCCGAGCAAGCCAAAGGACAAAGATAATGCTCGAGTTCAAAGGCTTGCAGTTTACTTTGTTTTTAGTAAGCTATATTTTCTCTAAACCAAAGAGGAATAATTAAAGGATGTTTCCTGTGCTGTTTCTGGTATTAATTAAAGCTGTCCAGCGGTACCGATAGGAGAACAATAGCAACAGAGCCAGCCAGCTTCATGTGAACTGCTTGTTGCAAATCAACAAGGAATTTGCTTTTTGGTAGTAGCTGAGTTTCACTTGTTCACATTTGGAGTTAAAGCAATGTAGAGTGTATCCTTTTTCTCGCTAATTGCCCATCATTTTCCTTTGGTGAAATTAAGACATGAGGGGGATGAAAGCTTGGTATCTGCACAGCACAGACAGACGCTGCTCTGTAGGTGACTGAAGGCTTCCTGCAGTAGCCACTGGCTCGTGCACATGCTGATTGCCGCTGTTTGGTCACACAAATGTGGTTGTTTTTGCTTTTTCCTTTTTGATGAATTAAAGAAGAATGTAGAGTTGAGGAAATGGCTCAGGAATGAAGGCTGTGGCTCTGTGTTCTCACTCCCAGCTGTGACTCATATCTCTAATGAGGCTGGCGGCAGCCACTTAACTCCTGTGTCTCAGCGTCTCCGTCCATAAAACAGAAGTGGCAGCATCACACTCTCTGCGGGGGGGGAAGGGGGGTTGAAATTAACTAACCTGTGTGAAGAAATCTGGAAGAAAAAAACCCTTTCTATCTCCCTATCTCTCTCTCTCTCCCTACCTACTAATCTAATCCCTATCTATCTGTCTGCCTGTCTGTCTGCCTGCCTGTCTGCCTGCCTGTCTGTCTGTCTGTCTGTCTATCTATCTATCTATCTATCTATCTATCTTTCTACCTACCTACCTTCCTACCTACTTATGTATCTATCTCCCTAGCTAGCTATTATTCTCTGGCAATAAGGGTTACTAAATGTAAAACAAATTGTTGTCAAGGAGAAATACCTCCAGAGGAGAGCTTTAAAAATAGAGTGCTTTTTTATTTCCCTGAGGTCATTCTGAAGGACCTGAAGGTGAACAATGGGACTAGATCACCTCTCCAGGTCTCATCCAGTTCTATGACTTCCTAGTGCCAAGTCCTGAAAGACTGTCTGGATTATAGCTACTAAAATATACATGCTGTTCTAGCCATTAAAAGACAACAATGTATTAAAGTGTGTGTTTTCCAAATTGGGCAAAACTGCTTAACTATGAGAATATTTTAAATCTCAACAAGTATCGCTCTTGAAAACCTCAGGAAATGTTCTAAAATCTGGACTTATGAACATGAATTTTAGCAAAGACATTGGTTTACTTTCCTTCAATTAAAATTCTAAAGGAGCCCAAAGGTCTTGAGAAGAAAAGATACAGAAATTGTTTTCAAATACAGATACACACACACACACACACACACACACACAAATAGAGTAATTTAATGAACATATGGATTTTTGCAAATGCTGAAGTCTGCTGCCAATTTTGCAGTTAATATTTCTGAAAGTCAGCATATGCTGATCAGCATGTGTTTATGAAACATTTTCAGTAGTGAAGACAAAAGATTGGGCTTTGGCACGTTTACTGACCACATGGGCAATTATATCAGACTCTTACTTCACCCGAAAACCAGGAGAGTAAAGTAAGGAAGCCTCCTCTGCAGCTTTATGTGATCTGTGTTAATACCTTAGGACTCCTGACGTAATTGCTTTCTGTATGAACAGCTCACCAACATAAAAACAAATGAAAATAGTCCTTTAAGTATCTGGTAATTGTGGAAATATTGGGGAAGATAAAAATGTGGGATTTTGTGTGATATTTTCCAATGACAGCTGGAAATATGATTTTTCTTTACTTCAGGAAACTAAAACCTCTGGGATTTTTCAAGTGTTTATTTTGGACAAAGACTATGAAAACATTCAGTATTTACCCTGGTGCCATTTGCAGTTCATGTTTTGTATGTGTGGGTCATTTGGGCCTGAGATGTGTTCAAGCAAATTTTCGTTTGAGTAGGTGGAGCTGTGACTTGGAGCAAAACACTGTCACGGACTTGCTGCTGTGGAGCAAAACTCAAAAAGGAATTAGTGTCTTTAAAAGTCTTCTTTCAAGTCTGTGATCCTTTGGGGAGGCCTGAAAGTCAGGAATTTAAGACTTTCCCTAAATAAAGAGGTTCTGGTACATCTGGAAGATGCATTTTTTTTTTTTCTCCTCCTTACAGAGGTGCTGGACTTCAGACTAACTTACCCACTGAGATACCAAGAGAGCCCTACCGTTCTCATTCTCTGTCTTCTCCAACGAGGACCCACGTTAGAAAGAGAGAAACTGTCTCCAAGGGTTACGGCGGAAGACGGCATTGGTGTAACAGACGTTCTTTCAGGTCTGCTCGCGGGGGCTGCACCTGTGCCGCCTTCGCTCCACGAGGGGAGGGAGGGCACTTTTATTCACTCACTTTACTTGCGAAGTCTCGCAGAAGCATATTGCATCAATGTGTTCTACTTTACCCCCATGTTTTTTCACCTGGTTAAGGTGATAGGTTTACAATCATTTCAACAACTTAAAATGATTTCCCACTCTTGATGCAGGTAGTGAGAAAGTGAGTTTGAGAAAGAGATTTAGGCAAGGAAACCAGTAATATAGGCAAAGCAGAGCAAGGCTGGAGAGTAGTCTGGGAACATCTGCATGGCAGCAGCTATTACCTGAGCCTGAGGAGTGAGAACTCTCTATGGAGGTAAGGCTTTGTCTTTCTAGAAGAGGATCTCAGCTAGCCAGTGTCTGCCCGGAAGTCTCCCAGTAGAGCTCATGAAAAAAATGCTTTACCTCTGGTTCCCTTGGCAGGCGGACCAGGACAGCAGACCTAGAAGTGTACTGGCAGGAGCCAGATACCTGTACAGTCAGATGTGGTGGAGATGGGCACTGTGATCTGTCACTGTCATTTGAACCTAAATCTTAATCTCTTCTTGATTTAACACCAAAACTTAGTAACATGATTTTTAGCCAAGGAGCCATGTATTTGAAAGAAAACTTGTGTGAAAACCCAGTATACAAAACAGCTAAAAGTAGAACTGTTCTTGGTCCACGGCAGGATGGGAGCCTGAGACCCAATCCCTAAGGATCTGTCCTCGGAGCATCATATGAAAATCACTGCAGTAACTGAACACCTCTGCTTTTCAATGCACACACACCTACCACACTGCATACTTATAAATGGATTCTTTTTCCCCATCATGAGTAATGTATTACCAAGCTTCAGTATTTCTATGACCTGTACATGAAACAGTCCAGGATTTCATCCACTCATACACAAATGCTTACAAAATGCCCATTATGTGCCAGGCACTGTCCTAGTAGCAGGGACACACGGATGAGTCACAGGGCCATCATCCCTGCCTACAGAAAAAATGTACTGCAGGATGAGGCTTTAGTGAATGGATAAAGTGGTTGCAGAAGCACCGGCATCCCCCTCCGCATGCTCCTTCTCCACTTCTGCCTTCTCTGAGTTGTTCCTATCCAACCTCTAACTCAGGAACCCAGTGCTCTAACGGTATCTTCACTCGTCTCACTTGGCCACGTAAACACTCCACGTGGATTCTTCAACAGTGAAGTTGGCACTGGAAGGGTAAATGGATCATGTCACGAATCATCCACAAAAGCCTGGAAGTTTTAGTTCACTACAACAGTGTGACATGGTTCACAAGAAGACCTAGGCTGCGTGTGTGAACAGGACCGAAGTCCTGATTCAACAACTCATAGCCCCGCTGCCTTCTGTCTCCTCGGACCACTTCCAAGAACCACGAGCAGTCCCGGAAGGCATTTCAATAAGGAAATTGACCAAACAAAATATCCCACAGACGTAAAGAAGGAACATAGGAGATTCACGGGAGATTAACTGAAGAATCCCTTAAGGAAGTGGGGATATTTCGCCTGAAGTAGACAAATGCCTTTACTCTGTGTGTGACCAGAGAAGAAATGTATTTGAAAGTGATTGGCAACATTTAATAGAGTTACTGTGTCAAACAGGAAACAGCTTGAACTATGTTCTTAAGGGAGGACCAGAATCAATAAGTGAACATTAAAGGGAAGACTACTGGGGCTCAATATGAGGAAGACTTTCCTAATGACTACAATGTTCCAAACATGGAATGGGCTGCCTCACAAAGGAGTGGGTGTCCTGTAACTGAAAACATTCAGCTTAGGACTAAATAACCATCAATTAGGTGAGGTAATGAAGATTCCTGTGACTGTTTCGACAAGCAGGTTTCATGAAGACGCTGAGAGGCACAGAGAGGAAGGAGAACCGCTTCCTCCCTCAAAGAGCTCAGTTTAAGAAGTCCGCCAAGAAAACAAACCAATAATGACAATTTGGTGTAACACGTGCCATCAAAGGAACATGTGCCAGATTCTAACTAGGAGAGAGAGAAAAACTGATGCTGTGGTACAGGTGGAAAGAGACTAAAAATGCAACTAGAAATTGTAGGGAGAGAGTGATGCCTGAGCACATTTGAGGAGTAAGCAGAGGGTTTTTTTTGCGGCCCTTGCTGTTCAGTAAGTGGTGGTTCATAACGAGGACATTCAGGATAGAGAGGAGGTGGCTGTATATGCCAAAGGCATGGGGGTAGGAACAGCATGGCTCATCAGAACACCAAATGGTTTAAAAGGTCTAGAGCATAAGGTGGCAGGGATGTGAGGAGACGGGGAGTGGCAGGAGACTGGAGGAGGTAGGAGCCCAAGAGAGTGGCCTTTGATCTTGAACAGAAGGGATGCTCTC
Organism: Camelus ferus; assembly: GCF_009834535.1. Classification (NCBI taxonomy): domain Eukaryota; kingdom Metazoa; phylum Chordata; class Mammalia; order Artiodactyla; family Camelidae; genus Camelus; species Camelus ferus. The sequence continues at coordinate 54,230,456 of NC_045701.1, forward strand.
ACAGAGATGAGAGGAAATGCGTGGGGATAGGGAGAGAGTAAGGACTAGTCTGTATGATAAATATGGCTGTTGACAACACATCCTTCAGTGAAGTAAGAGATGAATGGCTCAGAGTGGGCGGATGAAGGTCATGTGGGTATTTTGTGGAGACTGTCACAAAGGGTTAGCATAATTGTGGGTAGTGTGAAAGGAAGGTAGAATAATTGATAGATGATCAATTTAAGGACTCAAAACAAGAGCGAAACTTGGAGCATCAGTCGATACAAGCCTGTAATCCTCTTCAGCAGCATTCAGATGTATGGGAGGTCAAAGTAGATTGTTCTAAAGTCTCTCCTAAATTTAAGATTCCCAAATTCCATTCCTTGCCATCATTCATTCTTGGGCATATGGGATATTTCTAATTTGTTTGGTTTTGTTATCTCTTTTTTGCATATACCATACGATTTACCAAGTAAAATTATAAAATTCAGTGGTTTTTAGTATATTCACAGAGTTGTGTAACCATTAACACAGTCAATTTTGGAACATTTTCACCACTCCAAAAGAAGCTTTGTACCCATTAGCAGTCACTCCGTACATCAACCCCAGCTCCTGGCAACCATTAATCTATTTCCTTTACCTATAGGCCCATCTATTCTGGACATTTCATATAAATGGAGTTATACAATATACGACCTTTTGTGGCTAGCACCTTTCACTTAGCATAACATTTCCAAAGTTCATTCATGTTGCAGCATGAGTCAGCAGTCCATTCCCTTTTATGGCTGAATAACGCTCCATTATACGGACACACCACATCTGTTTATCCAGTCATCAGTTGATCGGCATTATGTTGCTTTTACTCTCTGGCTATTTTGAGTAATGTTGCTATGAACATTCATATATAAGTTTTTGTGTGGATACCTGTTTTCACTTCTTTTGAGACACTGAATACTTCAGAACCCCCAATGCCTGAACTACCATATTATGGGTTCACTGTGTTTTCAGAACTACTGCAACATTTCAAAGTAGAAGTGTAGAATTTTCATCCTACCAACACCCAGAAAGCACAAAATAGCAGCACCCTTTGGGTTTTATCTATAGACTTTTATTTTCTTCCTGTGGGTGACCTGCCTGCAAGTTCCAGGAAATGAATGAGGCGTATCTAAAGAGGCCCTGTGTGCTCTGCCCTCAGAAATCATACACACACACATACACAGATATATATGTACACACACATATATATTAATTTATAGTGTTTGTAAACATTATATATATTATGATAGAATGTTATTGCTTTTCATCTGATTAAGGGAAAATCTTTTTCCCCCTAGCTGTGGGCTCACAGCCATCTCATTATCTTGAAATGATTCCCGTCTCCTGTCTGCTCGGCCTTACATGGACACTTCGAAGGCAACAATCTAGGCCAGAGTTCCAGGGGGGCAGCAGATGCCTTTTTCACGGCAGAGGAGACATACCTGGTCAAAGCACTCCCAGGTCACTTTACGTAGGGAGAGGGAGTATGGTTAACTCTTTACTGGAATGATTTCCTACTCAGTGATCCTGAATAGGAAAAAGGAAAAACAGGGCCCATTGGACCATCTATCTCTTTACACCTTAATAGAGGGCTGAATAAAGGGAATTTATTAATAGGAAACTTGCTCAAAAAGCATTACTACTAGAGCTTGTATGTGGTGACTCAGTCCAGTAGGCCTGTCCCTGGGAAGACCTTCTCCCAAGGCCACTTATAATGTCACTAGGGAAAAAAGAAAAACTCTTTGTCCTTAGACCTTGTCCTTAGACCCTGTAATTAACTCTTCACTGAGATCCCCTCTGCCTGGGGCCCTTTGCAGCTCTGTCCTCAAGAGGCACAAGCTCTGGTACCTTGTCCCAGGAAGGACGGTGGTTATTCACTTAACTGCAGCTCGTGCAGTAGGGTCTCTGCTTCCCCTAGCTTCACTCCCATTTCCATGCTCCTCTGAAAACCCACACGGACGGCATAGAGGAGGGAGGGAGAGCTGAGACGGAGATTGACTCACAAAGCGTTGAAAGTCTCTTCTCCAACTCCTAGATCCGCA